>NC_142752.1:921000-1228000 GCF_051943395.1 Hippocampus bargibanti
AAATTCCGATTGGTCGTTTGACAGCGTCGTGAGTTAAAGAGACAGCACGAGTGAGCCATCCTATTGGTCCGCTGCGTGCCGCGCGCCAAGATATAAAAAAAAAGACCGGTCGCTTCGAGTTGCTTTGTGTCTTCCGGACACTTTTCAGCTCAACTCCTCTTAAGGCGTCCGCCCTTTGTAGAGGCAGCGTGCAAAAATGCAATCTGTGCGAGCGACTCTTTCCCCCTCGAAGATGAACAAGATGAAGGCGGACGTCGGCAGGATGTCGCTGGACAAAGAAAACACGGTGAGCGAGCGACTAAGGGAATAAACGTCAAAATATTTCCGAGTTGAAATTACTCAAGTCGCCTTTTTTTTAATGTCTGGCAGCCTCCAAGCCTGAACACGGCGCGGATTTTGCCGTCGAAAACTGCGCGCAAAATCTTCGCCGAGTCGCCGGTAAGTGACGTCACATGCCTCGCACAGTTTTGTTTTCGCTCACCGTCGGTGAAATAGTTTTTAATAAAAATACATTTTATTTATAAGCGCCTTTTAAAGCTATCAGGGACACTTTACAGTCACAGGATAAGTTTTTCTGTGGTTTTTGCTTCTCGGCAAAATCAGCCGAATTCCAGGGGCAAAATCCTCGCCGAGTCGCTGGTAAGTGACGTCCCAGGTTAGCCACCTTGGCTTGCCAGCGTTTTGTTTTCAGTAACTGTCGTCCAAAGAGTTTTAACGATAATAAGAATGCATTTTATTTATAAGCGGCTTTCAAAACTCTTAAGGACACTTAAGAGTTTTTTAAGAGTCACAGTTTTGCGCTTAATTTTCATGTTTGCTCAAACTGTTGCTTGTTTTCCCGGGCGGCCATTTTGGACCCATTTAGTGAGATGGCGACTGTGAAGGATTTTTTATAATGTATTTTTACTCCAAGTGAATGGTCTTATTTTTTTTTCGAGAAATTATTTTTTCTACAATATTGTGATTGAATGTGTGATTATTTGTTTCTTCCAATTTTTCTTTGTGTTCCAGCCGAAAGAGGTGAAAAAGAACCGGAGCAGGGAGGCGGAGCCTCTGCTGAAGGACAACCCGCGCCGCTTTGTCATCTTCCCCATCCAATACCACGACATCTGGCGCATGTACAAGAAGGCCGATGCCTCTTTCTGGACCGCCGAGGAGGTCCGCTCGCAACCGTACCCGTCCGCACGCGCGCGTGGCGTGCTAACGCGCGCCTGTTTGTGTGTAGGTGGACCTGTCCAAGGACGCACAGGACTGGGAAGTTCTGAAAGAAGACGAGAGGTTCTTCATCTCTCACGTGTTGGCCTTCTTTGCGGCCAGCGACGGCATCGTCAACGAAAACCTGGTGAGGCGAGAGGGCGAGTTGCTCAAGGGCCGGCGAAGGAGGGCAGGAAACGCTGACGGGCGGCGTTGCGCCTGCGTGCGTGCGTCCACCAGGCGAACGCGTGGTGGCCTTCGCCGCCGTGGAGGGCATCTTCTTCTCCGGTTCCTTCGCCGCCATCTTCTGGCTGAAGAAACGCGGCCTGATGCCCGGACTCACTTTCTCCAACGAGGTCGGGCTCGGCGTCCTTTTCACCGATGGCGCGTCTTCCTGCTCGGCGTCTTTAACGCGCCGCTGCGCTTTCAGGGTCTCCACTGCGACTTTGCCTGTCTGATGTTCAAGCACCTGGTCCACAAGCCGTCGGTGAGCACGGTGACGTCCATCATCAGGAACGCCGTGGAGATCGAGCAGGTGAGCACCGACCGCCCGCCCCCTTTTGTGTGGCTGCCGCTGCTCACCCACAGGAGAAAAAACGTATCCTGTGACCTTGAGAGTTTTGAAAGGCGCTTAGAGATGAAATGGATTCTTCTTCTTCTTATTTTAGGAGTTCCTGACGCAGGCGCTGCCCGTCAAGCTAATCGGGATGAACTGCGAGCTAATGAAGCGCTACATCGAGTTTGTGGCCGACCGCCTCATGATGGAGCTCGGCTTCGCCAAGGTAATTCGGTCGGCGAGGGGGTCAAGGGTCGTTTTGGGGGCGGCCGTCGTGATGAGAAGCGCAGGGGTCCGGACCTCAGCCGATCATGGGGGCTGAGCGTCGTCGCCCGCGTCACGCCGCGGGGCGCGTGGCCCGGCGGCGGGCGCTAGGCGGCGACGCGACACAGACGCCCGACTGAACGGTCGCCAGGGCCTTGACGAACGCTTCCGGCGTCCAGTCCGTTCGTCTCATGGTCGCTTTATGTCTTTGCGTAGCTGTTCTGCGTGGAGAACCCCTTCGACTTCATGGAGAACATCTCGCTGGAGGGGAAGACCAACTTCTTCGAGAAGCGCGTCGGCGAGTACCAGAGGATGGGCGTCATGGCCGCCAACAACGCCAAAACGGCTAACGCCTTCACGCTGGACGCTGACTTCTGAGCCCCAAAGCTGATTTAAAGTTGTTTTTTTATGAATTTGTATACAGATTTTTTTAGTGTTTGTACATTGTATATTAAATATAATATTTAAATCAACTTTTTACACATTTGATCTATATTTACAAAAAGTATAAAGATGGAAAACTGTCGTGGAAAAATAAAGACGAAAAAACCGCTCGTTTCGATCTCGCGAGAACAACCGTCAATTGATAGACGAGTGCAAATCACGTGATGACATAAGCGGAAGTAAAGCGACTTTTTTAAAAAAAGGAAAATGGCTATTAGTCCATGCAGACAAAACTTTGTCAAACCGGTGAGTTCTGTTTTGTTTCGATCTTGACTTTTGTTTAGCTTTAACCGAGACCACAACCTTACTCGTTTAGTTTTTGACGCTTTTTTTTATCGTCGAGTAACGCCCAACTCACTTGACGCTACTCTGAACCCTTTTACACAACCACCAAAAAAAAACGTTCTTTTTTAATATATTTGCTTAAAGAAACAGTCGATCAGTTTCGGTCCCATTATCGGTTAGTATTAAAAATGACAAAAACGGAAAAAAAAACAGTTTTTGGCACTCGTAAATTTCTGACATCGGATCCATTGACTTTTTGTATTGGGGCGTCGCCATTTTGTATTTTTAAAACGTAACATTTTGAGCGTGAGTCGCTTGTGTGTGTTGCAATCCATTTCATTTTCATTTATTAATTTCTTTTTGACCCCAAAAAAATTATATTGAGAGGACAGATATTTACGTCGAGTTCAATGCTTTCAAAAGTCCACCAAGTGGACACTGGTGATGTGTCGTTCGCGAACGAGCCGGTCATCTGAAGTGAACAAAGAGGTGGTTCCTAACAAGGAGCCAGAAATGGGAGCCGACTTTTTTGTCCACTTTTCCCCGCCCCCAGTCTTCGGTTAAAGCCGCACGTTATTGGTCGATATCCGCGGTAGAGGAGGGGAAAATTACAGACACGCAGCAGTGAAAAGGTGGACAAATGTTATCGCATTATGCTGTTATTATTCAATCATGATATTTTCTACTCGTTGGTATGATAGCATTATTAATATGAAAATCAAATTAGTGACAGCTGATCACCGGACCAGAGTAACCACAGGGAAAGCTAAAGTTAGTGAATATTCTCTGTGCACATATAAATCAAGCCATATACATAAAAATATTTGATGTAGTGTATTTTTTTACATGAGTAATTCGTTTTTCAAATAATTTTACATGATTTTTGGTTGTTAGTTAATTTTCGCAACAAAAAAAACAAACTGAGGAGCTAAAAGAGCCGGATTTTTTTAGTGAGCCGAGTCAAAAGAACCAGCTCTCTGAAAAGAGCCGGAATTCACATCATTAGTGGACACGCCCTTCAAGGGGGAGGAGCAAAAGGCGTGGTCCCGTGACGTCATTCCACAATTTCCGCATTTTGATGTCGGCCTTCTCCACAGGCGCTTCCGTTCTCATGGACCATCCGAGGTGGACTCCTTCCCGGCGAGATGATCCTCATCCAGGGATCGCTACCTTCTGATGCAGACAGGTCGGCCGCCTTTTCCTCACCCGCTAAACTCCTCGCCTTCTTCCTCTTCCTCGTTTTCCTTTTCCTGACTTCTCAATCAATGCGAA
This sequence comes from Hippocampus bargibanti, assembly GCF_051943395.1. NCBI lineage: Eukaryota > Metazoa > Chordata > Actinopteri > Syngnathiformes > Syngnathidae > Hippocampus > Hippocampus bargibanti. The sequence continues at coordinate 925,016 of NC_142752.1, forward strand.
TTCTTTCTAGATGGCTTGTGCAAAAATGGCCACTTCAGTGCCAGGGTTTTTGTCATTCTCACTGGAATTGCAGGCCGCACAGAATATTGACTTTTAGGTCGACATAGAACATAATTGGTTCCCAGAAAGTGTGTGTAAGGTGACAAGTGTGTCTTCCAAACATTAATTTCCCATAGGATACCATTGAAACGAGAATAATCCGTTCCCTGGTCCCCATAAAACATAATTTTCTACTAAATAAGCTTTAAAACTACACAAAATAGACCTTATTTTATGTGTAATAAATGTGATATTGTATTGTAATTAAAGAAATAAACGGTACTATTTAATAAAGTCGTTTTATTTACCTTTGTCCATAATGATACGCATACGGGTACATACATTATATCAGATATCTAGCTAGCAAGCTAGCTAATAGCTATCGATTACCTAGTTAGTTTCAATCTATTTGAGTTGTTCTGGCACTTTAGCAAGAATCGTGGAATTTCATAAGTTTGATTTCCTTTCGCGGGCCGAATAGAATGAGGTGGCGGGCCAGATTTGGCCCCCGGGCCTTGACTTTGACACCAGTTCCGTCTCCCCTGGGCAGGTTCCAGGTGGACCTTACGTGCGGCAGTAGCGTGCGTCCGCGCGCCGACGTGATCTTCCACTTGAACCCACGCGTGAAGAAAGGTCAGGTGGTGTGCAACACGCTGCAGGCGGGCCGCTGGGGTCGCGAGGAGATCCTTCAACGCATGCCCTTCGCCCGCGACGCCCCCTTCGAGTTGGTGCTGCTCGCCCTCGCCGACCGCTTCAAGGTGACGCTTTGTTCCACGATTGGATCATCATCATCATCATCATCGTTATTATGATGCTTCCTGAAGAGGTTTGGAGTTAGCGGGTATTGCCGCTCGGCTCATGCGTTTCACCGCTGCGGCCTGCAGGTGGCGGTCAACGGCGCTCACCTGCTGGACTACAAACACCGACTGGCGCTGGAGCGGGTGGACACGCTGGCCATGTCGGGAACGGTCCAAGTGGACGTCGTGGCCGTTGTGCCGACATCTGTGAGCAAGACGCCGTCGGGTCGGTGAGCTAAAGGCCCGCCACGCCGCTAACCTTGTCAACTTTCACAGACATCTTCATCGCTGGGCGGCGCGGCGGTCGAGGGGGAGGCCGGGCGATCGCGTTCGGCAGATAACGACGCTAGCTCGCACGTGCTCGTTATGTCAGCTGACCCGGTAAAAAGCAACTTTATTTGGAGCGCTTTTCTAATCATAGATTCACTCAACCCGGAAGTTAATAGAAAGCTAGCTAGTAGATAGTTAATAGATAGCCAACCGATAGCTAGCCACCTAGATAGCTCCATAGCTAATAGCTTGCTAACTAGATAGGTAGTTAGCTAATACACTGCATGTCACTATTAAATACACAGATAGAAAGCCAGCTAGTAGATGGCCAACAGATAGCTAGCTAGATAGCTCGCCACTTAGATTGCTATATAGCTAACAGATAGCTGGCTAGATAGCTAGTTAGCTAATATACTGAATGTCACTAATTTGATAAATAAATAAACAATAATAATATTAAAAACAATACATTTGATTTCTAAGCGCCTTTCAAAACATTTTTGGTTGTTTGGACCGGTTGAGTTTCTGCCGATAAATTGTATTTTCCTTCAATCTAACTCAAAATATCAACAAAGTTGCAAACATGCGACATACCATTTTATGCCACTAGGTGGTAGTAAAGTTCTTCAACGTACCTTGAAGCAGATTGTTCATATTCAGATAATGGCCACGTATGTATGCGTATCATAATGGTCAATAAAACGACTTTATGATACAGTACAGTTAATTACAATACAATGGCATATTTATTATACATAAAATAAGGCACATTTTGTGTCGTTTTTAAGGCTTATTGAGTAGAAAATTATGTTTTATGGGGACCTGGGAACGGATTATTCTCATTTTAATGGTTTCCTATGGGAAATTAATATTTGGCAGACGAACTTTTTGCCTGACATCACAGGACAATATTGTACATTTTGATCATTTATTTGACGCAATAGTGCCATTAATTTTATGATTAATTTTGAATTATGTCCACGCGCAGCACGGCGGCTTTTGGGGCGAGTTGCCGGGCGGACTCCGTGTGGGCAGCACCATCGCCATCCGCGGACATGTCAATCAAGGGGCGGAGAGGTACTCGCACCCCATCCCGCAAAGGCGGCTGTTACCATGACAACAATGTCCACGCGTGCGTTTGATTGACAGGTTTGCCGTCAACCTGCAGGCGGGCGACGGCGGCGACACGGCGTTGCACGTCAACCCTCGCTTCAAACACAAAACCACGGTGCTCAACTCCTTCCTGAGCGGCTCCTGGGGGCCCGAGGAACGGCGAGGGGGAGGGGACACCTTCCCCTTTGAACCCGGATCCTACTTTGAGGTCACCAAAAAACACATGACAAGCTTCCCGTCCGCCATTTTATTCACGCCCGCTTATCGTCGCCCCGTTCAGATGATCATCCGGTGCGACCCGGACGGGTTCCGCGTGGCCGTCAACGGCGTCCATCAACTGGATTACAAGTACCGAGTCCAGAATCTGCTCAGCCTCACGCGGTTGCAAGTGACGGGCGACCTGTCGCTGATGGACGCCAGGATGATGTGATGTCATCAACGCAAGGTCGGGATGTCTTAATAATATAAATAAGAATACATTTCATTTATAAGCGCCTTTTAAAACTCTCAAGGTCACTTTACAGTCACAGGATCAGTTTTTCTGTGGGTGAGCAGCGGCAGCCACGTGCGCCAGCTAGATATTACATAGCCAATAGACAGCTAAGATTGTTGACATTGATGGTGCCCAATCACTTGTTGTAGATGGAGGTCAAATGATCACTCGTTGGCGTCTGTACAATTTAATCGATATACAAAAAGTTAACATTCACAAGAAATATAAATAATTAAAAACAATTTACAACAAAAAAAAAAAAAAAAAAAATCCCAGCATTTCAAAGCGTCTCATTGACTGTGTGAAGCGTTCGATTGGTCGGCGGCGAACTTTAAGGCTCAGAAGTCGGCGTCCAGCGTGAAGGCGTTAGCCGTTTTGGCGTTGTTGGCGGCCATGACGCCCATCCTCTGGTACTCGCCGACGCGCTTTTCGAAGAAGTTGGTCTTCCCCTCCAGCGAGATGTTCTCCATGAAGTCGAAGGGGTTCTCCACGCAGAACAGCTACGCAAAGACATAAAGCGACCATGAGACGAACGGACTGGACGCCGGAAGCGTTCGTTAAGGCCCTGGCGACCGTTCAGTCGGGCGTCTGTGTCGCGTCGCCGCCTAGCGCCCGCCGCCGGGCCACGCGCCCCGCGGCGTGACGCGGGCGACGACGCTCAGCCCCCATGATCGGCTGAGGTCCGGACCCCTGCGCTTCTCATCACGACGGCCGCCCCCAAAACGACCCTTGACCCCCTCGCCGGCCGAATTACCTTGGCGAAGCCGAGCTCCATCATGAGGCGGTCGGCCACAAACTCGATGTAGCGCTTCATTAGCTCGCAGTTCATCCCGATTAGCTTGACGGGCAGCGCCTGCGTCAGGAACTCCTAAAATAATAAGAAGAAGAATCCATTTCATTTCTAAGCGCCTTTCAAAACTCTCAAGGTCACAGGATAAGTTTTTTTCCTGTGGGTGAGCAGCGGCAACCACAAAAGGGGGCGGGCGGTCGGCGCTCACCTGCTCGATCTCCACGGCGTTCCTGATGATGGACGTCACCGTGCTCACCGACGGCTTGTGGACCAGGTGCTTGAACATCAGACAGGCAAAGTCGCAGTGGAGACCCTGAAAGCGCAGCGGCGCGTTAAAGACGCCGAGCAGGAAGACGCGCCATCGGTGAAAAGGACGCCGAGCCCGACCTCGTCCCTGCTGATGAGCTCGTTGGAGAAAGTGAGTCCGGGCATCAGGCCGCGTTTCTTCAGCCAGAAGATGGCGGCGAAGGAACCGGAGAAGAAGATGCCCTCCACGGCGGCGAAGGCCACCACGCGTTCGCCTGGTGGAGGGACGGACGGACGCAACTCGTCCGTCAATCAACGGACCGGCGCAGGTGATGACAGCGATACCTTGGCTTACGAACTTAATTGGTTCCCAGACAGAGTGTGTATCCCAAAAATGTATTTCCCATAGGAAACTATTAAAATGAGAATAATCTGTTCCCAGGTCCCCATAAAACATACTTTTCTCCTTTCTAAGCTTTAAAAGTATACAAAATACACATATTTTTATGTATAATAAATGTCTTATGGTATTATAAGTTCAGAAGCCAAGGGGTTCGTAAAGCGAGGTATCACTCTATTATTATTATTATTATTATTATTGTTTTGATACCGTAGGTGGCGTTCTTGTTGCCGATCCAGTTGAGCGCCCAGTCGGCCTTCTTCTTGACGCACGGCATGGTTTCGATGGCGTTGAACAGGTGTTCTCTGAGGGGTTTCAAACACGGCGTCAGAGCGCCGCCGCACGAGGCGTCGTCGTGGTCTGACCTCTCTTTGGGCTCTTTGATGTACGTGTCGATGAGGAGGCTGTACATCTCCGAGTGAATGTTCTCCATGGCGATTTGGAAGCCGTAGAAGCAGCGCGCCTCCGTCACCTGAACTTCCTGCATGAAACGCTCCACCTGGTGGACGCACGCACGCACGCGCAACGCCGCCCGTCAGCGTTTCCTGCCCTCCTTCGCCGGCCCTTGAGCAACTCGCCCTCTCGCCTCACCAGGTTTTCGTTGACGATGCCGTCGCTGGCCGCAAAGAAGGCCAACACGTGAGAGATGAAGAACCTCTCGTCTTCTTTCAGAACTTCCCAGTCCTGCGCGTCCTTGGACAGGTCCACCTACACACAAACAGGCGCGCGTTAGCACGCCACGCGCGCGTGCGGACGGGTACGGTTGCGAGCGGACCTCCTCGGCGGTCCAGAAAGAGGCCTCGGCCTTCTTGTACATGCGCCAGATGTCGTGGTATTGGATGGGGAAGATGACAAAGCGGCGCGGGTTGTCCTTCAGCAGAGGCTCCGCCTCCCTGCTCCGGTTCTTTTTCACCTCTTTCGGCTGGAACACAAAGAAAAATCCCTGACGGTCGCCATCTCACTAAATGGGTCCAAAATGGCCGCCCGGGAAAAGAAACAAACCAACGCGCAGTTTAAACAAACAAATGCAAATTAAGAACATTTGAATTCGGCCGAATTTTACGAAAAAAAAAAGCCGCTTATTAATAAAATGTATTTTTATTAAAACTATTTTGACGACGGTGAGCGAAAATAACGGTGGCAAGCCTGTGACGTCACTTACCGGCGACTCGGCGAAGATTTTGCGCGCAGTTTTCGACGCCAAGATACGCGCCGTGTTCAGGCTTGGTGGCTGCCAGACATTAAAAAAAGGCGACTTGAGTAAGACCAACTCGGAAATATTTCGCCATTTATTCCCTTTGTCGCTCGCTCACCGTGTTTTCTTTGTCCAGCGACATCCTGCAGACGTCCGCGTTCATCTTCATCATCTTGGAGGGGGAAAGAGCCACGCGAACAGACTGCATTTTTTTTTGTTTGCACGACAACGAACGAGCTAAAAAGGAATTCCGCTAGACGAAACGTCACGAAGACACAAAGCAAAACGCAGCAGCAGACAGACTGACGATTGCCAGGCGGTACTTGGGCTTTTTCTTCCACCCTTGGCGCGCGGCAGGCTGCGGACCAATCAGCGGTGAGCTTGTACTGTCTTTTCCGGAAGCCGCTACCGGAGGACCAATCAGAATTGACTTCCTTTTAGAGTCCTTCAACGCGGCAAAAATTGAAGTTTGTGTGGCAAAAGTGCGCCAACATGTCGTTACAAAACATTCCAATGGAATTTTATGGCTCTCAGACTCGTTCGGACCTTCCAAGGTAACGAATCTGTCGATGTTTTCAAGTGGAATGTATCGTTAAAATTAAATGTTAGTTATCCCAAACAGCAATGTTCGATATCAACACTGTCCTCCATTTACTGTTTATGTTATTAGCATTTGTATATCATAATAACAATACATTTAATTTATAAGCACCTTTCAAAACTCTCAAGGTCACTTTACAGTCACAGGATAAGTTTTTCTGCGGGTGAGCAACCTGGAAGTGACTCAAATAGATAGGAAGCGAGCTAGCTAGGTGATAGCTAGCTAGCTAGATAGATATGCAAGTCTGAACAGATAGCCAGCTGTATTTTATTTATTATTGTATCTATGCTTGTCTGCGACTGTAAAGTGTCCCTGAGAGCTTTGAAAGGCGCTTGAAATAAAATGCGTTATTATTATTATTATTAGATAGATAGCTATTAAGCTAATAGTTAGCCAACTAGATAGCTCATAGATTGTCAGCTAGATAGCTCATAGATTATCAGCCAGATAGCTTGCTAGCCAGCCAGCAAGATAGTAAATAGATATCACATAGCTAGCTACCTAAGTAGCCAGCCAAATAGATAGCGAGCTAGTTAGCTAATAGGTAGCAAATGGATTGCAAATAGATAGGTAGCTAGGTAGCTAGACAGATAAAAATGATAGTCCAATTTATCATTGAAACGTGTCAAATGGCTTGCTGTGAATTTCTTTGTTGCTAGTCTGAACCTTAGGTGGAATATCTTATAATAATCATAATAATAATCATCATCATAATAATATACTACTACTACTACTAATAAAATTACTTTTTAAGCGCCTTTCAAAGCTCTCATGGACACTTTTCAGTCACAGACAAGCATAGGTACTATAATCAATAACATACAATGACAAATAGAATGCAATCAATAAAATACAATGTTGGACTTGCTGGAAGTCTAGCGAATAGATCCTTGCAAATAGATCCAAAGAGAAGAAGAAATGCAGATGATTTCAAGCTCAAAATTTATTGCATTCAACAAGGTCGCTGATGCAAACGTTGAGAGATACTTTTGCTGGTCTACAGACAATTTGAGGCCGCCTGCGGGTCAAAAGGTCACCCTCGATTTCATTTGCCGACCTCATACAGCAGCACAGAGGCGCGTTGTGAAGCTCATGGAAAGCAAAGAGCACGATTGTCATCCTCTACGCCGCGCTGTCTTCGCGCCGACGGGAAAACACGGAGCGGAGGTCGCCCGGGTGCTCAGCGGATCAGGACCGCGTTGGACTTGAAAGGTCAGCTTGTCGTTGGCTCAAACGTATTCCCGCCTGCTGTAATTCTCCGTAGGGGGCCGCTGGGAGGGCGCCGCCAGCGTTATTTCCCGGCGATCGCGCCGCACCCGCGGGAAGCGCCGCTGCGGCCGGGCCGGGGCCAGCCCATCGTGGTCCGTGGGCGTCGGGTAGTCCGCAAAACCCGGAGCGGGCAGACAAAAGATGACACCCCCCACCGAGAGGAACCCCGCAGAAACCAAGGTGACGCAAAGCGCCCCCCCGGGCGCGTATTTACGCCCGTCGGGTGGTCGGGCGCTCACGTCGCCGGCCAGAACCTCTGAGGCGAACCAGGAAGCGGACCCCAAACACAAGGCGGCGGCCAGGACGAAGCAGCCACCCGCCGCCGCCGCCGTGCGACCTTTGACCCGGCGACCGCCCCCCCAACGGGTGCACCGTAGCCCCAGAGAGGCTAGCCCCAAACCCAAAACGGCTAGCGCGCACGCCAGAACCATGGCGGCCCGGGCGGTCTGCACGTAGGCGGGCGGCGCCGGCGAGGCGTCGGCGGTGGTGCAGCTGAAGACGGCCGTCCCGTACCACACGCAGTCCATCCAAAGGCCTCGCGTTTGCCGCACGGGGGCCACCATGCTGGCCCAGGTCCGGATGCTCACCTGCCAGTCGGGCAGCAGCGTGGCCACCGCCGCGCCCACCGTGCCCGCCAGTGCCAGGACGAACGCCAGGACCTGCGCCGCGGACGACGGCATCTGACGGCGGAAAAGGTGAGAGGTCGTTTCCGCGCCGATGTCGCCCCTTTCCGGTTCAATGCCGACTGATTTTCACGTCCGTGATTGGTCGCGTCCACCATCTGAAATATAACATTGGACAATGCTTTCAAAGTCATTTTTTAGCTAGCTTTCTATCTATTTGAGTTACTTCCGAGATGAGTGAACGCTGGTGCGTGTGACTGCCGCTGCTCACCCACAGAAAAACGTATGCTGTGACTGTAAAGTCACCTTGAGAGATTTGAAAGGTGCTTATAAATGACATTTATTATTATTATTATATGGCTATCTAGCTAGATAGCTATCTATCTATCTATTAGCTAGCTGGTTAGCTTTCTCTCTATTTGAGTTATTCCGGGTTGAGTGAACGCTGGCGAATGTGGCTGCCGCTGCTCACCCGCATAAAAAAGTGACCTTGAGAGTTTTGAAAGGCGCTTCGAAATGAAATGCATTCTTCTTTTTCTTCTTTCCGTTACCACGGCAACGAGAGCGACGCGCTAAAGCGCTTTCCCGCCTCACCTGAAGGTCACCGTCGGCCCAACCGGTTCCGATCCGACGGCTTCCCGTGACGGGACGTCAACCATATATTTCCCGGTCCCGGTTTTGGTTCTGGTCCTGGTTTTGGCGCCGTGCTCATGGACTTTGGTAGCGGTGATGCTTCGGTCCGGTGTAGACGAGTGTCGCGTGGGTTCGGCTGATAAAAAAACTGTTTTTGGTGCAATCAAAGTCAAGCAGTCCGGCGACCCATTCTGCAAAACGCTGATAAGATCCCTGTCCAACCCCCGTGACCACCAGCGACCGGTTATTACCATCTCATTACGTCCTTATCACCAATATAAATAGTCCGCCCCCCCCAAAAAAAATGTCCCGGGCGCGTTAGTAGCGCCAAACAACAGCCTACCTTGGTGTTTGATGAGGTGACGGACTCGCCGCAGTGATGTCATGCAGGCAAGACGCCGCACCTCTGGAGGCGGAGCCTCTTGGGCGCCGTCGGAGCGTGAAACGGCGCCGTGGTACCGACCGAGTTGATGTCCTCACTTCACGGATCGTTAGCGTCCATGATGAAACGGGGAATTGTTTTTTTTTTTTTTTTTTTTTCGACTTCCTGTTTCAAGTCATTTTGGCGGATTTTCAATGCGACGCATGTCAATCATTTGAAAATGTCAATCAGAAATCATAGCATATTAGCATATTTTATCTTTTTTATATTGAAGCTTTTTAATAATAACTACAATACTTTGTATTTATAAGCACCTTTCTAAACTCTCAAGGGCACTTTCCAGGCACAGGAAAAAAAAACGTATTTTTCCTGCGGGTGAGCAGCGGCAGGCAGAAGCGCCAGCGTTCACTCAACCCGGAATCACTCAAATAGATAGAAAGTTAGCTATATAGCAAATAGATAACTAATAGATAGCTAGCTAGGTAGCCAGCTAGCTAGTTTAATAGCAAATAGACGCCACTAACTCGCGTATAAAATGGCCACAATAACATTCAAATAAAGTAAAACTACTCACCATTTGATGACAATGCTCTGATCTTATTTTGAGTTTTATCCACTTAATTTTGTGAAATTACAACATCCCGAAATATATTAGCTATTAGCTATCTATCTGGCTAATTATCTCGCTGGCTAGCTATTAGCTATTTATTAGCTAGCTTTCTATCTCTTTGAGTTACTTCCGGGTTGAGTGAACGCTGACACGTGTGGCTGCCGCTGCTCACCCACAGAAAAATGTATCCTGTGACTGTAAAGTGACCTTGAGAGTTTTGAAAGGCGCTAAGAAATGAAATGTATTATGGTTAAAATAGTTAAATAAATAGATACATCGATAAATACATAGATATAGATATCTAGCTAGCTAGCGCTAAAAAGCTAGCTAAAAAGATCCCAAGCTAGTTATATTGTCTAGCTGGCTAGCTATCTGTCTGGCTAGCTCGCTGACTATTGACTGTCGATTAGCTAGCTTTCTATCTATTTGAGTTGCTGGCTGGCTATCAATAAGCTATCTCTAGCAAGCTAGCTTTTTATTTATTTGAGTTATTCCCGGGTTGAGTAAACGCTGGCACGTGTGGCTGCCGCTGCTGACCCATAGAAAAACTTATCCTGTGACTGTAATGTGACCTTGGCAGTTTTGAAAGGCGCTTATACATGAAATTTATGATTATTATTATAAAGGCCTCCCTGAAGATTTATTTCTTATTGTTTTTTTAACAACGCAGCAAAATCCTCCAAAAAAAAGAGAAATTGAGGTGATTCCATTTCCACCATCATGTGTTTTTCCCGTCCATTTAACGCCTATGCTTGACCTTTCACCCCATGATCATGCGTGTCATTATTGAACCATCTGGCACAAATGATAAACCCCCCCCCACCTTTGCTCCTGTTCTCCCCCATTCCAGAAAGCCCCCTTCATGCACCCCCTTCATCATCTGCGCGGGTCATGCTTGAATGCGTACGAGCTGCTGGAAAGGCAGCCGCCATCTTGAAGTCAAAAACTAAATAACAAATTGTTCAGGTTTATTTGGTAAAAAAAAAAAAAAAAAACACCTTGGAAGAGGACCGATTTGTTTTCAGCCGAACGTTGACGTTTTGGGTCTTTTCGCAGGTGGTTGCGGCGCCGATTTGGATTGATTTTCTGCCTCATTGTCCTCGCTGTCCTCGTCTTCGCAGTCGTCTTGGTCATCTGCAGCAAGTCGACAAATTGGCAGCATGTATCATCAGTACATTTTTGCATATTTATCATTTAATCTGTCCCAATATTTGCCTAGCTGGCTATGTAGCTGGCTAGCTATCTAACTAGCTAGCTGGCTAACTAGCTATCTGTCTATAGCTGGCTACCTAGCTATTTGCTATCTAGTCACCATCTAGCTAGCTAGCTATCTATTTGATATCTATTCACTATCTAGCTACCTGGCTATCTATTCGCTATCTAACTGGCTAGCTGGCTACATAGCTAGCTATCTATTCGCTACCTAACTATCTAGCTGGCTACCTAGTTAGCTATCTATTCGCTACCTAACTATCTAGCTGGCTACCTAGCTATTTTCTATCTAACTAGCTAGCTGGCTACCTAGCTATTTGCTATCTAGCTAGCTCGCTATATTTATTATTTATTATTATATTTGCTATCTATTCGCTATCTAACTAGCTAGCTATCTATTTGCTATCTATTCCCTATCTAACTAGCTAGCTGGCTACCGAGCTATCTATTTGCTATCTAGCTAGCTATTAGTTATCTATTAGCTAGCCTGCTAACTTTCTATCTATTTGAGTTATTCCGGGCTGAGTGAACGCTGGCACATGTGGCTGCCGCTGCTCACCCACTGAATCGGAATCAGAATCAGAATCATCTTTATTGCCAAGTATGTAGAACACACAAGGAATTTGTTGTAACTGATCCTGTGACTGTAAAGTGACCTTGAGCGTTTTGAAAGAAGCTGAGAAATGAAATGTATTATTATTATTATTATTATTATTATTATTATTATTATTATTATTATTATTATTTCACAATCGCGATACAAATTCTTGTCACTTGTTGCCGCCTTGTACACTAGTTGGGGCTGGTGTTTAAACACAAATGGACAAAATAAAGGATGCCCCTTTAGCACGAAAACGCCGACCATAAATAAGGATGGAAGGCAATAACATTAAAAGACAACGCATGTGAAAACAAAGATGATTATGATTGTTATGATAATTTCTTCGCCATTTGGGCTCAGGGCGCTGCTGACCTGCTGCGCAGTCGCCAGCAAGTCTTTCCTTGTCCACGAGCTCAGTGAGAAGCTTCGAGACGTTGTCACCCATCTTGTGAACCGCCCCAATCAAAGACGTGAGCGTGTTTTCCGCTGCAATGTTGATTTTATCCACTTTATGAGCTCGACCGTCTCTGAATTTCAACTCGGCCGAAATAGTAAGTGTGGACGCCGCCATCTTTCTTGCGCTCACGTACAGAATAGTTGACCTGTTAAAAAAGGTCACATTTCTATTAAGTACATGCCTTAAGAGCTGTCAGTCGTTACAAATAAAATGTTTATTATGCATATTTTAAAAAATTATCCTCACCGACTGTTTAACTGTCTCCTTTATGTAGCGCCAAATTAAATTGCGGAAGTAAACCGGATGTTGTCGTCGGAACTTTGTACTAGACCAGACGTTGATGGAATCCACGTTGAGTGGCTGTCTAGCAGAAAACGCTCGATATTCATTCAGAATCCAATTTTAATGTCATCATTTTAAGAATATTATTGACAAGCTTGCTTAAAAAACATGTAGATTAACAAATATGGTGCACGGTCCGTGTTTACGAAGCGGTTATGACACATCCAACATGGCGGTCGCCATTCAAGCGGCTCTATATGCGTCTCTCGCTAGTTAGAGACTGCAAGAATTGAGTAGTAGCTTGTGCGAATCTCGCAGGACAAATGATAAACGATCGGTTTGCACAGTTAGCTCACTAAGATTCCCAAAAAACAGACTTCCACCGGTAAGACCATTTTTATTTTGATGGGTGCTTTTCTGGAATTAGCATTTTGCACAAACTGCTTGGTTGTTTATCAGCAAGCTAACTAACTAGCCTCGCGTCCAGTGCAGCGCGCGTGCTGCACGAAGTTGTAAATACGGCTGGACTGGTTTTCTGCGATCATCGTTAGTGATGGTGCAACTTGGCGTTAAATTCAGATTTATTTGTCACGTGCACAGTAAAAAGGTCAAAATGTATTCACTGTCCGTCTCCCTGCATTCATGCAAATAATAGTCGAGAGGATGATTTCTTTAAATGTGCATCCAGGCATTCATTGTCTTTTCTGCTTTCTCCTCTCGAAGGTTGTGGGGGTGCTGGACCTTATCCCAGCCGTCTGCAGGTCAAGTGGTGGGGACACCCAGAACTCTTTGACAACCAATCAAAGTAGGGATGTGACGACATTTTTCAATCAGAATTCATCACACATCTAAATAGCTTGCAAATGATGGATAAGGTATTGTTCCATGACAAATAATTAGGAAGTAAGGCTTTTACTGTTCGAAATATGAGGGGATTTTCTGCCTGTAGTTACACAGTTAAAATAATAAAAATCTGTGACCGAGTTCTTTATTACAGTTTAACCTATCATAACTTTGTTAATTTTTGGCAGAGCTTAACGAGTAAGGTACCATTCGAAAGTTTTTGAAATTCTAAAGACGGACAGAAATCACAAGAAAAAAATATAAATATAAATGAGCAAATATCAACGATGGAATGCAGGCAGATTTTCGTCAGAAATCCAAAATGGCTGTCAATCAATTCTAGGAAAGAACATTGCAAGCTCTAGAAATATATATGCTAATGCTTCTTTTTGCTTGAAACTTGACAGTTATGGAGAAAAATATATATACCACCACTTCTATGAGTTATAAAAACACAACTTACTCACCTTTATAAACTGTAGTGTTAGAAAAAAAAGATTCAAAATATAAATGAGCAAATATCAGTGATCGAATGCAGGCAGATTTTCATCAGAAATCCAAAATGGCTGTCACTGAATACTAGGAAAGAAAATGGCCAGCTCTACAAATATATATGCTAATGCTTCTTTTTGCTTAAAACTTGGCAGTTATGGAGAAAAATAGATATTCTACCACTTCTATCAGTTATAAAAAGACAACTTACTAACCTTTATAAACTGTAGTGTTAGCAAAAAGAGGGTAAACTTCAATCCATTTTTATTGGGAAATTTGTCTTTTTTTTTTAAGTCTTCGTCCAGCCAAGATGTCCGAGGAGCAGACCGTGTCTTTGGTGGACGTCCTGGAGGAGGACGAGGAGCTGGAAGAAGAAGCGTCTGCCGTATTGGCCGGAAGCGACTCGGACCACTGCTCCTATCCTCAGGTAAGCGGATGTTAGGTCCGACATTGCTCCACAATAACCGTCACAAAATGGTGGAAAAACAAAACGAGTTGTCCATTTATTTGAGAGTCAATGAATTGAGTTAAAGGACAACCGACACCTCTGCTCAAGTTGTGTCCATAGTTTGTAAAAATGACTTCAAATCACTTCAACTGAGTGCATTTTACAAAGATTCCAGCGCATATAGCTATATTTTACATTTTACATTTGACGATGCCTGACGTGACGTCACAGAGGGAATGCCCCTGACTGAGAAAGCGACACACAATGCAGTTTGGGTACTTTTTTTTCGTCTGAAAACATCGTGTTGATTATCATTTCATTTTATTTTGTTGTGGTCGCGCAGGGTTACGTGAAGCGCCAAGCGTTGTACGCGTGCAACACGTGCACCCCGAAAGGAGGTCAAGCGGCCGGTGTATGTTTGGCGTGTTCCTACAAGTGTCACGAAGGTCACCAACTGTTTGAGCTCTACACCAAGAGGTGAGCCGCCTATCAGCCCGTAACGCGCTCAATCAATCGATCAATCAGTGACGGACGATTGATCAAGTCCACGCTTGTTTTTGTCTTCAGGAACTTCCGCTGCGACTGCGGAAACGGCAAATTTGCAGACACGCCGTGTAAACTCTTTCATGTGAGTCTACCTCATACACAAAGTGGTCCTCTTGAGATCCCGAATCCGTTCCAGAAAACTGTTTTGAAACCAATTTGTGTGAAAACCGAAACATCACTTTGCATTATAAGCAATGTAAATATTTTTAATCCGTTCCAAGTCTAGAAAACAGTTTTAAAAACACTTTTTTTAACTATTCAACTGGATAAACATGTAACAATAGGGCGGACCATTTGTAAAATATTATAAAAACAAACTATAATATGTTTAATTTTCACCAATGTTAATATTAATATTTACTCTCTCTCTCGGTCTGCCAAGGGGCTGCTTTTTATCTTTATTATTTATTTATTAGTATATTTTTTTATCTTTATCTTTATTGCAAATTTCCCCATTGTGGGACGAATAAAGGTTTTCTGATTCTGTTTGAACACTACGAAAACGCCTGCTCACAATGTAACGCTACATGAGGACAACAGTCCGATTTGCAGAGATCTCAGCCAAACACTTCTGCTTCTTTGTAAAAAAAAAACTTTATTGAACAATACTAATGCGTCAGTTACAATGAGGAAATCACGACACGAGGAAGTGACGTATAAGGAAGTGGAGGTAGATAGACGTGGTGCGTTCTGGTGCACTCAGTTATCTTGAGAAGCGAATTTTGCTTGTATACCGGAGCATTATAAAAACAGAAATTTTTGGTTGAAAACCAAATTAAACGAGAACCGAGCTGTTCGAAAACTCATATTTCACTCTATATGATAGTTGTTCATGTTAGCTCTTTGTTCCCGCTTCAGCTGTTGTTAAAGCGCTATATAAACCAATATGGATGTATTGCATTGTATTTTGTACAGCTGCCCCCATTTCAAGCTCAGATAACTCCAGACCCATATCACTTAGGAATTAACTTGTTATTATTGTAAATACAAGTAACATCCGAATTATGACCACGACCCCCAGACCCCATTTGTAAAATTTTAATTCTGCGCCTGGCACCGCAACGCTACAATTTTGGCCAGCCAGCATGTCACACACTCTCACAGCAATCATCTGCGTGACTACACACAACACAGTAGTTATACAGTGCAAATACCTTCTCGGCAACATTTCCTGTACACTGCTGAGTCTGAGCGTATGTGTCGGGCGACCTCTTCTAAGTATAATATTTATAAAGGAACTGTACAGTAAACAGTTTTGTATACATTACAGGTACATTTATAAAGGAATAAAAATCGATAATATGAAATATAAAATGACACAAAAAGTTATAAAATGTATAAATGAACTGTACACAGTTTGGTATTTTTGGTATAAAATTCGATAGAAAATGTTGCTTAAAAACAACAGATTGACATTGTATCGTCGTGTAAGCGTCACGTTGTCCATCTTGAATGGATTTCGACTTACGACCATTTCAACTTGAAACCATTTCAACTTGCAACCGTTTGGTCGGAACGGAACCCGGTCGTAACTTGGATGTTACCTGTATATTATTACTGTATTCACATTTTTTTATTTTTGAATCAGAACAAGGATGACGCCAACAGCCTGAATAAATACGGCCACAATTTCTTCGGCGAGTACTGCACGTGCCGCCGGCCGTACCCCGACCCAGAAGATCAGGTGACCCGTCTTGATGGCCTTCAAAAATAAAAAATGGACGTCTGCTGACCGTCTCATTTTGTCTCCCGTCAGGTTGAGGACGAAATGATCCAGTGCGTCTTGTGCGAGGATTGGCTTCACGGCCGGGTGAGATTTGGCGTCCTGTCTTGGGGTGAGGACGGGGGGTGGCTATTTGCTGGGAACGCCGCCCCGTACAAAGCGTTTTTGGTGTTGCCCTTTCAGCACCTGGGCTGCCAAGCTCCAGATTGCGCCGACTTTCACGAGATGATCTGCGAGTCGTGCATGAACGCTAACGACTTCCTGTGGAGCTACGCCGCTCGCCTGGCGGGTGAGCGCCTCGTACCATTTCGTCCCGGCCGTCGTTCCCGTTGACCCGCCGCCTCCGATGCAGTTCCAGGTCAAGCGGTGGCGTCCAAGGCCGACCAGGTCACGCCCCCTTTCGAGGCGACCGAACCGCACCCGAAACGAGCTCGCCCGGCGGACGGCGACGAGCCCGCTTGTAGACTGAAGGACCTGCGGGACGCCGACGTCCAACAGCTGCGGTCCGGCGCCGTCTTTTGGCCTTCGGGATGGCGCTCCGAACTGTGCCGCTGTCACGGATGTCAGGTGCCAAACCGGGTCGCTTTTTGTTGGCTTCGTCTGCGGCGGCCGGCGCTCATGCGTCTCGCCGTGCACGGACGGTTTAGGGTCGACTGACAGAGGCGGGGCTTTCCTTCCTACCGGACGAGTCGGACACGGTCTTGGCCTACGAGACCAAAGGCAAGCGCCAGGAAGGCGACGCGCCGGCTCACGACCCGCTCATGTCGGCGCTGGACAGCCTCGACCGCGTCCAGCAGCTGGAGATTATCCACGGTAACGCCCGCCGCGCGCGTCGCCGCCGCCACCAAACGCCCGCGCTAACGCCGTTGCACTTCCTGTCAGGCTACAACGACATGAAAAGCGAGCTCAAGGACTTCCTGCAGACCTTTGCCAGCGAGGGGAAGGTGAGCCAGCGTCTTGGCCCACTTTCACTGTGACAAAGTCGCCCTATCTAGGGAACCGGCGCTCAATGAAGTTTTTGTGTGTCTGCCTGCACTGGCGCGTGTGGCTGCCACTGCTCACCCGTAGAAAAAAAAATACTCTGTGACTGTAAAGTGTCCTTGACAGTTTTGAAAGGCGCTTAGAAATGAAATGTATTATTATTATTACTATCTTGGCGTCCGACAGGAAGGAACTATGTGGCGGTGAATTGAGGAATTCCGCCGTGCGTTGACGGCACCTTTCTCCTCTCTCGTCGTAGGTGGTGACCTCCGACGACATCCGCCAGTTCTTCGAGCGGCAGCAAAGTCGCAAAAGAAGACACGCCGACGACCCCTTCAACCGCATCTGACCTATGACCTTTTTTTAACTCCACCCCCCCCCCTCCTCCACGCTTGCTCCTTTTTCCCGATGCTTGACCCTTTCGCAAGCAAATAAAAACCGTCCCCACTGGAAGATTTTGGGATTGGGCGTTGTTTTTGGCGTCATGTGACCCAGTGGCAGTAAACAGGAAGTGATAGTATCTTTGACCTTTGACCTGACTCTGGGTTACGTGCAGAAGAGTCAAACTTTGGTGGGGTTCTGCCGGGCTTACAATGTGCTCATTTGTCACTTTTGTACCCGCCCCCCCCTGCGCACAAGCTTTTGCGTGTGTGTGTGTTTGTATGACTAGTCTTGTGAGGACCACTAACCTTTTATACCATACGTAGTGAGGACATTTTGGACAAGTGAGGACCCTTTGGCCGGTCCTCACAAGTTTTTCATTCTAAAGGATTCTAGAGGGTCTATATATGCATCTGTTAGTTTCAGAGAGGTCCTCGCAAATTCACCCAAAATTATTTTGTGGTGTGTATATTCTTTTCACTCGGATGCACACACACTTTTTACTCACTGTGTGTGTGTGTTTATGTATGTGTGTGTGCGTGGTTAATGAGAGGAAAAAGTTCATACCCCAAAAAGTAAAACGATATTTTGAACCAAATTCACTACAGGGGTGAGGACTTTGAATGTAGCCATTCAAAGAGGTCCTCACAAATTCACCCAAAATGATTTTTTGGTGTGTATTTTTCATTTCACTTGGATACACACACTTTTTACTCACTGTGTGTGTGTTTAGGTTTGTGTGTGCGTGGTTAATGAGAGGAAAAAGTTCATACCCCAAAAAGTAAAACGATATTTTGAACCAAATTCACTACAGGGGTGAGGACTTTGAATGTAGCCATTCAGAGAGGTCCTCACAAATTCACCCAAAATGATTTTTTGGTGTGTGTTTTTCATTTCACTTGGATACACACACTTTTTACTCACTGTGTGTGTGTTTATGTTTGTGTGTGTGTGGTTAATGAGAGGAAAAAGTTCATACCACAAAAAGTAAAACTATATTTTAACCAAATTCACTACAGGGGTGAGGACTTTGAATGTAGCCATTCAGAGAGGTCCTCACAAATTCACCCAAAATGATTTTTTGGTGTGTATTTTTCATTTCACTTGGATACACACACTTTTTAATCACTGTGTGTGTGTTTATGTTTGTGTGTGCGTGGTTAATGAGAGGAAAAAGTTCATACCCCAAAAAGTACAACGATATTTTTAACCAAATTCACTACAGGGGTGAGGACTTTGAATGTAGCCATTCAGAAACCTCACTCCTGTTGTTATTTCAGTTTCAAGTCCACTTATTATTATATTGAAACAGGAATGTGTGTGTGTATTTCTGTGTGTATTTGTGAAACAGGGCCATATGTTTCTTCAAAGGACTTTCCATCACGTCACTTCTTTTCTTCTCTGGACAAAATGTAATCAAGTGTTCTGTTGACTGTGTTGTCCCCCCTCTCCCCCTCCCACTTATCCGCGAAGATGATGTGACGCGAGGGAGAGCGCCAGCGGCAATCAGAATGGCGCTGAAGAAGGCGACGGCGGGTCTTCTGCGGACCCCCAAGGCGCTTTGGACCACGGCGGGCGCGGCCTCGGTTTTTAGCAAACCCCCCAGGGAGCGCATCGGAGCCGGGGTAAGAACTTCGCACCCGGCGATGTGTCACATAGCGCGTCCCCCAAAATGGATTCTTTTATCCTATGAAAACATGATTGGATTTCTTGCATAATAGTCGTCGTGGTCGATCACCTACAAATCATTGATTGGTGTATTTTTATTAATTTTAATAGAAATTTGACCTCATGAATTTCTCAGTTAAAAAAAACATTGAAATTTAATAGATTGAAATATTGTTTCTGCAGATTCGGCTTACATTAGCTAGCTGGCTATCTATTAGCTATCTATGCAGATAGCTAACAAGCTAATAGCTGGCTTTCTATTAGCTCTCTAGCTGGCTGGCTATCTACCCAGCTAGCTGGCTATCTATTAGATATCTATTAGCTAGCTAGTTGGCTGGCTATCTGTTAACTATCTATTAGCTATTTAGCTGGCTGGCTGGCTGGCTATCTGTTAGCTATCCAACTACCTCGCTATCTATTCACCTCGCTGGTTATCAGATATCTATTATTTAGCTAGTTGACTGGCTATCTGTTAGCTCTCTATTAGATATCTAGCTGGCTGGCTATCTGTTAGCTATCTAGCTATTAGCTAGCTGGCTAGATAGCTGCCCATCTATTGGCTATCAATTCGCTAGCTAGCTGGGTATCTATAAGCTATCTCGCTAGCTTTCTATCTATTTGCATTACTTCCGGGTTGAGTGACCGACTTCAAATTAACAAAATGGACGTTTGTTTTTTTTTTCTGTCTGCTCCAGCAAAGCTTTTTTGTCATGTCGGTGTTTACGGTAGCCATGTTGGCGCCGGCGGCCTGGATCCTCCATCATCTCCCCGAATATCGCCGAAGGTCCCGTCACAAGGCCGCCAGATGAGCGTCGCCTCGTCTCCTCAAAAGTCAAACTTACGACATGGAATTGGACATCTTTGCTTCTTCTTCTTCTTCTTCTACCAAGAAAAAAAAAGCTAAGGCAAAAAAAATATATATGTCTATATATATAAAAACTCGGCTATTTGTCTATTTATGTAAGAAGTCCGGAAATGAAAGCAGCGCAAAAAAAATGGTTCCCCAAACAGGAAGTTTGTGTTTGAAAAGGAATGTGATCATTGTGATGACATCACTTCCTGTTACTGAGACCTCCAACCGTGTTGACAGGAAGGATGTCATCATCATCATATCATCATCATTATCAACCAAAACTGTCAAATCCGCAGTGGCTTTCGCCATTGGACGGACTGCAAATGAGGCCCCGCCCCCTCTGCTGCCGCCATTTTTTTTTTAAAGAAAAAAACAGCACTCTGTGGTACAATAATGTCATTCATTAAAAAAAAAACATACTCATAAAATAATTGGACAGAATTAATGCGCCAGCGTTCACTCAACCCGAAAGTAACTCAGATAATGGAAACCTAGCTAATAGCTAGCTGGCTAGATAAATAACAGCCAGCTAAATAGCGAGCTAATAAATATCTGATAGACAGCTCGCTGGATAGATAGCTGTGGCTACTCACCCAAAGAAAAATTGATCCAGTGACTTTAAAGTGACCTTGAGACTTTTGAAAGGTGCTTACAAATGAAATGTATTATTATGATGATTATTATTATTATTACACTTTGGCCACATGGTGGCAGCATAAGTCATTCATCGACCTTTCCTCAGTGCAGCACAGAGAGATGAGTCGCGCGATAGGGAGGATAAAGAATCTATGCCGGTGAGTATTCATGTATTATACGTTGCTGCGCTTTAGCTGACCGGGTATCCTTGATGCTAATTCTTAGCATAAATCCACCAACGCGTGGCGGTTCTGACAAGCTGTCAATCATCTGGCGACAGATGATGTGACTCCAACGTGGAACGCGGTCAAAGTCTGGCGAGGAAAAAAGTCAAAGTGAAGCAGAGGCGCGCCGGTTCACAAATCCAACGAAGCTTCACGATGCTCCAGGAAGCGGATCAGACTCGCGGGAAGCGGCAAACTCCTGAGGCGGCGGCGTCCCGCTAGCTGCTCGATCCGGATTCGGCACAGCTGTAGGAGTCGCCGCGGCAACGCTGGGGGCAAAAAGGTGACTTCAATTCTCGCTTGCGGTACTTGATTTTTTTTTGCGGGGGGCGGGGCTTGCTCACCGGCTTTGTCTTTGATGGCGCTCCAGCCGTCGTAGCTCTCCAAATGTGCCGTGAGACGGGAGCACAGGGTCACGTGACCCACGTAGTCCAATAGCACGTCGAGGATCGGCCCCGCCCACCGACTGATGCTGGGCGACGAGATCATTTCGCAGAACTGGGGGAGGGAGTGGAGAAATATTTTGGTTGAAAATAATAATAATAATACATTTTATTTGTAAGCGCCTTTCAAAACTCTCAAGGTCACTTTACAGTCACAGGATAAGTTTTTTTCTGTAGGTGAGCAGCGGCAGCCAGACGCGCCAGCGTTCACTCAACCCGGAAGTAATTCAAATAGAAAGCAAGCTAGCTAGTGAATAGATAGCTATTAGCCAGCGAATACCTAGATAATAGACAGCTAGCTATATAGCTAATAGATGCAATAGCTAGCTAGATAGCCAGCCAGATAACAAGATAGATAGCAAATAGCTAGCTACCTACCGAGATAAGTAAATCAAGAAATATTCACACTAAATGCAGATTTAGATAGCCAACACATAGCCAGCTAGCTAGCCAAGAGATAGCCAGCTAACCAGCTAGCTAAAAAATAGACTGAGTAACTCGGTTCACTGTCACTCAACTCAGAATAACTCAAATAAATAAAAAGCTAGCTAGCTCTTAGATAGCCGACAGAAAGACAGCTAGCTAGCCAATAGATAGATAGCTAGCTAACTCACTTCGGGGTCACTCAACCCAGAATAATAAAAAGCTAGCTAGCTGGCTATTAGATAGCCAAGAGATAGCCAGCTAGAAAATAATCTGTGGAACTCGGATCAGGGTGGCTTCTAAAGGGGCAGGTGAAATCCGGGTCACCTGAACGTCGCCCGTCGGGCGATGTACTTCAGGGTCTCTCAGGTGCCCCCGATGCGAGCGAGCGGCTTGGAGCAGCGGATGCGGCCCGTTGCCGTAGACGCAGCGGAAGCAGGAGAGGGCGTCGGCGCCGTTGTCCAGCAGGAACTTGAAGAGGGGGAGGTTCTTCACGCAGAACATGAAGACGGCGGGGAAGGCGCTGGGCAGGGTGGGAACACGGGCGTTGACGTCCGCCCCGTGTTCCACCAGCAGGGTCACGTTCTCCACGCATCCCTGCCGCGCCGCCAACAGCAGCGGGCCCAAAACGTCCAAGTTGGGATCGGCGCCGGCGTCCAGTAGCGCCTCCACGTTGTCCACGTGGTCGTTAGCGACCGCCGAATAGAGCGCCGTGGCTCGCCGGTCCTCGTACAACCGCGAGCGTTCCTCGCACAGCTGGGCGTTGACGTCGAAACCGGCCCGGATCAGCGTCTCCAGGACTTGGTTCCGGTTGTGCTCGGCGGCTACGTGCAGCGGACTGATGCCGGTCCGCCGGATTCTGGCTTTGCTGGTGGCCGGGATCAACATGGACACCATCCTAAGGGCGGTGAACACGGGGCGGGCGGTTGTTGCGGTGGGGAAGCGCCGTCCGCTATGTTGATGCGCTTACGTTTGGCTTCCCTTGCGGGCGGCGACGTGAAGCGGCAGCAGGCCGGCCTTCCCGGAAACGTTAGCGTCGGCTTTCTGCGAGAGGAGGAACTCCACCACGTCGGCGTGCCCGTTTTTGGCGGCTTCGTGGAGGGCGGTCGCTCCGTCTGAGGCCTGCGTGTTGACGTCGGCGCCTGTGGCGGCGCTCGGACGGTGAGGACCGGGTCAGCATCCGCCGTCCCTCCGCCCCGACTTACCGTGCTTGACCAGGAGTCGAAGGGAAGCCATTTGCCCGCTCTGAGCGGCGGTGAATAGCGGCGTGATACCGTAAGCGTCGGCGGGACTATGCAGACCTCCGGCCTTCAGGAGCATCTGGCAGATTTCGGCGTTGTTGCGGCACGCCGCCTCGTGCAGCGCCGTCCAACCCCGGAAGCATTTGCTGTTGACCTCCGCGCCGTGATTGAGCAAAAGCGCTACTAGCGCCGGGTTGTCCCTCTCGCAGGCTAGGCGGAAACAGCATCAAGAAACGGCTCCAAGGAGGCCGCCAAAAACATTTTGCTTCGAATTTCTCTTACCTTTGTACAGCGGAGTCTCGTGATCGCGGTTGGCGGCGGCGATGTCGGCGCCGTTCTCCAGCAAAAGTTGAGCGCATCGCAGATTCTCGCTTCCCACCGCTACCAGTAGCGCCGTTTCCGCGTGCTCCGTGCGCTGGTTGATCATCGCTGGCTGGGCTGGTCACGCCCCCACCCGCAAATACAGTGATACCTTGGCTTACTAACGTAATTGGTTCCCAGACAGAGTGTCTAGGGTGAAAAGTGTGTATCCCAAAAATTAATTTCCCATAGGAAACCATTAAAATGAGAATAATCCGTTCCCAGGTCCCCATAAAACATCATTTTCTAATTTTCTAAGCCTTAAAACTACACAAAATATACCTTATTTTATGTATAATAAATGTGCTTTGGTATTATAATTAAAGAAATAAACTGTACTGTATAATAAAGTCATTTTATTTACCTTTGTGATGGTCATTGATGGAATGGAGTAGCCGGTTTCATCAGCATGAAACACTTGATGAGGAAGGTAGCCTTCTTCTTTCACCATCTTGAAGAACGATCCCTGGTAGGTGCTTTGTCTGCGATAATTTTACCTAGTTCCTCATCAATTGTGTTCTGTTTAGCTGGGTTGATAGCTTTTAGCATCAAGTATCAAATTTGTAATGAGTCCAAATTTCACTGTTTTCTATCCATTGTTTCACTCTCTGTCGTCTGCCTGTCTCTTTAATGTTTAAACCACACCCCCTCACTTGGGGGCGGGGAATAGAGAACAAAAAATTCCGCTGCCATTTTGTTGTTAGAAGAACGGGCTCGTTCGCGAACGACACAACACTCATTGTGGCAGCTCCGTGTGTATCCCGAAAAATAGTTTGTATGCCAAGATAAAACTTTCATAAATTTAACGTTCGTAAACCGAAAAGTTCGTAAGCCAAGGGTTCGTAAACCGAGGTATCACTGTACAAACAAAACATTACTCAAGCCTCGCTTCCGTAACAGTGAGCGGGTTACCCGAGAGGAGCACCCTGAGACACGCCTCCTGGTCCCAACACGCCGCCTGATGGATGGCGAGCCAGCCGGGCTTTCCGGGCGTTATCGGGTCCATTTCGCCCGACGCCATCAGAGCCTTCAGGCGGCCCACGTGGCCCATTCGAATCGCTTGGAAAAGGGGCTTTTCCTCCCTGAGTGACACAGAAAATGATGCATATGTGACCTATGACCTCCTCGGCCCACGTTGGAATCACGCATAGGGGTGAAGTCACTGGTGTCAAAGTTGTGGCCCGGGGGCCAAATCTTGCCCACCACATCATTTTATTCGGCCCATGAAAGCAAATCAAACTTGTGAAATCCCATGCTCATCTATCGAGCTAGCTAGCTAACAGGCTAGCGAGCGACTGAGATCGATAGCTCGCTAGCAAGATAGCTAATGATCGAGCTAACTAGTGCGCTAGCTAGCGATCCAGCTAGCTAGCGAGCTCTCTTTCTATTCAGCTAGCTGGCTAATCCTTTACATAACAGGTGCCCAAATCAAAGCCCGGGGGCCAAATTTGGCCCTCCACATGATGTTACTCGGCCCGCCAAAGCAAATCAAGCCACCATCTTCTTCCCGCCGCCGGTGGTGAAACGGCTGACGGTGCCGTCAAACGTTTCTCTGCAACTCACACACCAGACGAGAGGCAATCAGAGCCAATCGGAGCACACAGTTCTTCGAAGGGACTTTGTGAGTGACCACATACGTACCCGTCGGGGGTCTTTTCTCCAGGTGGGTTTGGCGAACTGGAGTGGGCGTGGCCTAGCTGTTCCGGTGCAACCGGTTGACCTTTGCTGACTTTGAGGTCAGGAGGCCGCAGGAGGTCCGCCCGCGCGTCGTCCAGACTGCGGCGGATGGCCAACTCCAGCAGCTGGTCATCGGTGAGGTCGCCGTAAGCGGAATAATCATCTAGCGCCGCCGCCATGATGGCACTAAGACGAGAAAAGCACAAGACGACATGTTGTTGACAAAATGTCTTCCCGCTGACCTTCTCAACTCATGTTCAGGAGAGGAAAAGGAACAAGGGACATCAACTTGGGGAATTAGCCAAATTGTCCGTCAACTTTGACCTTGTGACATGCACGCGCACAAAATGAACAGAGGAAAAAGTTCTCACCCAAGTTGCCCTGTTTCCAAGAGTAGTGCTCCTCCGTGAGGGGCGCCTTTCTTTTTTTAGCAGCATGTGCTCGTCAGTCGTCACGTGACCCCTTCTCCTCGGTCACCCACGTCCACTTCAACACCGACTTTAGTGTTTTGATGAGCCGTCATAACACCCCCGACACAAAATGGCGTTCACTCTCTACAATACGCGATCTATGGCACTCCCGAATATACGCGTATATTGCGCAATGCGGTCATTGATTGTGACGTCATGTACCCGAAAATGCGGGAATATGATAAATAAAGTCTGGTCAGTGGTGTGAATAAGAGGTAAAAACACTGCAGTAATTGATAACATATCGTGTTGCTCTCGAATTTCAGTTCACTTCGTCCTTAACACATTAGCGGCCGTTGTGTCAGGACATGTTGGGAAAGTGTCGGCTTTTACGACTGCCACGCGCGAATTAACACCACCAGGGGGCGATAACGTCGACTTCAACGAGAAAGTGAACAAGGAAGAAGAAAGATCCGATTGCGCATGCGTACACCACGTATGCTTCTCCCCGATCTGTCTGGATGCTAAAGCGGACTAGCTAGCTAGTGAACGCCACTCAGCGGGCTTCCAGCGGCGGTAGCAAGTAGCAGAATAGCGGGCGGTCGGACGGACGGAGGTGCCGCGGCGGCGAAAGACGCTCGGACGGCGCCGCGACTGACGAAATGGCCGGCCAGCAGTTCCAGTACGATGACAGCGGCAACACGTTCTTCTACTTCCTTACGTCGTTCGTGGGACTCATCTTGATCCCGGCAACCTATTACCTGTGGCCGCGGGATCAGAACGCTGGTAAGGCCCCGGATGTGTCATACTCTTTTGCTAGCTTTGAGCTAATGGACGATATGCTCCGTTGCTAACGAAGGTTTTCGGCTAAGCTTCTGTGTTGACACGTCGCAAGTTAAACACAACTGCGTACTAGTTGACAGATGGTTACTAGACGAAGCACTTCACGAGTAATCGTGAAGTGCTTCGTCTTTACTAGTCCCCTCTCCCTACAATCATGTCGCTGGTTTTCCAAACGAGCATTTTCGTCCATGTTTTGAGGTTCACTGTATGATGACGACGAGTCTGTGTTGCCAGTGAGTCAAAACCAACAAGAGGGGCATCCATTAAAGTGAAAATCGTGACAAAAAGCAGCATTGCACTGCCAATTTGGTGTTTAAAGAGGATGAAATGTCAGGTGTTGCCCGTTGCTCACTTCCAACTGACATATTCGTCCAAATCTACCGTCGGTCACACATCAGTCGCCTCACAAGCGCAAAGGGAAATGATAGTCGTCACACACTTGGTTTTTAATCGACATTTTTTTGCACTCGACTCCCACGCCACTAGTGATGTGTCGTTAGCGAACGAGCTGGTTAGAGTCGGATCTCTGAAGTGAGCGAAGAGAGCCGGAAATGGGAGTCGACTTTTTTTTAGTCCCCTATTCCCCGACCCCAGTCTTCGGTTGAAGCCAGAGGGGGTCTCTGTTCAACATTTTGAATGGATTTCGACTTACGACCATTTTGACTTATGACCGTTTAGCCAGCATCTCACGCTCGCACAGCAATCGACCGCGTGATGGCACCAGATGGGGGGAGTTTGCGAGTCATTTAGCCCATATCTCTATTCAACATTTTGAATGGATTTCGACTTACAACCATTTCGACATACGACCGTTTCAACTTAGAACTTTTCTAGTCACCATGGTGTAGGATATATTGTTTGATTTGTGTAAGATGGAGCTGCGATGACCGGAGCTTATCTCCGGGATGTTAGTACATTGCTGAAATGATGATGCGTTGTTTAATTTTATTATTATTATTTTATGTTTTAGAACAATTACGTCTAAAGAGCCTGCGTCGGGTGCACGGCAGATGCCTTTGGTATCGTCTGCGACTGCTCAAGTCCCAGCAGAGTATCGTCCCTAGACTCAAGTGAGTCCACTTTTCATTTTTATGAAATAATATTTTTAAATGTGTCTTTGTAATATTCCAACTTTATTCGTGTGAGTGAAAACAAATATTTACTTTGTGTCTTTTCAGGAAAGCGGCCTTCTTGTTTGGCTGGCTGGTCTTCCTGCTGCTTGCCTACAAAGTGTCCAAGTTGGACCGGGAGTACCAGGAATATAATCCTTATGAAGTTCTCAACTTGGACCCGGTAACATTTGACAAACAAATGCTTTCCTAACAACAATATTTTCTTATTCTAATGTTTTTCTTGTAAGACTGCTTGTTGCCGAGAAATTCTCCTCCATGTTGCTTTTGCAGCTTTTCTAACCCTGTAAAACTGCAAAATAGTTTCCCCCAAAAATTATAATAATAATAATAATAATAATAATGCATTTCATTTATAAACACCTTTCAAAACTCTCAAGGTCACTTTACAGTCACAGGATCAGTTTTTCGGCAGGAAAATTTATCCTGCGACTGTAAAGTGTCCTTAAGAGTTTTGAAAGGCGCTGATACAGGTGACATCCAACTTACGACCATGACTTCCAGACCCTATTTTTAAAATTTTAATTCTCCGGGTTCATTGATAACATTCAAATATCAAATATTATACCACATAAATTATGGCCTGGATTTGTCGTGTCCCGGTTTTTGCCTGTCAATCAAGCGGTTGGTTCTGTTGTCCCCGCAGGGCTCGTCGCTCTCGGAAATCAAGAAGCAGTACCGCGTCCTGTCGTTGAAATTCCACCCGGACAGAGGCGGCGACGAGGCCACGTTCATGCGGATCGCCAAAGCTTACGCCGCGTACGTGTCGCTCGCAGCGGCCCGCTTGTCCACCGCGTTTTTTTTTTTCTTCCTCCATTTTATATCGTCTTTGTTTGCCCGCAGTCTCACCAATGAGCAGTCGCGAAAGAACTGGGAAATGTACGGCAACCCGGATGGTCCAGGCGGTGAGTTGATGACCCCCCCCCCCCACTCCCACCCGTGACCCTCCTGGCAAATGAGTTGTGACCCTTGGAGCGATTGGATCCCAAAGTCGACCTTTAACCCGAACCTCTTTGGTCTCCTTTGCAGCAACCAGTTTTGGCATCGCTCTACCCGCCTGGATTGTAGACCAGAAGAACTCCATGCTGGTATTTATTTATATCACTTTAGTATATAGTGATACCTCAGGTTACGAACATAATTTGTTCCCAGAAAGTGTGTGCAAGGCGATAAGTGTGTCATCCAAACATTAATTTCCCATAGGAAACAATTAAAATGAGAATAATGCGTTTCCATGTCCCATAAACCATAATTTTCTACTACATAAGCCTTAAAACTACACAAAATATACCTTCTTTTATGTATAATAAATGTGCTATTGTATTGTAATGACAGAAATAAACTGTACATACGTATAATAAACTTGTTTTATTGGATTGGATTGGATTTGCCATTATTAGTCTCACAGTGGAGAAATGTACATTTCATAGCAGCAAACCTACCTACAGTAGCTACCTAGATACCTAGCTAGCTACCCATCTGTTTATATATTGATCTATGTATTTTATTTGTGTGTTCATTTATTTATTTATGTATCTGATTTATTTGTTTATGTATCTGGCTAGCCAGCTACCTAGATACCTAGCTGGCTACCTCGCCAGCTACCTACCCTAGCTACCGATCTATTTCAATATATATATATATTGATCTATGTATTTTATTTATTTCTTTGTTGATGTAGTTATTTATGTATTTTATTTATTTCTTGATGTATCGAGCTAGCT
The DNA here is from genome assembly GCF_051943395.1 of Hippocampus bargibanti. Taxonomy (NCBI): domain Eukaryota; kingdom Metazoa; phylum Chordata; class Actinopteri; order Syngnathiformes; family Syngnathidae; genus Hippocampus; species Hippocampus bargibanti. The sequence goes on from NC_142752.1 coordinate 954,075, forward strand.
AGTTACCTAGATACCTAGCCAGCTACCTAGCTAGCTGCTGCTGTGTTACTTCCGGGTAGAGTGAACTGAACGCTAGCGCAAATGGCTTCCGCTACTCACCCGCACAAAAAAAAATGACTAAACTGTCCTTGAGAGTTTTGAAAGGCGCTTAGAAATGAAATGTATTATTATTATTATGATTATGATGATGATTATTATTATTATTATGAGTGGAACAGTTGACGCTGAATGGTCTCTTTTTTTAGGTCTTGTTGGTGTACGGTCTGGCTTTTATGGTTATCCTTCCCGTTGTGGTGGTGAGCAGCCCCCACTCCCCCGTTATCAAATGTTTTTATTTTATATAATTTTTTAAAAATGAATTTAATGTATGTTTTGTGCACGTCAGGGCACGTGGTGGTACCGCTCCATCCGATACAGCGGAGACCAGATCCTGATCAACACCACTCAGCTCTTCATGCACTTTATGTACAAGACCCCCAACATGAACATGAAGCGTACGCGCCTCCTATGGTCCCCCTGGAGACCGTCCCCGTCCCCCCTGTCCTCCTGTCCCCCCGTCCCCAAGTTTTGTTTTTGACTTTATTTCCAGGTTTGGGCATGGTGCTAACAGCGGCGTTTGAGTTTGACCCTCGCAGCAACAAAGAAGCCACCATCCGACCTGCTGACAACATCAAAGTGCCCCTGGTGGGATCCTCGTCGCCATTTTTTTTTTTTTTTTGGTGGACGCCGATTCGTCCTTTCGATGGAACACCGATTCATTTTTTATTGTCTGCACGCCTCGTAGTTGATTTGCGAGCTAGGAAACATCAACGTGAAGAAGAAGGAGCCTCCCTTCTGTTACCCGTACAGCCTGAAGGCCCGAGTGTTGGTCCTCTCCCACCTGGCGCGAATGGACGTGTCCGAGGAGCTTCGGGAAGGTCAGGACGTCCGTCCGTCCGTCCGTCCGCTAGACGTCTTCTTAACCTGGACGCCGTTTCGCCCTTAGATCAGAGATTCGTAGTGAGGAAGAGTCCGGCTCTCCTGCAGGAGATGATCAACGTGGGTTGCCAGCTCACCATGATGGCCAACAGCAGAGGAGGTCGGCGGGACTCCGTCCGTCCGTCCATCCATCCGTCCGTCCGTCCCGACAATGAATGACTTTCCATGTCTTGGCAGGTTTCCACGCTCCCCGCCTGGTCACCATCGAGAACTGCATGAAGCTGACCCAGATGGTCGTGCAGGGCCTGCAGGAGTCCAAGTCGCCCCTGCTGCAGCTGCCTTACTTCGAGGAGGAGCATCTCCGTTATTGCATGTCCAAGAAGTACAAAGTCCGGACTCTGCAGGACCTGGCCAGACTCAAAGACTCGGACCGGCGTAGCATGCTGCACTTCCTGGCCGACAAGTACGACGAGGTCATGGCCGTGCTGGGAAACTTCCCTCACATCACCATGGAGACCAAACTGCAAGGTCCACCTTTTAAACAAAAACGTGCATGTCGATCTTGGCTTGTTGTGACGCCCGATGTCCATCCGTCCGTCCGTCCACGCAGTCCTCGACGACGAAGACAGCAGCAACATCACGGCGGGCTCCATCGTCACGGTGACGGTCACCTTGACCAGAAAGCGAATGGTGGTAAGCGTCCAATCGTGCTCCTTTCCTTGTCCACCATCTTGAAAACAGATACACTTCTCAGGATGACCGCTAGAGGGAGCTGTTGCTTATTGCCTTTGGATTAATAATAATAATAATACATTTCATTTATAAGCGCTTTTCCGTTACTTCCGGGTTGAGTGAACGTTGGTGCGTGTGGCTACCGCTGCTCACCCACAGAAAAACTTAGCCTGTAAAGTGTTCTTGAGAGTTTTGAAAGGCGCTTAGAAATGAAATGGATTATTATTATTATTACAACACAAATTCAATCTTAAATACATTCAGCCCCCTCTTAGTTGTATGACGCAGTTCTAGATGAAAGAGGAGAGCGTCCTTTTCACCAATGGATCAGAAACCTCATGGTGAATCGTTCACTTTCTGCTACTAGCAAAATGTTGAACGCGAACACAAAGCTGTAGCATCCATTGACGAAAAAGAAATTGGCTCACGTCTCCTGTCCCACATACTGTAAATCCGCTTCAATTCCAAGCCGCGACCGGCTCCTCAAGTCGTGCATCGTTCAAATGCGTACTCACGGTGGCTTCCTCGTTTGTTCAGGAGGTGTTTGAAAAGGAACAGGAAGCCTTACCGTGTCCCGGGGCGGAGACGGCCCCCGCCGAGGAAGTGGTAAGGACCGTCAAAACCTTTATTGACAATTCAGCACATTAATTTGGCGTGGCGTTTGTCAGGGAGACGCCAGTAAAGCGAAAGGCAAGCAAGTGTGGCAGAACAAGAACAAAGGCGCCAAGAAGATGGCAAAGTCCAAGAAGAAAAAACTGACCAAGAAGAAAACCACGCCGGCGCCGGGCAAAACCAAGCAAGCCAACGGAAGCGTGGCGCCAAACGTAAGTCAAGGCGGTGGATCGCTCTTGGCGGAGGAAGGCGCGACCCAACGCTGATGCTTGGCGCGTACCTTCCAGGAGGCGCCGTCGGCGGTCAAGGAGGACGAGGAGGAGGTCTCGGACAAAGGCAGCGAGTCGGACGAGGGCGACGGCAACAAATACGCCGCCCGCGACAGAGACGACGACAGCGACAAGCAAAGCGACACCGAGGTGGACGAGATGGCCGCCGACGACGAGGAGGTGAGAAAATCCAATTCAAGTCCCCGCGTGACAGCTAATCCAATTGGCTAATGGGGTGAAATCAGAGCCAGGGATGAGTTTCATCTCCGCGTTCCTTCCTTGCCAGGAATGGAAGTCACTGCAGCAGAGCATCCAGCGGCGTGAGCGCGCCCTGCTGGAGACCAAGTCCAAGGTGACGCACGCCGCCTACAGCCTCTACTACCCCGAAGAGAAGCAGGAGTGGTGGTGGCTCTACATCGCCGACAGGCGCGACCAGACCCTCGTCTCCATGCCCTACCACGTCTGCACGCTCAAGGACACCGAGGAGGTGAGTCCAACGCGTGGACACGACTATAGAAGTAATTAAGAGCGGAGAGGTCATCCAATTGGCCCAGGAAGTGAAATCAGAGCCAGGGATAGAACAATAGAGGTCATCAGATTGGCTCAAGAGGTGAAATCAGAGACAGGGACAGACCGATAGAGGTAATCGGAGTGGAGAAGGTCATCAGATTGGCTAATTGGGTGAAACCAGAGCCAGGGAGGTAATCAGATTGGCTCATGAGGTGAAATCAGTGCCAGGGATGGAACTAGAGACACAAACATTGTTTGGGGGGCTTGTCATGCGCCCTCCCCCCTCCCCCAAAAAGAAAATCAAATAGATAGAAAGTTAGCTAGCTAGCTAATAGATAATTAATTTATCTCGCTCGCTAGCTAGCTTGCTAGTCAAATACTACTCAAATAGAGTAACTAAAATAGACAGAAAGCTGGCTAGCTATCTAGCTTTCTATCTGAGTTACTTCCGGGTTGAGTGAACGCTGACGCATGTGGCTGCCGCTGCTCGCCCACAGAAAACCTTGTCCTGTGACCTTGAGAGTTTTAAAAGGTGCTTAGAAATTAAATTTATTATTATTATTATCAGTAGTAGTAGTATTGGTACTATTATTCAATTCAGCGTGAGAAACTTTAGACTCTTCTTGATAATAATATATAATAATAATAATAATAATAATAATACATTCTATTTCTAAGCGCCTTTCAAAACTCTCAAGGTCACTTTACAGTCACACGATAAGGTTTTGTGTGGGTGAGCAGCGGCAGCCACACACGCCGGCGTTCACTCAACCAGCCAGCCAATAGATAGCTTGCTAGATAGCAAGCTATATAGCTAATAGATTTTCTCATGATAAAACAAATCATTAATTCCTAAGTTATATGGGTCTGCAGTTATCGGAGCTTGAAATGGGGGCAGCTGTACACAATACAATACAAACATTGATTTATATAGTGCTGAAGCTGTAACAACATGGGAAAAGGGGAAATGCTGTGGAAGGTAAAAAAACATTACTGGAGGTCTGACCAGCGCTTTATCGGCAATAACAACCAAACCCGAACAAATTCATTGATTATTATTTTTTTTTTTTTTGGCCTAGGTGGAGCTGAAGTTTCCGGCGCCATCCAAAACGGGCAACTACCAATATTCGGTCATCCTCCGTTCGGATTCCTACTTGGGACTGGACCAGATCAAACCGCTCAAGGTGAGTCCGAGTCGCTCTTTGCTATGTTGTCCGCAACGGTGGCAACTGAGCGAGTCATTTATCATCTTAATAATAATAATACATTTCATTTCTAAGCGTCTTTCAAAACTCTCAAGGTCACTTTACAGTCGCAGGATCAGTTTTTCTGTGGGTGAGCAGCGGCAGCCACACATGCCAGCTTACACTCATCCCGGAAGTAACTCAAATCGATAGAAAGCTAGCTAGATAGCTAATAGATAACTGATACATAGAGAGCTTGCTAGTTATATAGCTAATAGATATCAAATAGCTAGCTAGCTAGGAAGCCACCTCGATAGCTAGCTAGATAGCCAGTTAGATAGATAGCTAGATAGCTCGCTGGGTAGCCAGCTAAATAATAATAATAATAATAATAATACATTTGATTTCTAAGCGCCTTTCAAAACTTTCAAGGTCACTTTACAGTCACAGGATCAGTTTTTCTGTGGGTAAGCAGCGGCAGCCACACGCGCCAGCATTCACTCATCCCGAAAGTAACTCAGATAGATAGAACGCTAGCTAGCCAACTATTGGATAGTGAATAAATAGCTAATAGATAACCAACAGATAGCCAACAGCTAGCCAGCGAGCTAATGAATAGCAAATAAATCGCCAATATAGATTTGTGTCATCACTCATTCGCATGTGCAGCTGGAGGTCCACGAGGCCAAGGCCATGCTGGACAACCACCCCCAGTGGGACATCCCCGACACGGAGGAGGAGGACGAGGAGCAAGAGGACAGCGACGGCATCGAGGAAAGCGAAGACGGCGACGACGAGGACGACGACTGAAGAACACAAACTCCGCCGTCTCGCCCGCGCATCACGCCAACGCTGTTCACACCCACACCGCCGCCGCCCCCCCTTTTCCCTCAACACAAAAGACTCCGCCGGGACATTTTTCTACACTTTCCCCCCCGACACGCCTCTTTTCTATCTTTCTATGTTAGCGCTTGTTGCGTTTCTAACCCCGGTGAGAATGTGTACAGGTGCAACGGAGCGGCGACCGGCGGCCATCTTGGCGTATACCCTTGCCGAAAAAAGGCTTCAATCGCCGGACAAAACATCAAATGGACTTTTCGAACTGGACACGATGCGTCTCCATTCGTCCTTCTGCTATGTTTAAAACATCTCATCGTCACCAATCGCCTCGCGAAGCCCCGCCCAAAAGGGTAAGACGGGCGCCTCAGTCGGCTCTGTGACGAGTCGGCGTGCAAAGTGACTCAAGTGGTCATAAGTGTGGCCGTTGGCAGCGCCCGGAATGACCGCGTGCGTACGTTCGGACAACAATCTTATGGAAGGCTGTTTGTTTTCCTCATTAAAGCGATGAACATTTTTGTAGTTTGGCCCCAGGATGCAATGGAGGACGGTCAAACGTCGAAATGGATTGAATTGGACGAGCCTTGATTAGTCTCGCAGTGGAAAAATTTACATTTCACAGCAGCAAAGTGAGGAAAGGAAAGAAAGAAGTAGAACAACAAAATACAGGAGCTACTGTAAAGGTAGCTACTCTCGCTGCGCCATCTTGGAGTCAAAACAACAACAAAAAAAAATTAACAAATAACATGACAATACAAAGACACATTCTTCAGCACTTGCTGTACCCTCTTTGTGACACGAAGCAGTTCTAGATGGAAGAGGAGAGTATCAAAGCGTCCGTTTCGCCAGTGGATCATGGACGTCATTGGATTGGATGTACCTTTATTCGTCTCGCAGTGGAGAAATTTACATTTCACAGCAGCAAAGTTTTGAAAGGATGATGAAGGGGAAAAAAAGAAGTAGAAAAACAATACAGGAGCTGCTGTAAAGGCAGCCACTCTCGCGGCGCCATCTTGAAGTCAAAACAACAAAATCCTAAATAACAAATAATGTGACAGAGACACAGAGAGTCATCCATTTTAAGAACTCTGCACCCTCTTTGTCATATGAAGCAGTTCTAAATGAAATAAGAGCATCAAAGCGTCCTTTTCACCAGTGGATCAGGGAACATCATGGTGGAATGTGCACGTCTGCGACAAGCTAAGTGTTGAAAGCAAACACAAACCTGTTGCATCCATTGACGAAAAGATTACAGTCTTACAGTCTCACATCTCCTGTCCCACGTAAATCCGCTTCAATTCCAAGCTGCGACAGATCCGCAGCACCAACCTTAACGCTGAACAAATCGAGGCTGTGAAAATTCTGCCCCATGACAGGCGCAAAAACGCACAACAAAAATAATAACAATAATAATACATTTCATTTGTAAGCGCCTTTCGAAACTCTCAAGGTCACTTTACAAGGATAGATTTTTCTGTGGGTGAGCAGCGGCAGCCACATGCGCCAGCGTTCACTCTACCCAGAAATAACACAGCAACAAATATAAGTTAGCTAACTAGCTAATAGATAGCTAATACATTGGTTATAGATAGCCAGATTGCCATATAGCTAATAGATAGCTACCAGAGCTGTCCAGCGATGACAGTCAAATGGCACTGACATTGCTCTGGAATCAAAAACTGTGCTGCTGAAAACTGTTGAAAGGGAATGCCGCCTGACCTTCTTGAGAATCGAGCTTCGACTCGAGTCTCTGGCCTCACCTGGGCAATCATTCATTCGCTAAGGTCTCATAGCGGCTCTGTACCAGGCACCCTAAGTTTTACAGTCTGCAGTGCTTCCTCATTGTTCTTCTGGTTGACCCAATTTGCTGGAGGACCGGAAGACAACCCGATTCAACCCAAATTGTCCATAGTTTGGACTGTAGGTATGTAAAAAAAAAAATGACTCTCCAAGCCACCATTTTGCTCCTAAATCTTTATTTGTATTTTGAAATATCGACCCTCAGATATGGATCAGGATGTCCCGTAGCGGTTTGCGTTTGAGATCAGGTACGGTGGCGTCTTCGGCGGGGTAGCCGACGGGGAGCAGCAGAAGAAGCTTCTCATTGGCCGGTCGCTTGAGGAGCTCCCTGAGCTTTGGTCCGCAGTTGAGAGGCGTCGACGTCACGGTGACCAGACCCACGTTCTGACAACGGACAGGGGAAAAAGAGTCGCTACGTCAGCTCCAAGCTAAGGTTGGTTAGCGCAAAAAAAACTTTATCCGGGGGTTGAATTCACCTGCAGTGCAGCCAGAAAGATGCCGCAGGCGATGGACACGCTGATCTCGTTGTAGTAGTGCGTCCGTTTCTTATTGTTCGGCAGGATCCCGTACGTCTGTTTAAAAATGAGGACGAGGTACGGGGCCACGTCCAAGTAGTCCTTGATCCAGTTTGTCCTGCGGCGGACGATTTGATCATTTGGGTTCGGACCTTAGCAAGCATCATGGAATTTCACATTCGCGGGCCGGATAAAATGCAGCGGAGGGCCAGATTTGGCCCCCGGGCCTTGACTTGGACACCCGTGATGTAAGAGATTAACCAGCTAGCTGAATAGAAAGAGAACTAGTTAGCTCGCTAGCTAGCTTGATAGATGAGCGTGTAACTTCACGTGCTTGATTTGCTTTTGCGGGCTGAATAAAATGCACCGTCGGGACAGATTTGGCCCCCGGGCCATGACATGAACACCGGTGGTGTAAACGATAGCGTAAATGCTCACCTGAGGGCAGCCAAATCTTTGACCCACTGGGCCCCCATGCGCTGTCGGTAGTTCACCTCCTCTTCTTCCTCCACAATCAGTCGGATGCGGTGCTTCATGTCCGGGTCGGAGACCACCACAAAAGTCCAGGGTTCGGTGTGCGCACCACTCGGCGCGGTACCTGCGCAAAATCGCGGATCGTTCCTTCCATTCATTTGTTTTGATTCCAAAAACGGAGTCTGGATTGGAAGCCGCGATTTTGAGCATCTGTCCGCCGCGGCGCCCGAAGTTCCTACCTGCTGTGCGGACGACGTTTTCGATGACTTCCCTCGGGACGGGCTCGGGGCTGATGAAGCGCACGGACCTGCGCTGGTTCATGGATGCGTAGAAGCGCTCGGACGCCAGCACCATCTGCTCCTCGGGCAGGCGCTGGTGCGAGTAAGGCACCGAGGGGACGTTGGTACCCTCGTCCGGGTCTACCCACTCGCCGCCTTCTGCTGGAACGCGGAGAAACCTCATTCAGGTACAGTCATACCTCCGTTTACGAACCTCTTGGCTTACAAACTTTTCGGTTTACGAATGTTAAATTGATGAAAATTTAACCTTGGCATATGAACTATTTTTCGGGATACACACGGAGCGCCACAATGACTTTGCGAACGAGCCTGTTCTCCTAACAAGAAAATGGCAGCCAACTTGTTTTTGTCCTCTATTCCCCACCCCCAGTCTTCGGTTAAAGCCACGTGATTGGTCAAGAACCCAGCAGTGAGGGGAGGTGGTTTAAACATTAAAGAGACAGGCAGATGACAGAGAGTGAGAAAATGGATAGAAAACAGGGACATTTGGACTCAAAGGCAGAGTGTAGCCTGCAAGGTTAAAATATCCCATCAATCAGGCTTCGCAAATAACCCGCACAAGCCATCTGTACACTAGATGCTAAAAGCTATCAACTCAGCTAAACAGAACACAGTTGATGAGGAACTAGGTAAAATTATGGCAGAGAAAGCACCTCCAAGGGATCATTCGTCAAGATTGTGAAAGAAGAAGGCTACGTTCCTCATCAAGTGTTTCATGCTGATGAAACCGGCCACTCCAAGCCATCGACCATCACAAAGGTCAATAAAATGACTATTATACTGTACAGTTTATTTCTTTAATTATAATACCATAGCACATTTATTATACATAAAATAAGGTATATTTTTTGTAGTTTAAAAGCTTAGAAAATTAGAAAGTAGAAAATTATGGGGACCTGGGAACGGATTATTCTCATTTCAATGGTTTCCTATGCGAAAATAATTTTTGCGATACACACTTTTCGCCTTGCACACTGTCAGGGAACCAATTAAGTTCATAAGCCAAGTTAACCCCCCTCTCCCTTTTGTCCACCTCTCACCAAGTTCTTTTGATTTGTCCTCACTGTCATCCTGCAAGTCCTGGTCCACCCACGGTCGTGTCCGTCCCCCATCTGGGTCGCCGGCGGTCTTGGACGAATGGCTCCTAGCGACCAGGAAGCCCATCACCAGGCATAGGACCAGCGCTAGCACCGCCGTCAGGACGGGGACGGCGAACATGACTGCACAGAGGACAGGACAAAGACTGACTGCACCTTAGCGCAAAAAATGACCCGTCAGCAAGCCCCGCCCCCTCACACCTGGAATGTTAGCAAAGGCTGATTTTTTTTGCTACAAAAGAGGTTCCAGTCTAAAGGTCACACAAGTTACTCTTTAGCTCAGCGATATGTTTTTTTTTTTTGTTCGGGGGGAGTTAAATAAATAGATACATAGATAAATACATATATAGATATCTAGCTAGCTAGCGCTAAAAAGCTAGCTAAAAAGAGCTCTAGCTAGTTATATTGTCTAGCTGGCTCGCTATCTATTAGCTATCTGGCTGGTTATATAGCTGTCTAGCTTACTGGCTATTGGCTATCTATTAGCTAGCTGACTAGCTTTCTATCTATTTGACTTACTTCCGGGTTGAGTGAACGCTGGCGCGTGTGGCTGCCGCTGCTCACCCACAGACTAAAATTATCCTGTGACTGTAAAATGACCTTGACAGTTTTGAAAGGTGTTTAGAAATGAAATGTATTATTATTATTATTATTATTGGCTGACGAGCTAGCTATCAATTAGCTATATAACTATCTGGCTAGCTATCAGCGAACTAGCCAGCTTTTTATCTATTTGAGTTACTTCTGTGTTGAGTGCACGCTGGCGCGTGTGGCTGCCGCTGCTCACCCACAGAAAAACTTATCCTGTGACTCTAAAGTGACCTTGAGAGTTTTGAAAGTATTATTATTTGTATCTACCCTGGTCAAGGTTGGCGCTTCAAACCGTTTATTGTGAAACACTTGAACACGGCGAAAACTACAAAAGGACAACATTACACTAAGTTCGACAAAACATTCAGTCAATAAGGAAATGAATAGCGTACCGCGTGCACCTTATTAACCGAAAGTAGATAAACGTTGACGTAGACTTGAGACTGCTTCTTTCTCTCTCGCCTTACTCGCTTTCATCGAAACACGTGACACGGAAGCGGAAGTGATAATGACAAAACAAAGTATCGAAGACGATTTTAAGAAAAACACATATAAAGGTTCGCATGGAAACATTAAACGCTTTTACAAAACAAATAAATTATATTTTTGTTGTCATGGCAACCAATGACCAGATAACAGCCAGTTACATTATTATTATCATCATCTTCCAGAATGCGTTCTTTCAATCGGGCACAAGGCGTCGCCACTGACTTACGGCATCTTTCCATGTACCGTAAAACCGGAGTTCAATCGCTGTTTGAATGATTGACGCCCCCCCCCCCCCCCATAAAATCTTGAAAAAATCTGCCGAGAACAACCCGAACAACAAACTGTCGTTAAAAATAACAAACTCCAATGAAACAACGAATTCCCGTGTTGTGATAGATTCGGCTTCAATCTCAATTGGAGGCGGCCGGGGGTAAGCCCCGCCCCCCTTCGGACCGTCCGCGCCCGAAATAGCAGCTGTTCATTCGAGCCTCACGTCCTTTTCCGCAGTTGTCCGCTCGGCACCGCGCGTCGCCCAACGACAAGCCGCCAAGTCGCCAAGCCGAAACGGGAGCCATGTCGGCCGCCAGCACCGAGAGCGGCGCCCCGGCGCTGCCCGCCGCCGCCGGCGCCGGCCGCGTCTTCTTCCAAGCCGGGCCCGGCGTGGGTTGCGTCGGCGTCGGCGTCGGCGGAGCTTCGGACGACCCGGTGCAGAAGCGGCAGGGCAAAGTGACCGTCAAGTACGACCGCAAGGAGCTCCGGAAGCGACTCGTGTTGGAGGAGTGGATCATCGAGCAACTCGGCCGACTCTACGACTGCGAGGTCGGTCCTCTCTTTGTCTCTTTGTGTGAAAATCGATCAAAATCGATAGTTTTTTTTCATTTAATTGGATGAAAAATATTGATTTAAATGTCTGGAGTTGAACTGAACGCAATCGATGTGATTGCTTCTCAACAAATGTCTGCACTGAATCCATTTGATAGCTTTACATTTTTTTGGAACCCGATGCTTTTTTTTAAAAAAAAATTATTTCATGCAATTAATCACTTGATGACGTCAAATGAAGTCCATTCGAAGCAACCTTTTTGAGACGTTTGCAGCATTTGTTTTGCTTGGCTTCCATAGACATTGTGCTGCTCCTTCCAGTGTGTAGGAGCCTTGCTTGAGCAGTCCGAGTCGCTCGTCTTTACATTGAGCGTGTGCTCAATGTATGGCTTTGCGCGCGCGCGTGTGTGTGAGAGAGAGTAAGGGGGTAGAGGGGAGAGGGGGAGAGAAGAGAGATGCCACCTGCCGCCAGATACTTAGAAAAGAAGGGCAGTGGGTTAAGGATGTGCTGATGCTGCGACTCGTCTCCTCGCCAACCAATGGCCGCCGCTGCCGCTCAACACACTGCCACGCATATGCGCACACGCTCAGTCGCACGCCATTCCGGCGGCGGACATGATTGACTTGGACACCTCTGGAGGGGAGGGGGGGGAGAGGGGGAGGGGAGGTCATCCAGTAGTTTCTGCCACCCCCAGTTTGCCCAAAATGAACATTGTTAGCCAGCTATCGCTTTGCTAGCATCCTGTTGTGGTTCTCTCATGACGTCGTTTGCCATTTCCAGTGTCAAAACTTGAAACGGCGACAAAAATAACTCGTTTGGTTCAAGATGACGTCATCCGTCTCAGCATGTCTCTCGAGTTTTTTTCCCCGATGCTTTTTTTCTGGAGTAAAATTGCTATTTCAAGCTAATGTTTTGATAATAATAACAATAATAATAGATTTCATTTAGAAGCGCCTTTCAAAACTCTCAATGTCACTTTACAGTCACAGGATAAGTTTTTTTTCTGTGGGTGAGCAGCGGCAGCCACACGCGGCAGCGTTCACTTAACCCAGAACAACTCAAATAGATAGCTAGCTCGGTAGATAGCTAATAGATAGACAACCAAATAGCTAGCTACTATATAGATAGCAAAGAGATATATATATCTAGGTAGCCACCTAGATAGCTAGAAAGCTAGGATACACATGATGTAATGAGAACCATTCAACTATACAGGTAACATCTGACTTACGGCCACCTGTACTTACGACCTCCAGACCCTATTTTTAAAATTTTAATTCTACGCCTGGCACCGTAACGCGCTAGCAGGCCAATTTGTTTAGCGCTGTTGAAAATGCAAATGGTTCTTTTGGGCCAATACCGAATTGCCTTTCATCACTCGCACTCCAAAATCAAATCCGAAGCGGCAGCCGGGCTTGTTGAAATTCATTAGAGCGTACGCGTTAGCATGCGCGCCTCGCCATTGCAAGTCGTGGTCGTAAGTTGAGTTGGCCGTAAGTCGAACTGGTCGTAAGTCGAGTTTGGTCGTAAGTTGAATGTTACCTATATTTTTTGTGGGGGTGTCAAGCTGATTGGAACAGATCAAAAAAATCAATTAACTTGTCAATGTAATAGAAAAGTAAACGATGTCGCGTGGAATTGGATGCAAACCACCTGGAAAGTATTGCCCTTGTGCCCTTGTGCTATCGAGCGTTTGTAACGATTTGGCTTCAATTGCAACGTTTTCGCTGTGGCGCCGCGTCGGGTTCAGATAACACGTTCGTTGTCGTGCTTTTAGTCGGGGAAAAAAAAAACGGGAAAGGCGAGCACATTGACAAGGTCACGAGAGAAGTGGGGGGCGGGACTGCTTCAGGATATAGATCTAGAGATCTAGAGTGGAAAAATATATGAGAGCGTGTAGAGGGGGCAGGGATGCATGAGTATCCATCGCCTGGGGAGACGTGGAAAGCTTTGTAGGTGATTGGCGACCGATCGCCGCTCTCCAAATGGCTTTTGCGTCAATTGCTTCCAAAACAAACCTTTGGAACAGATTTGATTTTTACAGCTGGCTAACTATCTATTAGCTATCTGGCTGGCAATATGGCTGTCTAGCTCGCTGGCTATTGGCTATCTATTAGCTAGCCAGCTTTCTATCTATTTGAGTTACTTCCGTGTTGAGTGAACGCTGGCGTGTGTGGCTGCCGCTGCTCACCCACAAAAAAACTTATCTTATGACTGTAAAGTGACCTTGAGAGTTTTGAAAGGCGCTTAGAAATCAAATGTATTATTATTATTATTAGATTAATATGACAACACAAAGAAAGTCATTGAATAGTAAACACTTTCTGCACCCTATTTGTTGCATTTAGTAGTTCTAGATGAAAGAGAAGACTATAGTGTCCTTTTCACCAGTGGATCAAGGATGTCATGGTGGAATGCGCACGTCTGCTACAAGCTAAATATTGAAAGCAAACACAAAGCGCTAGCGTCCATTGACCAAAAGAGATTGTCTCACTTATCCTGTGCCACATTCTGTAAATCCGCTTCAATTCCAAGCCGCGGCCGTTCCACATATAATTTTATGCATATAAAATTTCATAATTTTCACCCAACTATTTTTATGCCTCATTCAGACTTTGGAAGTGTTCAAATCAATTGCTTCAGTGGATAACTAGCGCCATTTTTTTTTGACTTTGCGATCATTTATAGCTGCTGGCTATTTGGCTATCAATTCGCTATCTTTTTGCTATCCATTCGCTAGCTAGCTAGCTGTCTAGCGTTCTGGCTGTCTAGCTGGCTAGCTGTTGGCTATCTGGCTATCTATTCACTGTCTATTTGCTATCCATTAGCTCGCTAGCTATTAGCTGACTGGCTGTAAGCTGTCTAGCTGGCTAGCTGTTGTCTATCTATTAGCTATTTATTTGCTATCCTTAGCTAGCTGGCTTTCTATCTATTTGAGTTACATCGGGGTTGAGTGAACGCTGGTGCATGTGGCGACCGCTGCTCACCCATAGAAAAACTTTACCCCCCCACCCTCCCACAGATATTTCCCAATATTATCATGGCCGATCAACTCTGCCGTTGACTGAAAATGACGTCATAGTGCCCTCTCTCGCATTGCCAACATCACTGGCGCAAAAAGCCGCAAAACAGGTGAGCGCTGACATTTGCTATGGCCGCCGCAGGGCGCTCACATTAATTAAATTCCTTTTCCAATCCACAAAATATTTGTCTTGAGTTCAAATTCCGGCGACACCCGTTTGGTGTGCTCGTGAATTTTTTGTTGCCGGGAGAACGTGGCGGGAGGTCTCGATGGTTTGAGCGAAAACTAAAATGGCCGCCGGTCAATGAAAATGGCCGCCGGTCGATGACACGGCCGTCACCAATGACATCCATTGCTTTATAGATCGGACACAATAAAAAAAAAATAACATTTCGAATGAGCCGAGCCAAAAGAGCCGGCTCTCTGAAAAGAGCCGTAGTTCCCATATAAATAAAAATATTTGATATAGTGTATTTTTTTACATGAGTTTTTTGTTTTTCGCATAATGTACATCATTTTTGGTAGTTAATTAATTTAAGCAACAAAAAAAAAAAACAAACAAACAAACAAACTGAGCAGCCATTTGGGAGCCAAAAGAGCCGGATCGTTTTGGTGAGGCGAGCCAAAAGAACCGGCTCCCTGAAAAGAGTCGGAATTCCCATCACTACTTCCAGTAAGTGTCACGATCGTATTTGGGCCCCATCAGGGGCGTGGCTAATGATTGACAGCCGGTGAAAGGTCATCTGGTTCGACTTGAGGCACCAAAAAAAAAAACGAGCGACAGAGTGTAAACAAAGCCGTTTTCTAGTTAGCATACGAGTTAGCGATTGTTGTCACGCTATTCAGCTCATCAATGCGGCTTAAGCCGATTTCGCCTCCACGCCCAACGTCGGTAAAACAGGCTCGCTCAGGGGCTTTACGTTCCCTTCTCCCATTCAATTGAAAAAAAATCGCTTCTTCTTTTGACCTTTCTGGAACAAAAACGACACATGTATCTTATAGTGTTTTTTTTTTTTACTTTTTTGTAGCTCATTTTTATATTAAGATATATTGTATTTAATGTTACTAATTTGTCCCATTATAATAACCTTTAAATGTAAAACCTTACATTTTGGATTTACTGTATCGCTAGCTAGCTGTTGGCTAGCTAGCTAGATAGATAGCTAGCGATACAGTAAATCCAAAAGCTGTCAGTTAGGACACAAAAAAATGGTGTCGGTTGTCCTGTAAAGGGGGTGGAGGGATAGCAGCTAGCTAGCTGTTGGATAGCTAGCTAGCTAATTGCTAGCTATCTAACTTGTCCTGTGACTGTGTAGTGGCCTTGAGAGTTTTGAAAGGCGCTTATAAATAAAATGTATTATTATTATGATTATTAAAAACAACAAAGATCGCACTTGCTTCCTACTCGGCCGCCATCTTGGACTTTTTCTGTCCGACTTCTTTGATATTTGAATGTACACACGCTGGAAGCCATTTTGAATCCTCACACTGTTTTTTTTCCTGATGGCTTCCCGCAGGAAGAAGAGATGCCCGAGGTGGAGATTGACATCGACGACCTTCTGGAGGTCAACAGTGATGACGAGCGAGCTGTCAAACTGCAGGTAAATGAAATGTATTATTATTATTATTATTATTTATTGAAGCCGCAAGGCTTTGCTTGCTATTCTTTCGCGGATACCCAATGAAACCAATGGCGAGCCATCCATTTTACACATAGGCCTTCAGTAATGCTATGTCTGAATCAATCCACCGCCACGACGGCAACAGTGTGGTGTTATTTACTGCAATTCCACTAGAGGGTGCCATTCATTAGCCAGGAAATAACTTAAAAAATAACTTTGATGTAATCTAATAAATACTGTCATGAAACTGTTCGAGTTTTTACTATGAACGCGTGGATTTATGATATGGGGTCAGAAGTCGCTCGTTCAACATCGCAGAGAAGGATGGCGAAGCATCAATAATAACCTAATCAAATGGCAACCCAGGTAACATCCGATTTACGACCACCCGGATTTACGACCATGACCTCCAGGACCCTATTTTAAACATTTTAATTCTACGCCTGGCACCGCAACGTGCTAGCAGGCCGGCAACATGTACGACAATTTTGGCTAGCCAGCCAGCATGTCACTCTCGCACAGCAATCGACCGTGTGATGGCACAGGAGAGGCGGAGTTTGCGAGTCATTTAGCCTCCGAGTCTGTATTCAACATTTTGAATGGATTTCGACTTACGACCATTTGGACTTACAACCATTTGGTCAGAACAGAACTCGGTCGTAAGTCGGATGTTACCTGTATATCATTTTTAAAGAGGGCTTCGAGCGGGTATATTACTGCTTAGTCAAGATTTTCAGAGTTTCTGGGGTCAAACTCAACCCGGCTGTAAATGAACTCGGTCGTAAGTTGGATGTTACCTGTATTATTTGCTATTTTTGCTATTTTTTTACATATTTTTTCCATCTTTTCTTGAAAAGTCCGTCTTGAAAATGGCAACGTGCTAGCAGGCCTGCAGGAGTCTCTATTCAATATTTTGAATGGCTTTCAAGTTACGACCGTTTGTTCAGAACAGAACTCGGTCGTAAGTTGGATGTTACCTGTATATCATTTTTCAAGAGGCCTTCAAGCTGGTATATCTCTGCTTAGTCAATTTTTTTAGGGTTTCTGGGGTCAAACTCAACCCAGCTGTATCTGAACTTGGTCGTACGTTGAATGTTACCTGTATCATTTGCTATTTTTGCTATTTTTTTAACGTATTTTTTTTCCATCTTTTCTTGAAAAGTCCGTCTTGAAAATGGCTTTGAATAATTCTGCAACCAAGTCCATCCCTTAATAAAGTTTTTTTCACCCATAGGAGTCGCTAATAGACTGTTACAAACCTACAGAGGTAAGTGAATCTGCTGACAGGCAAACATTGGTTGATTCTCGGCGACCAATCGACTGTAAATAATACCGGGGTGACATGATTTTTCCATACTTTGTCGGCGCACTAATTTTTTTCCCTCGTCCCAATTTTTGACTAACCGTCCTTTTCCCCGATTCTACTCCGGCAGGACTTTGTCCGCGAGTTGCTGGGCAGAATAAGAGGAATGAGGAAGCTGAGCGCCCCATCCAAGAAGGCTCTATAATGTCGGGCCCAACGCAGGTTTTGCCTTCCCAACCCGCCACCGCACTTGAGCAACTCACCCGCACATTAGCCACGTCACTCGATAGCCTGTCTGTACAATACTGGACTGTTAAAAATGGGGGTGAGGGGATACGTAGCAAACGGCATCGCCCACTTTTTGAAGTTGTTTTTAAGCCCCTTCTAACAGCCAAAGTGTGGACTAATTGTCGCACGATTATTTTTATTTATTTATTATTATTATTATTATTATTATTATTATTATTATTATTATTATGATTTTAGCGGCGGTATTTTCTGCTGTTCCCGCCATTGTTTTTAATTATTTACCTAATTTGCATGAGAGTGGGTATTTTCCCGTTTTTTTTTCATGGCGGGAGGAGCGTTTTAATGTCGCCATTGACCTGCTGTCTAAATCTGCTTTTCACCGCAGCAAAGCATGATGGGTATTGTAGTTCTCGACGACAAGCCTGATGATTGCTGGTGAGCCATTTCGGGGCAATGTGGGGGTTGTTTTTTATAATAATCATAATAATACATTTAATTTATAAGCGCCTTTCAAAACTCTGAAGGTCACTTTACAATCACAGGATGAGTTTTTCTGTGGGTGAGCAGCGGCAGCCACATGCGCTAGCGTTCACTCAACCCGAAAGTAACTCAAATAGACAGAAAGGTAGCTTGCTAGGTAGCCAGCTACATAGCTAGGTAGCCAGCCAGGTAGCTAGGTAGTCAGCTAAGTAGCTAGATAGCCAGCTACGTAGCAAATAGACATTGGGAAATGCAGTCGGTGGCCGCTGACAGTAGTTGCTAGACAAATGCGCATGGCATCCATTTTTTTTAGCCCCTCCATCCTCCATTTTGGATCAGTTTCTCAGTTGAAATCCGTCTTTGTTTGTTTTTTCCAACTCATCTCAGCTGATTGACGCTTTCCGAGCGTTGAACCTTCACCTCATAGACGAGTGGCAACGACTGTGAATCTAACCGAGTGAGGCTCAATGTTTATTTATTTATGTTTATTGTATTACCTAAATTACCCGTCTTGCATGCTTAAAAAAAGGCTAACCGAATAACGATATAAGTAACTTATAATCTTCACTTTATAGGACTTTTATTTTGACGTGATTTGATACGTCGGGAAGAATCCAGGAAAAAAAAATGGTGCTGTTTTTAATGTTTTTTTTCCAGGTAGTGGCTTTATGTATTTAATATGCATTCTGACTTTTTTGGGAAAAACACTTCAGAGCCAATAGGCTAATATTTTATAATTTATGAAAATGTATTTTAAAGGTGTGCATACAGGAAGCTTTGCATGTTTTTTTTTTTTTTAAGTAGCGCGTGAAAGGGGAGAAAGGCCTTCATTTGTTGGCCCGGGAGGTTTTTATTTCCTTTTTGGATACTTTTTATTAAGACCACAATTGATGTTATTTTTTTCCAAGTTGCTGTTTTTTGTTCTAAAGTAAATCCACAATTTAATGAAAATGTAACGCAAAAGGTGTGGTTTTTTTAAAAATTTTTTTCCTTGCAGATAAAAAAAATGCAGACAACTGCGCTGTTTGAACAAAACCGGATGTTTCGATGAACCCGCCATCATCTGTACTACTTTGAAGGTGTTGGATCTTTCGTTTCTTATCCAAGAAGCTTCGTCAGCGAAATAAAAAATTTGCTGGTAGTTTTGGCCCTATATATATATCCCTACTGTCCAGATGTGACGGTGCCAGACCTTTGCTCTAATAGGTCCCTGCTCTCAGGTTGGGGGGGAGCAGAGGACTATTCCCTGAGGCTACACTGATTACGTCTATTGTCTTGACTGCTTATGGTGACCCTGACGTGATATCGGACTGATGTGCCCCATTTGCTCTGGTATCATCAGCATAACTAAACCTATGTGGTTTCAGAAGTCTGTTGTAAGAACGATCCAAATTAAACCTCACCCCACCATGGCGATTTAGTGAAGGGTTTTGCTCTTTTATAAAAATAGCTTATTTTACTGCCCTTTTCGAACCATTTATTTTCTTTTGCTAAGATTTTAACCTCACCGTCTTCAAATGTGTGGTTGCTAGCTTTTAGGTGCATATGTACTGCCGATTGAGGCCCACGAACAAGGGGCGGGACCTTCTGAAACTGGCCATTTCAAACGTTTTTCTGATGTCAGTTAGAAAACAAAAAAAAAAAAATGGTGTCGGTTGTCCTTTAAGTTTAGTAGGCCGGCGCCTGTCTGATGTTCAACAGAGCATGACTTGATTGCCCACTGCGCGCATGAGTAACCTTTCTCTGCTGCTCGTCTAGCCACATATGACTTAGCCCAGTGGCCTACTGTACGCTGTTGCTAGGTAGAATTAGCGCCTTGGCGGAGAATCCTCGCCCACATGCCTTCGGATTGACACGCAAACGGCCTGGCGGATGCCAAGAGACGAGATTGGGTGGGACGGGACGCCGGAAGCCGAGTCGAGCGTACGCCTTTAAATTCCGTGACCCACTTTTCACAGCTGGGACTTGAATAATTGGGACTGCAAGGTTAATGTGAGCGGAATAGCAAAGGATGACAGCACCCCCCTGCCCCCACCCGCCATCTTGTTTTTTTTCATCTTGACACCAGCAGTCATTTCCTGGGAAATCTTCTGCCCCCGCCCCCACTAGTCAAGTCACATATTCTGGCCTGTCACTCTCCCCGCTGGATTCAGAGATCCATCATGCCTCCATCTTTGTCCGCCATTTTCCTGTTTGGTTCGTCTGTGTAAGCTCTCAGTCGTACAGGAGTGGTCCATCGATGAGAAGGTTTTTTTCGCCGTCATCTGTACTTCTTTGAAGGTGTCGGACACAGACGAACCAAACAGGAAGTAGATTGTAGTCAGGAAAATGGCGGACAAAGATGGAGGGATGACGGATCTCGTCGATTCCTGTTTGGTTATCGTTGTTTTTGTGATCTCAACAGATCTCATTACATTTTTAGTTCATCTGACAATCTCAAGGCCTTTTTTTTTCCTTCACTCGAGGGCCCCGTAAAGGCCCGCGTGCCGCAGGTTCGCTAACCGCAAGCCAATTTCTCCACCGCTCCGTGAGCCGAATTGTCAAAACAGCTGGTTGCCATGGTTTCCGTCTAGAAGGCGGGTTCACGGGAGGCTAAACCGACACAGTCGAGCATCGATTTGAGAGATTAGCATTCAGCCAGCCAGGCTGGCAGGCAAGGTTTAAGCCTTACTCAGTTATGTTCGGCTACTCGCTTTTAATGAGCTGTCTCCATTTAAATTCCTCCAACGCTGAAGGAATTAGAATTAAAAATGGATGCTTTATTTTCCTACGAATTGACACCAGCGGCAAGTTGGTCCATTGGGGGCATTTTTTGGGGTAAATTGCCAAATATGCTAATATGCTAATATGCATGACACACAGCCCAGATGGTATTACTGTCCTCTCGGACCTAGCGTGCAAGGCACTTCTGACTTTTAGAAGCATAATAAACACGACTTTGAGAAACATAATAAACACGAAAACGCCAATTTGCCAGGAGGGGAGCTGCTGCGTGTTCACACGCCGCCATCTTGGGGGGAAAAAAAAACCAAAATAAGAAATAATATCACAACACAAAGACACAGTCATTCATTCTTCAGCATTTGCTGTACCCTCTTTGTGACATGAAGCAGTTTTAGATGAAAGGGGAGAGGATCAAAGCATCCTTTTCGGCAGTGGATCAGGGACGCCATGGTGGAATGTGCACGTCTACTACAAGCTAAATGTAATGTAGTCTAGTAGAAACTTAGCCTTGTAATCCAGATTTATATTAATAATCATACATTTCATTTTTTAAGCGCCTTTCAAAACTCTCAAGGTCACTCAACAGTCACAGCCGCACGCGCTAGCGTTCATTCAACCCGGAAGTAATTCAAATAGATAGAAAACTAGCTAGATTTACAACGATACACGTAAAGGCAAATTAATTCTCATCGTGTAATTTGGGGTACAAGAGTTCATCAATTGATGAGCAGCAGAAATGAATTCAAACCAAATATTAGCGCGCCCCCTGCTGGAAAGAAATGACATCAACGAGTTCATCGAAGGTTTCGCCGACCGTTGCTTGTAAATTGGACGTACAGGAAACAAAATATATTCGATTTAACCCGTTTATGCACCTTGTAAACCTAAAAACCTGGTCCACTGTCGTCATCGGTGTCCATCTCATAGATGTAGATTCCAAATCTAGCCATAGTTGCTAAATGCATAGTTGCGAATTGACGAAAAAAGAAGCAAACGAGTTGAGACGTTTTTATATTAGTCGACACTTTATTTGAAGTGGACACAGTTGGAATCACGACTTGTACTTGTTGTTTCTTTCTATTTTGAGTTAAAACAATTCTGAAAGATATACTAATAACAATTATAGCATTTTTACATTAGCATAACTGCAATATATAAAAAAACAATTTTGACACTCAACGTAATGGCGACAACAAAACAACCAATCACAACACAGATCAGATTGACCACGCCCACTCAACACCAACGAAGGAGCGAACCCGGAACTGCATTACAAGCCGTCTACCTGTAGATGGCGGCGTCATAATAGCAAACACAACAACAGGTAGTTGGGCTTCAACACCTTTCCCGAAAGTCCTGCGAACAAAACGACCATTTTTTTTTCCAGCACAGGTTAGAGACGACTTTAGTGTAAGGGCGTTTTGAAGTTTTTTTAACGCGTTGTTTATTATTTCCTTCCCAATGAAAAGGTGAGAGAAGAGAAAAATCGTCGCCGTGTTCCGGGCAGGTTCCCGGGGCCCGAGTGACGTCAGGAGAAATGGCGGACCTGGATGGCAGCGACGCATCTCCTCCGGCGTCCCAAGGTGAGTCCCGAGAGCTTTAAACTCGACAAACTCCCCGATAAAGCATCGACGGTCGTCTTCAAAATTAATATAAACGAATTGATGGTAGAATTCGGGCTGTTTTATTGCGTTTAAACGCAATAAACAAAAGTAATTTGAAGATCCAAAGTACCGGAATAGTCCACCACTGTGTGGCCGGTCACGAGAGAAGGATTAACAAGACGAAGAAGAAGAAGAAGGGAAAAACAATGTTGCTTTATGCTGATAAAAATCAACTCTTGTCGGTTTAAACGATAAAAACATGCTCGCTTTGCGTTTTGTGACCGCAGTTGTTGATATTTTAAGCTTCCCCGGTGGTGCTGGCGCACACCTGCCGCTGACAGTTCCACTGCACTCGGCTTGAAATGACAGGTGGAGTCGCAGTTACTTTGCATTTGTTCAACTCGTGAAAACTGCTTTTAAACTTGTCACTCGATATTTGGTGTCTGTTTTAAATTGCATGAATGATCTTTTCATGCTAAAATATGCAAACATTTAGGCATGGGTGTGATTATATATACAGTATTTTTAAATCCACAGGCGGCTGTCAAGTTTGAGTATTTTTACTGACGTTGAGACATTTGGATATTCTAGTATGTTCTAAAGCACAGGTGTCAAAGTCAAGGCCCGCCGGCCAAATCCGGCCCGACACATCATTTTTTTCGGCCCGCGAAACTTGTTAAATTCCATGATGATTGCTAAAATCTGAGCCAAAATGTCATATTTTTGGATGTCAACCACAATAAAAGTCATTATTCTTGACTTCAGATTTGAAAACGAGTTAGTCATTAATTTGCTGTGTGCTCTATATGGAATATTTGAAGGGATTTAAACATTCTAATGGCTTCCCCAAATTCATAACGGCCCTCGAGAGAAAACCATAACTACAATGTGGCCCGCGGCAAAAAATGACTTTGACACCCCTGTTCTAAAGTGTTGTTTTCTTCCGATTTGAATTCAAAAAAGTAAATTGGCTATATGCTTCGTTACATTGGCTATTTAAAATGACCACCGCTTGTCCTCTACTTATGATGTATTTGTTGGTAAATCAGAATGCCAAGTAACCCTTAGAAATATGTAGTACAGTATTTGTACTCGAGTCTGTCTTGTTTGAAGCCCTCTTGTACTGTAATCCTAACGAGCCAAGATCCACTCAAAACAAGTGATGTGTCGTTCGCGAACGAGCCGGTTCTTAGAGCCGTGAACGAAGAGAGCCGGTTCGTAACAAGGAGCCGGAAATGGGAGCCGACTTTTTTTTGTCCTTTATTCCCCGCCCCCAGTCTTTGGTTAAAGCCACGGGTGATTGGTCAATATCCGTGGTAAAGGAGGGAGGGGAGAATTATAGACACGTGCAGCAGTGAGGAGAAGGGGGGGGGGGGGAATTAAGGTAAACAGGTGTGGAAAGGTAGGCCGGCGCTCCATATGTATCCCGAAAAGTAGTGCGTATTCCGAGGTTTAATTTTCAGAAATTTAACGTTCTTAAAAGGAAAAATTGGAAAGGCAAGGTATTCGTAAACAGAGGCCCCGCTGTAACTCGGATAGAAAGCTAGCTAGCTAATAGATAGCTAACAGATAGCTAACTATGTCTTCACTCAACCTGGAAGTAACTCAGAAGGATAGCTAGCTAATAGACAGCTAACAGATAGCTAAGTAACTCGGATAGAAAGCTGGCTAGCTAATGGGTAGCTAACAGATAGCTAACGAGGTCTTCACTCAACCCGGATAGAAAGATATACTTCCAAAACTAAAAAGTTGCTTCATAAATAAGCCAAGGTACTGTTGAGCCTGATGGCATAGCATGACGACTACTACTTATTTTAAATTGTTATTTTTGTGGATGTAATGCACTGCAATTTTTCTCATAATGATACGAAAAGTTTTGATAATAATAATAATAATAATAATAATAATAATAATAATAAGTGACTTTCAAAACTCTCAAGGTCTCTTTACAGTCACTGGATAAGTATTTCTGTGGGTGAGCAGCGGCCGCCACACGCGCCAACATTTTCTCAACCCGGAAGTAACTCAAATAGATATAAAGCTAGCTAGCTAATAGATAGCTAACAGATAGTTAGCTAGATAGCTAGCCAGCCAGCCAGACCACTAATAGATAGCTAATAGAGAGCTAGCTACATATCCAGCCAGCTAGACCGCTAATAGATAGCTAGGCAGCCAGCTAGATCGCTAATAGATAGCCAATAGCAAATAATAATAATAATAATAATAATAATAATAATAATAATAATAATTTAATTTCTAAGCGCCTTTCAAAACTCTCAAGGTCACTTTACAGTCACAGGATAAGTTTTTCCGTGGGTGAGCAGCGGCAGCCACACGTGCCAGCATTCACTCAACCTGGAAGTAACTCAAATAAATAGAAAGCTAGCTAGCTAATAGATAGCCAATAGCCAGCGAGCTAGACAGCTATATAGCCAGATAGTTAGCTAGATATCTAGCCAGCCAGCCAGACCACCAACAGATAGCTAGCTAGATAGCCAGCCAGACCGCTAATAGTCAGCTAATAGATTTTGAGAGGACTTTTTGGCAGTTTCCTAAGCTACATTTGATGCATGTTTGGGACGCCGCGAGTGATGGCGGCGGACATGACAGGTGGGAATAGAGGCATCACACGAGTCGTGAAAAATGTACCAAGAAACACGTTTCTTTAGCTTGCGGATTATCTTGTTCCTTCTAAGCGCGGCAGAGCTCATCTTTGGCGAGACTGGTCGCTCGCTCGCTCGCTCCCTCTCTTCTTGCCCCAACGAACGACGACACACTCTGTACTTTGCTCCTTTGCACGTCCTCTCCATGCGTTTATCCGGGACGGCGTTTCTCGCGCTTGCCGCTGCCTGGGCCAAAGTGCAGCGATTTGTAGCGTTAGCCACTCTGCGCCCGCCGTTTGGCTTTCGGCGGCGGCCTGACATGGCTTGAAGGCCGAGATGCCTCGGCGTAAAGGGAGGAGAGCGGGAAGAAGCAAAGGATCCGAACGGAGGCTGAGGAAAGGCGTCCCTGCACTCTTCACCATCGCCGAAGAAGACGACGGACACAGACGAAGACATGGTACCAAGGCCAAAGGTATGACTGGAAATGGAGATATCAACATGGCGGAGGGAACGCACCGATATCTGGGTCAAGGCTAGTCCGGAGAGTCCTACCGGTGGGAAGGAGGACCAGTCCGAGTAGTTTATGATGTCGCTCTTTTTTAGTGTACTTTTTTTGTCGATTCTGTATCTGCGTTCTTGCGCTCATATGACGAGTCGGCGTCATGCCACAATTTTGGACCAGACAGAATAAATCAATGTCACTTTTCTTCCAAAAAATGCAAGTCCACTTTGGTTCTGCAGCGCAAGTGTCTCTTCTCGCTTTTGCGTCAGCCGAAGCTTCCGGTGTTTACCTTAGCGTTAGCTTGATGCTAATCCCCTCAGACTACAGAGGAACGGCGGGACCAACACAGTGCTCTTGCCTCGCTATGGCGGCCATAATCGCTCGCTCTTACCGTTTAATCTGACTCTCGGTGAATGATGAGATATGAAGGGGGTGAGGGGGGACAACAGATTAAACTCCCCCAATGCGTCTCACTCTCTGTCATTGGTGGAAAAGCCACCGCGTTGGACAAAAAGGCTTTGGCGAGTCGCCGCAACCCGTCGATTCGCGAGGACTGTGACGGCAATCCCAGCTGACATCCCTCCATCTTTTATTTTGGCACTTGGTTGCCGCCACCCACCTGTCCACCACGTCTTGGATCTCTTGACCTTGGTCATGCTCTGGATTCTGGCCTCACCGCTATCTTGGCCCGTTGAGGATGCTTGCGAGACGCAAGGGTGTTGGCGTTGAACCCCCCCCACCCTCGTTTTGACTCGCAACCAGCTCCATTGGGTCTATTCAAACTTCATGTCTCTCTGGAATCGGGATGCAGAATCCAGGTAACGGAGTATGCATTTTGGGGTCGTTGAGGTCATTGGCGAAGATCATTGACACCGGCAATGGTCACAACCAACCGTTGCAAGATGGAGCGGCGCCTGAGACATTGCTTTCAGATGTCGTTGTATTCTTTTATTTTGAAAGAACCTTCTCTTAACTCTTAAAGGGCAACCGACATCACTTTTTTGTTTCCTAACTGACATCAGAAAAACGTTTTATACCTTCTAAAATACCCAAAACACGCACTATGATATTTTTAGTCAAATGCAAAACACCAATAAAAATGACTTCAAGTGTCCAAAATCTGCAAAAAAAAAAGAACCCGAAAGTGGTCAGTTTCAGAAGGTCCCGCCCCCTTGTTCGTGGTGTCTCCCCAAGACATCTTGCCTTGCTGGAGAATCAAAACAATGGCTTTACATTCTGAGAATATGCTTTCTTGTTACTCATCCAGTTATGAATATGATTCAAATAGTTCTGAAGAGGAAAGCATACATGTTTGCAATCGATTAAATAATTTATTCCGTGCCATTTTGAGGTATCTGGGGGGGGGGGGGCATGTAGCACCAAAATGAGGCAGAAAATGGCGACAAAGCTCCGTGTAAGGAATTAATCAGCCCGTTTCCACAGGCTGATTAATTGTCGCCCTCTGCTGCCTCTTTTTGGTGCTACACGAAGTTTTCAGACCAAACAAAGTACAGCAAAATGCATTGACGTGATGGAAGGACTGCTACAATGTGTCCTTTTTCTCGGTCAGGGGCGTTCCTTCAGTGATGTAACGTGAGGACTCGTCACCAACTCAAAAACAAGACTTCCGGAATATTCAGCGCGAGTCTTAAAACGTAAAATATCGCTGGAATCTTTGTCAAATACACTCAGACGAAGTCATTTGAAGCCATTTTACAAATTATGGACACAACTTGTCCGGAGACGTCGGTTGTCAGAACCTTCTCAGATGTCACGTCTTCTTTGTGTTGCGCAGATGTTGTTGCAATTTGTCGACATTCAACACTTTTGGGGATGGACTCATTCATTTGTGTCCGGCGAGGTGTCCCTTCACATTGTCCTCCCGACCCACCGAGAGAGAATCTTTTGTTTGAAGAAAACGATATTTGGGGTGTAAAGAATAAGATGACGAGATATGGTTGTAAGTCGGCCCAACCCAACCTTTCCTGTTTGAGCAAAAGCCAAGGCCAAACCGGTTCCAACGTTGAACGAAAACACACCCGAGGCAATGTCGACGTGTTAATACTCACCTCGCTCCGAGTTCCGCGGATGCCGCCTTTTTGCATCTTTGTTCATCACGTCCTGAGGGGCGGGCGGGACAAATTATATTGGATTGGATGTACCTTTATAATAATAACAATCCATTTCTAAGCGCCTTTCAAAACTCTCAAGGTCACTTTACGGTCACAGGATCAGTTTTACTGTGGGTGAGCAGCGGCAGCCACACGCGCCAGCGTTCACTCAACCCGGAACTAACTCAAATAGATAGAAAGCTAGCTGGCTAGCCAATAGATAACTCATTGATAGCTAACTAGATAGTTGAATAACTCAAATAGGTAGAGAGCTAGCTAGCTAATAGATAACTCATAGATAGCTAATAGATAACTCATAGATAGTTGAATAACTCAAATGGGTAGAAAGTTAGATAGCTAGATAATAGATAACTAATAGATAGCCAGCTAGATAGCTAATATATAACTCATATAGTTGAAGAACTCAAATCGGTCGAAAGAAAAATTGGTAGAAAGTGAGCTAGCGAGCTAATAATAATAACCTTTATTCATCTCGCGGTGGAGACATTTACATTTCACCGCAGCAAAGTTATGAAAGGAAGAGGAAAGGAACGAAAGAAGTAGAAAAACAAAATACAGGAGCTGCTGGAAAGGCAGCCACTCTCGCGGCGCCATCTTGAAGTAAAAAAAAACTAAATAACAAATAACATGACAACACAAAGACACAGAGAGTCATTCATTCTTCAGCACTTGCTGTACCCTCTTTATGACATGAAGCAGTTGTAGATGCAAGAGGAGAGGCTCAAAGCGTCCTTGTCAGCAGTGGATCAGGGAAATAATGGTAGAATATGCACAATTGACAATGTTGCTTGTTTTTTTTTTAATGTTTTTATTCTGCACCAGAGTGACAGCTACCTTCTCGGGCGCCATCTTGTTTCGAATAGCAAATTAGCCTTCACGCATCCTTACCCCCGATGTTTATTGACCGTCGCCCAATCTTTTGCAGCATCCTTTTATAAAGCGGACGACGGCAGAGTGTCTTCACCCGGCCGGGCTAGCTCGTCGCTATCCGGACAGCTTTACTCTCCGACCTCCATGACCACCAGCAGCAGCAGCCCCAATAACAACAACAACGGAGCAGCACCCAGAATAGGCAAGACGCTACGTGCCATACATGCGATACTCGCGATATTTAAACGAGGCAAACCCCAACCCTTCTTTTGGGTCTTCAGGAAAAGCGTGGAGGCTAATTTAGCCACCATAGAGCTAATTCGTCCAGTGTCAATCTATGCAACGTAATTGAAATGAAATATTTCTCCGCGCTTTCTTGTTTGTTCCCGCAGACTCTTTCCTCTTCAACAAAACCGACGAGAGGT
Source organism: Hippocampus bargibanti (assembly GCF_051943395.1). Classification (NCBI taxonomy): domain Eukaryota; kingdom Metazoa; phylum Chordata; class Actinopteri; order Syngnathiformes; family Syngnathidae; genus Hippocampus; species Hippocampus bargibanti. The sequence goes on from NC_142752.1 coordinate 982,761, forward strand.
TGAGGTTGGCCCGAGAACGTCGAGAAGAACGTGAAAAGCAGAATGGTGTGTATAGTTCTTTTGGTGTTCATGTACCATAGTTATTACAGTGATAACTCAGCTCACAAACTTAATTGCTTCCCAGAAAGTGTGTGTAAGGCGAAAAGTGTGTCTTCCAAACATTTATTTCCCATAAGAAACTATTATAATGAGAACAATCCGTTCCCAGCTCCCCATAAAACATAATTTTCCACTAGATAAGCCTTAAAACCACACAAAATATACCTTATTTCATGTATAATAAATGTGCTATTGTATTATAATGAAAGAAATAAACTGTACTCTATAATCAAGTCGTTTTATTGGCCTTTGTGATGGATAAGCTAAGCGCTAAAGCTTCGTCACATGATCAGCAGCTGACCCATCACACGGCCCTTTTGGCGCCCTCGTCTGATTTTACTTATTTTGTTGCGCCACATGCCAGCTACCAAGGAGGCGCAATGGCAGGCGCGAGAGGAGCGTGCCAGGCAGCACTACGAGAAGCACCTGGAGGAGAGAAAGAAGAAGCTGGAGGAGCAGCGCATGAAGGAGGAGCAGAGACGCTTGGCTGTGGAGGAGAAGCGACGGCAGAAGCTGGAGGACGACAAGGTGATCCATCATGAGCACGGATTCATTGCAGTCATTGCTGCCATTTTATTTCCATCAATAGCACTTTTTATTGACTGCATGGCGCCATTTCGACATACGGTGATACCTCAGATTACGAATTTAATTAATTCCCAGAAAGTGTGTGTAAGGCAAAAAGTTCGTATTCCAAACATTTATTTCCCATAAGAAACCATTAAAATGAGAATAATCCGTTCTCAGGTCCCCATAAAACATAAATTTCTACTAAATAAGCCTTAAAACGACCTTATTTTACGTATAATAAATATGCTATTGTATTGTAATGAAAGAAATAAACTGTACTGTATTATAAAGTCGTTTTATTTACATTTGTGATGGTAGTTGTCAATGGTTGACGAACTTCCAGGTAGCCTCTTGATGATATCCGAGTGAAGTTGCTGTGCTTTCTCGGCGATCATCATCATCATCATAATAATAATAATACATTTCATTTGTAAGCACCTTCTAAAAACTCTCAAGGTCACTTTACAGTCACAGGATCAGTTTTTCTGCGGGTGAGCAGCGGCAGCCACACGCGCCAGCATTCACTCAACCCGGAAGTAATTCAAATAGATAGAAAGTAGAGCCAGCTCACAGATAGCTAATAGATAGCCAGCTAGACGGTTAGCTCACTAGCTAGATAGCCATATAGGTAATAGATAGCCAGCTACATAGCTAGCTAGCTACCCTCACTCTCACTTTCCACTGCTAGCGGCTTTTCATTAATCCAAATCAACAGAATGTTTTCTTTTGTGTCCTCTTTGTCTGACCACTAGCCTGTGGTGGGGTCTTTTTCGGTCCCAAAAAAGTAAGCTGAGGTGTCACTGTATTTTCATCATTATAGAATTCGGCTTGAATTGTCGTCAATACGCCCGACAGATGAGCAGTCACGACACTGCGTTGATGCGAACTAAATCTCCGTTGCGCTTCTCACCGAAGGTTCGTCACGAGGCGGTGATGCGGCGGACGATGGAACGGGGTCCGGCCACCCGACCCAAGGCCAACCGCTGGTCCTGGGGGGGTCCGTTGCATCCCAGGAGCCCCGTCACGCCGACCGGTACGCCACCTGCGACATCGGTGACCGCGATGTTGCCTCGCAAAGTTGAATTTGAGGTCTTACTCCAAAGTCGGACATTTTCCGACATGTTTCCTGCCGTTTTGGGGCTGTTTTAGCTTGAATGCAAAATTTCTTCCTGTCTTCCCTCCCCCACCTGTCTGTCTCTCTCTCTCTCTGTCTTTCTTTCCTTGTTCTGTGCAACGCATTACCCTCCGCTCTCCTGGTCCAGGTTTTGTCGAGTCCGCTCAGCTCTATCCGCTCGACCTTGCCGGACTGGAGCACGTGGCGGGTGCTTTCGGTGTCCGCCGTATGAGATCCCAATGTGAATATTTTAGCGTCACGCTAGCTAGTGGGGGGCGCGGGGGGGTCTGGATTTTCATCATTGGCGTGCTCAAGTGGGGTACGCGCATATCGATTTTGAAACACATTTCATTTATAAGAGCCTTTCAAAACACTCATGGTCACTTTACAGCCACAGACTAAGTTTTTCTGTGGGTGAGCAGCGGCAGCCAAATGCTCCAGCGTTCGTTCACTCAATCCGGAAGTAACTCAAATACATAGAAAGCAAGCTAATCGCTAATAGATAGACGGCCGGGTGGCTAATAGATAGACGGCTGGATGGCTAGCGAGACAGCTGGATAACACCATGACTCAAAGGCATCATGCAACCTTTTTTGTATTGTATTTGACTTGTATTGTATTTTTTAATTTTATGCTGTAGCGAAAAGATTTGCAAAGCCCATATTTCTTTTCCTGAAATTGCTGAACGACTCATTCCTTTCATCTGAAGGAAGTGAAAATGATTGTCAACGTGCGTGTACCTCGTTTTAGCAGCCAGGCATTAGTGCGCATGTAGGCGCATTTTTAATGGTGCAATTGGTGCTTGTGATTTTGTATATTCTATTTTTTTTGTACCTTTTCCAAACATTCCTTGCTTGGTTATTAGTATAGTTCCCCAAGGCAAAAAAAAACATCTGTCACCTTCTTTTTGTCCTTGAAGAATATCTTTTGGCTGCGTGCAGATGCTGACAGAAGATCGGCGTCCACGGTGAATCTATCCAAACAGCACGACGCCGTCATGACGAAGCGCCTGTCCTCGTCCTCCGCCACACTCCTTCACTCGCCCGACAGAGGTAAGTCCAAAGGCAAAAAATGTAATTTTCAGTGACATTAACTCTGTGACGGATGATGATGTACGGTGATACCTCAGCTTACGAACGCTTTAGCTCACCAACTTTTCGCTTTATGGCATACGAACTAGTTTTCGGTGGACGAACCAAACCAAACCTTTGTGTTGATGGCGAAATTGGAAGGAAAACTACATAAATAACGTGATGGTAAATCGTTATGTGTTTCACCAAGACTACTATTTGATACTAGTTCCCAGCAGACAAATCAACCCATTTCCAACAGAGCTTGTGCGCCATCTTGTGCATTTTCTGGGACGCTACATTGGAGTCCAGACTGCTCGAATTGAGACGGAAGGACTTCTTTAATCGATGGCAAACATTGATGCTTTCCCCTTCAGAACTATTTGAATCATATTCATAACTGGATGAGTAACAACAAAGCCTCTTTTTCCGAATCTGAAGCCATTGTTTTGATTCTGGAGCAAGGCAGTTTGTGAAGGAGTGTCCTGATGTGATGTCACGAACGAGGGGGCGGGACTTTTGCAATATCCCCATTTCCGAGCTCATTTTGTGGCAGTTTTGGGACACTTGAAGTCATTTTTATTGGTGTTTTTGCATTTGACTAACAATATCAGCCTGCGTGTTTTGACTATTTTAGATGCGATAAAACGTTTTTCTGATGTCAGTTAGGAACCAAAAAAAATGGTGTCGGTTGTCCTTTAAGCAACATTTTTAGAGTACATTTTGGAATCAGAATCATAAAGCTTTAAATTGTCCCACAATGGGAACATTTGCAATTGTCGAAAACGGAATGTATGTACAGTATGCATCAAAGCGGCCTCCCACCGTCACATGACCCCTTTCTCTAATCCTCTGTAAGATAATCTTTTTGTTTTTGTGGAAACACTCCACGCCATTTGTTTTATGCGGACGGATGGACGGCATTTTGTTTTTTTGCATCGATAAAATGTGTCACCAATTTCTGCAGTTTCCAGCTCAGTTTCTTCATGTTTGCCGGCGCGCTTAATTCCGCAGCCTTCATGCCTCTTTGAGAAAGCTCAATTCAAAATACAAAGACGTTTCAGTCCATTTCAATGGAGAAAATTGATTTGACATACGAGTAAAAGCCAGTTCTGGGATTGGTCCCGAAAAAAAAAATGAAACGGCAAAGTCACCGGTGTCCAAGTCAAGGCCCGGGGGCCAAATCTGGCCCACCACATAACTTTATTCGGCCCGCCAAAGCAAATTAAACTTGTGCAATTGCTCTTGACTTTTATCCTGGCCCTCTGCTGGCGCACGCGGGTATTGCAGGCGCATGACAATCAGGAACCTCATTTGATCGGCTTTTCCCGCCTGTAAAACAGCATTTGTTTGTGATCAATAACTTCCGAATTTTGCGAACGCAGGTCCTCGGCGTCTTCCGCTAACACCGTGGGAGAGCAACGTGGTGAACCGGCTCCAGCAGCCCACGCACTCCTACCTGGCACGAAGTCGAAGCGCCATGAGTCTCTCTGGAGAGCACGCGGGTAAGCCCCAGAGCCACGCCCCCTTTCCGTCACCAACCAATGGGAGCGCTGCGATTCGCATTGTCTTCGACATGGCTCGCTGATATGTTTGCTCTCTTGACCCGCACGCCTTTTTGTGCTAATCGGATTAGGCGCCATTTAAAGCGTTAACACTGTCTGAAACTCACAAAGCGCACGCACGCTTAACTTGTAAATCGTTCCCGACTGTTCAATATCCTTTTTTTCCATTAAAAGAATGAATTTTTAAATGGAAAATTATATTATAAACTATCATATAGAACGCTGATGCGTATGTGAAACTGTCGCGGCTTGGAATTATCTATTAGCTAGCTGACTACCTATTAGCTGACTAACTGTTCGCTAACTAGCTGTTGCTTATCTATTAGCTAAGGCACTTATAAGTGAAATATATTACTTTTTTTATATTATTATTATAATATTATAGCTAGCTATCTTTTAGTTATCTATTAGCTAGCTATCTTTCTATCAGAGTTACTCAGCTATCTATTAGCTATCTATGAGCTAGCTAGCTTTCTAAGCTACTTCCGGGTTGAGTGAAGACCCTGTTAGCTATCTGTTAGCTATCAATTAGCTAGCTAGCTTTCTATCCCGAGTTACTTCGCTATTTATTAGCTGTCTATTAGCTATCTAGATTTCTTAGCTACTTCCGGGTTGAGTGAAGACCCTGTTAGCTATCTGTTAGCTATCAATTAGCTAGGTAGCTTTCTATCCAAGTTATTTCGCTATCTATTAGCTGTCTATTAGCTAGCGAGCTTTCTAAGCTACTTCCGGGTTGAGTGAAGACCTAGTTAGCTATCTGTTAGCTATCAATTAACTAGCTAGCTTACTATCCCAAGTTACTTCGCGATCTATTGGCTGTCTATTAGCTAGCTAGCTTTCTAAGCTACTTCCGGATTGAGTAAAGACCTAGTTAGCTATCAATTAGCTAGGTAGCTTTCTATCCAAGTTATTTCGCTATTAGCTGTCTATTAGCTAGCTAACTTTCAAAGCTACTTCCGGGTTGCGTGAAGACCTAGTTAGCTATCTGTTAGCTATCTATTAGCTAGCTAGCTAGCTTTCTATGCTTGTCCAGAGGTGTCAGTTGTCCTTTAACTTGACTGCATTTTGAACTCCACGCATAACTTAACTGCTTTCCTTTTCTTCAAACTTTTCTTTCTCCTACGTGACTCATTCACACTCCTTTTGGCTGCTTCCTTCCAATACTTCCATTCATTCGCTCCCGTTTGTCAATTTCACCGTGTAACCCCCACCCGGTCCGTCACCGTAGCCATGCCTGTTTGTCCTCGCTCAGTATCGTGCCACCCCACGAGCTCCACGTCCTTCAAGACCCTGCAGTCCCGCCCGCTCTCTCACAGCCGCAGCCACGACCGCAGCCTCTCCAGGGCGACGTCCTCATCCGCGACCGCTCGCAGGAGAACCGCGGGGACGCCGACGGTGGGTAGGACGCCATGAGATAGCATTAGCACGCCGCAACCGTTTCTGATTTAAAAAAAAAAAAGTGCAATTGCTTTTGATATGTCTATTTAGACGCCGCAGAAGCACAGCGACTCTGTCAGGAAGTCCTGGAGTAACTTGTCGCTCCCTCTGGGTCCTTCGCTTACCTTGCCACTTAAATTACGATCGTCATCGCCCGTCAAAAGGAACACAAAAGTTGCCGCGCCGTCTCCTGGAAGGTAAAACGAAAAGACAATTTGGAATTAATCAATTCATGGAACAATTACAGTGATACATTAGCTTACGAACTTAATTGGTTCCCAGACAGAGTGTGTGAGACGAAAAGTGTGTATCGCAAAAATTAATTTCACATAGGAAATCATTAAAATGAGAATAATCCGTTCCCAGGTCCCTGTAAAACATCATTTTCTACTAAATAAGCCTTAAAACTACACAAAATATACCTTATTTTATGTATAATAAATGTGTTATTGTACTGTAATTAAAGAAATAAACTGTACTGTATAACAAAGTTGTTTTATTGACCTTTATGATGGTCGTTGATGTAGTTGCCTCTTGATGATATCTGAGTGAAGTTGCCATGCTTTCTCGGCGATAATACCCTCAGTCACACTGTTCCCTGCTAGCTGCTTTTCGTTAATCCAAATCAACAGAAGCTTTTCAACCTCTTCTATTGCCTGAGACCGTTGCTTAGACAACACAGAAACACGTAGCAACGGTCGACTTAGCATACTGGTAGTGGGACGCTAAGTCACACAAACGCACACCTCGTTGGTGTTTTTTGATGATCTCCTTCTTCTGCTCGACCACCATTTTCTTTTGTGTCCTCTGCGGCTTAACACTAGCCTGTAGTGAAGTCTTTTTTGGTCCCATAATAGCAAAAGTCCTCCACTCGATAACAAACCACGTCTGCACTCAAAGAAAGGTGGTGACGAAAAACTCGTCCGTCAGCCACCCTGGCGCTCCGTGTGGTTTGGTTCGTTTGCCGAAAATTAGTTCCTATGCCAAAATTCTCGAGAATTTAATGTTCGTAAAGCGAAAAGTTCGTAAACTAAAGCGTTCGTAAGATGAGGTATCACTGTATTAGAATTCCGTTAGTCGGAAAGTTTACCTCACACCGACTATTTCCCACTTTTACCCCAAAAATGTTTATTTCCTTCAAACAGGCCCTCTCAGAGGCTCTCGGGTCGCCCTCCGACCCCCAAGATGGCGGAGCACCCCGGAAACCTTCGTCCAATCAAAGACTCGCCCGAAATTCCGCAGCCGTCGGCGCCCGACAAGATCCGAGAAGCGGAGGACGAGCGGGTCCTCAGTCCTCCCTCGCCAGCGGAACATAGCAAGACGCCGCAAACCACAACGACGGCACCCGGCGGTGAGTTCTTGGTGACAACAGAAGATTGATTTGACACTGGTTGATTTTTGACGCCGCGGTTGATTTTTAGATGTGACTTTGAAGCCTTCTGCCGGGACCACCGATCCGGAGGAGGCTAGCCGCATCCTCGCGGAGAACCGGCGGCTGGTCCGCGAGCAGAGAGAACGGGAGGAGGAGGAGCAAAGGCAGCAGGAGGAGCAGGCTAGGTAATTTAGCGACCAACATTTAGCTAAAATTTAGCTCATTGTTCGCTTTCCTGTTATGCTCAATAGCACGGCTATCCAAATCAGGCCCGCCACATCATTTTATTCGGCCCACTTGTGAAATTCCAAGCTCATCTACTGAGCTAGCTAGCAACCGAGCTAACTAGCGACGAAGCTATCTATTCAGCTAGCTGGCTAATCCCTGACATCACAGGTGTCCAAGTCAAGGCCCGGGGGCCAAATCTGGTCCTCTCCATCATTTTATTCGGTCCACGAAAGCTAATCAAACTTGTGAAATTCCACGATGCTAGCTAAAGTCCCAACCAAAAATTCAACGTAAACCACAATACCAGTCATTATTTTTAACTTCAAAATTAAAAACTAATTGATTCATTCATTTGTTGTGTATTTCTCTTCAGGTTAGCCAAGGAGGAGATGGCCCGTCGCAAAGCCGAGGAGCGAGCAAAGCGAGAGGAGGAGGCCCAACGGCAAGCAGAAGAGACGAGGCTGAAGGAAGAGGAGGAAACAAAGATGGCGGAGGAGCGACTTCAGCAAGAGAAAGAGGAAGCGCAGAGAGCCCAGAAACAGGTCAGAAACATACGAGGAGTCGCAATGAAGAAAACGTTTTGCTCGGGATGGACAAAAACCGTCTTCTTCGTCATTAGCGCGAGGAGGAAGAAACGCGGCAAAAGGAGGAAACGGAGCGACTCAAGCGGGAGAGGGAGAAGCACTTCCAGAAAGAGGAAGCTGAGCGGCTGGAAAGGAAGAAGGTGAAGCGTCCACATTGAAAAAATTCTCAAACGCGATCCTCACCTTCAAAATGGCTTTTTTTTTTTCCGCAAGCGACTGGAGGAGATCATGAAGAGGACCAGGCGGTCCGACACCTCGGACAAGGCAAGCTAACGACAACATGGGCCATGGCGAACCTCTGCTAAAAGTCTCAAAACTGTCGCTCAAACTAGCTTAAAGGACAAGTTGTGTCCATAATTTGTAAAGCTAATAGATGGCTAACAGATAGCTAGCTAGGTCTTCACTCAACCCGGAAGTAACTCAGAAAGAAAGCTAGCTAGCTAATATATAGTTAAGTAACTCGGATAGAAAGCTAGCTAGCTAACAGATAGCTAACTAGGTCTTCACTCAACCCGGAAGTATCTTAAAAAGCTAGCTATATAATAGATAGCTAAGTAACTCGGATAGAAAGATAGCTAGCTAATAGATAGATGTTTGGGCTATTTTAGATGCTATAAAACAAAAAATGGTATCGGTTGTCCTTGAATGAAGTGACAAATTTGAGGACCATCTGCTGACCCTTTTGTGACCTTTTCCCATCCCTTAGAAAGAACCCCCCAGCAAGAACAATGACGGCCCAGGTACCTTTATTATCCATTTATATTAAAATCCGCCATGAAAACCAACATTAGCTTGTTTGCGCTCCGCCAGTGGTCGCCGCCTCTCCAGGACCATCCGATGGAATTCCCGCCCCGCATAGCAACGGTTGCCAGGGCGATGCCGGCATTTCCATGCACATCCCTACGATGCCGAGGTACGCTTAGATGGATCTTTGCGCAACCTCCTTTGCTGCACCGTTGCTGGCTACCTAGCTTGCTATCTATTAGCTGTCCTACTAGCTAGCTATTTGTAATCTCTTAGCTAGCTAACTAACTTGATCTATTTGAGTTATTCCCGGTTGAACGGGGTCACCGTTGCTGGCTATCTATTAGCTGTGCTACTAGCTTGCTAGGTAGCTATTTGTTGTCTTTTAGCTATCTAGCTAACGTGATCTATTTGAGTTATTCCCGGTTGCACAGGGTCACCGTTTCTGGCTGCCTAGCTAGCTATCTATTAGCTGTCTTGCTAACTAGCACATAGCTCGCTATGAGTTAGCTAGCTAACTTGATCTATTTGAGTTATTCCCGGTTGAGTGAATGTGGCTGTCGCTGCTCACCCACAAAAAAAAACTGATCCTGTGACTGTAAAGTGACCTTGAGAGTTTTGAAAGGCGCTGATAAATGAAATGTATTATTATTAGTATTATTATTATTATTATTATTATAAAAACAACAAAACAAGCACTTGTTGACAGCTGCCTACTTGGGCGCCATCTTGGATGTCCACCAATGCATGCGTGTCTGCTTATTTCCTTTTATTTTCCAGGGAAAACGGAGCCTTCCAGGAGGCCCTGGAACCACCCTTGCTTTCCAGGTTGCAGGAAGACGAGCAGCTACAGAAGGTCGACGATGCAGACAGAGTAGATGTCATGGTTTTCGGTGAAAACTGCTTCCCGAACCCCTTCGCCGCTGGAGTGGACGATCGAACGGCCCAACACGGAGCAGGTTATTCCATTTCCTGCTTTTTGTAATTTTTTAATTCGTCATCTCATTTTCTTCCTTTCCAATGTTTAGACGTTGCCTGATTGGGGGCAGGATGACACGCCCACAGAGAACCAGGAAATGAAGGACCCTTACATGCAGAAGATGGCCGCAAGACACAACAACAAAATGGCTCCTTAATGGCATCGTAGCAGTCGTCTCGGGATGCCTTCACAGAGACAAGAACATCCATGTTTTCCTGTCACGGTAACCCCAACGACTGCACCTTTCCAAATGGTAGGGTGGGCTGCTCTTATTGATCAATAACAGCAAACTGAGATGAGTTGTAAAGTCTTTAAGTGTAAAATTTTAGGGTGTTTTTTTGTTTCTGTTCCGCTTATTTGACAGGTAGCGGAGTTGAAAGCACAACGCTAAAAGCGGCGGAAGAGATTTTGGGATATGTACCATATTTAAGATGCTCTCATATTTAAAAAACATAGATTATTGGGGGGGGGGGGTGAGGCACTGGCTGGGTTACTACTACTTAACTACTGCAACGGATTATTTTTAAGTTTAATTGCTGTACATATGAAAAGAATTCAACTTCCTCTTCCATTTTGCAGTAAATCTCATTCCTTTTTAATCCGGAAGGAATATTTAGCAATATGTGCTGATCATTATGTTCGGATGCCTTACTATGTATTAAAAAAAAAAGGTGAAAATAGTCTGAAAAATAACCTTTTGCACTTGGACTAGCGTCTCTGCTAACTGCTAACGACGACGCTCGTGATGATTGGAAGCTAACAAACAGAAACTTGTGCAGACTAAATAATAGCAAAATAAGACATTGTTGTATACATAACAGTCACTATATTTTCCTAAGAATGACCCGGTTAAAAGAAAAGAGCTGTATTATTATTTGGAAATAAATTTCCGTGATATGCTAACGGATCTGTTTGCTGCTTGTTTTTATAACTTTTTTCACTTATGCACAAAGGGGAATTCAGTAGTAAACCCGGCTGGAATCGATGGCGAAATTATTTGAAGAAATGCGAACCAATTCGTCATTTTGGGAGCTTTTTGCAGTTGAGGCATTCACGGTCCATTTGAGAAAATAGTCATAAAATATACAACTGACTTTAGAGAGAGGAAAAACAAGTCAAATATTCATCATGACAACCAAATATTTACATGAACAAAGTACAGTGATACCTCAGCTTACAATCTTAATTGGTTTCCAGAAAGTGTAAGGCGAAAAGTTCGTTTTCCAAACATTTATTTCCCATAAGAAACCATTAAAATGAGAATAATCCGTTCCCAGGTGCCCATAAAACATACTTTTCGACTAAATAAGCCTTAAAACTACACAAGATATACCTTATTTTATGTATAACAAATGTGCTATTGTATTGTAATTAAATAAACTTTACTGTATAATAAAGTCGTTTTATTGACCTTTGTGATGTTGTTGCCTCTTGATGATATCCGAGTGAAGTTGCCTGTGATAATACCATCACTCACACTGTCCCATGCTAGCTGCTTTTCATTAATCCAAAGCAGCAGAAGTTTTTCAACCTCTTCTATTACCTGAGACCGTTGCTTAGACAACACAGAAACACCCTTAGCCACACAGCAATGGTCGACTTAGCATACTGGCACTGGGACGCTAAGTCACACAAACGCACACCTCGTTGGTGTTTTTTGATGATCTCCTTCTTCTGCTCGGCCGTCATTTTCTTTTGAGTCCTCTTCGGCTTAACACTAGCCTGTGGTGGGGTCTTTTTCGGTGCCAAAAAAGCAAAAGTATCATTGATAACAAACCACGTCTGCACGCAAAGAAAGTGGGTGACGAAAACTAGTCCGCCAGCCACAGTGGCGCTGTTCGACCGTATGGTTTGGTGTTCATCTGCCAAAAATTAGTCCGCCAGCCATTGTGTCGCTCCGTGCGTTTCCCGAAAACTAGTTCGTATGCCAAGATGATATTCTCTCAAATTTAATATTCGTAAGGCGAAAACTTCGCTAGCTAAAGCATTCGTAAGCCGAGGTATCACTGTACACTGTTTTCGCGCGTGAAAATGTCACACGTTTTGGAGCTGTTGACAGGAATGGCCGAAGTCACCAGTAGAAGGTCCGGGTGAGGAAACCGGCGGCGGCGTTGAGCCAGCTGCCGCTAGCGTCGTTCTTGGCGGCGGTTCGCGATACGGCGCGGTCCGCCGCCTCCTCCATTGTCTCATCATCCTCGGAAAGGTAATCCGGGAGGGCCGAGTCGCGTGGCTTCACCGCTCCCGAGGCGCTCAGCGGGATGAAGACCTGAAGGAGGAAGAAGCGAGAAGCCATTGTGGAGGTCAGGTTTTCAATGTGGCTCTCACACTTTGCCAAGTAAACCGCTACACAAAAACTAAACCCTTTTGCTTTATTGGCAGAGAAGAAGAAAAAAATGCGAGTGACCTCATCTCCGGCCTCGTTCTTCACCACCTGTTGGGCAGACAACACTTTGGTTGCGGCGATGGCCGAAGCCAGACTCTGCCAAGGAACCAACAAGAAGACACAAGTAAGACTTGCAGCCACCACGAACCGACACGTCAAAAGTCCTTAAGCGTCACCTCGGTAGGCAAATCGGAGCAGATGCGCACGGTGCATCTTTTGGAAGCCATTTGAAAAGTGAAGCTGATCACTCCTCGCACCTTGAGCAGAGCCTCCTCGCAAAGGCCTCGCTGGTCCTGCATCACAAAAAAAAAGCAAGTTGCTAACTTGACTTCCCCAGCCGATACTGCCGCTTATGTATTATTATTTTATGGGATGTACTGTATACTAACACTAGGAGGCAGCATTTGCCTTTTGTACATCCGCCCACATTTCAAAGTCAGCTTTATTGTCAAATATGCTAATATGCATGACATACAGCACAGATGAAATTAATGTCCTCTCGGACCCAGCGTGTAAGGCACTTAAAATGTGGCTAAAAAAGACAGACAATTGACAACAGACAATACATGCCTTTTCTGTATGTAAAGTGAGGTGGTGACGTATGTAAAAGTGACGTAGTGTAGTAATGCAAAAACAAACAAAAAAAGGTTGAAGTGAGGGAAAAAAAACATGAAAAAAAAATAGAGTTCAGGATGATAGTACAGCGCGTACTCAGAGTTTGATGAGTGTGGCAGTGGGAAGGGGCAGGGGGAGCAGGGCTGGGAGGGAGTTGAGTCTCCTGACTGCCTGGTGGCAGAAACAGAAACGTTTCAAGCTAAGATAACTCCAGACCCATATAACTTAGGAATTAACTATTTTTTTTTCTGATGAAAGAAGAGAATCAAAGGTTTATGTCATCCTCAAACTTAATTGATATTACTTGTGTTCTGCAATTTGAGTGACAATGACAAAAACCCTGGCACTGGAGTGGACATAGTTTTGCACATTGTCAGCCAGTAATAATAATAGTAAATAACAACAACAATAATACATAATAATAATCCATTCCATTTATAAGCACCTTTCAAAACTCTCAAGGACTTTTTTTTAATGTGGACTCACAATGCTATCCAGGCCCTGGATGTGCAAGGTGACGCACTTGGCCTTCTTGTTCGACGAGTTAAGGAAAAATTGTGACTTTTTGGGCCTTTCAGGTGTACGATGGACCGGAAGAGGAGGCGGCGCCAGGAGAATCCCGTAGACCTCCTTGGCCAAATTGGTGATGTCCACGCTGAGCTCGTCCCTACGTGAGAAACAAATCTTTATTTCAGAAACGTTACAAACGCTCCAATTAGTAGCAAAATGGCAGTGTATAAAAATGGAATTCCGTGTAAGCAAAATAAGCAGAAATCAATACAGGTCATCACCTCGTCACAAGGTTCTCCAGGCTCACCATCATCCCCAGTTCGTTCTTCATGGTGGGGATGTTTGGGGACAGCTCTGCTAAGTAGCGGAGGGTCTACAAGGACGCAAAAAAATAGGAGTAAGTGACATTACTTTCGAACGAACATTGGAAAAGTCGCCATTTTCCAAGTACAGTTGATACCTCGGTTTACAAACCCCTTGGCTTACGAACTTTTCGCTTTACGAACGTTAAATTTAGGAAAATTTTACCTTGGCATACTATTTTTCGAGATACACACGGAGCTACCACAATGAGTGATGTGTCGTTCGCGTTTCTCCTAAAAGAAAATGGCAGCCGGCTTGTTTTGGTCCTCTAATCCCCGCCCCCAGTCGTCGTTTAATGCCACGTGATTGGTCAAGAACGCAGCAGTGAGGGGAGGTGGTTTAAGCATTGAAGAGACAGGCAGTGTGGACTGCAAGGTTAAAATATCCCATCAATCAGGCTCCACAAATAACCCACACAACCCATCCGTACACTTGATGCAAAAAGCTATCAACCCAGATAAACAGAACACAATTGATGAGGAACAAGGTAAAATTATCGCAGAGAAAGCACCTAGAAGAAGGCTACGTTCCTCATCAAGTGTTTAATGCTGATGAAAGCGGCCACTCCATTCCATCAAGCCATCAATGACCATCACAAAGGTAAATAAAATGACTATTATACAGTACATTTTATTTCTTTAATTTAATACCGTAGCACATTTAATATAAATAAAATAATGTATATTTTGTTTCGTTTTAAGGCTTAGAAAATGAGAAAATTATGTTTTACGGGGACCTGGGAACGGATTATTCTCATTCTAATGGTTTCCTATGGGAAATTATGTTTTGCGATCCACACTTTTCGCCTTACACACTCTGTCTGGGAACCAATTAAGTTCGTTAAGCCAAGGCATCACTGTACCCCCGACCTGGAGAGTGGCAAGCAGCACATCAGGGTTCTGATGGTCCAGAAAGAGCACCAGTCCGGGGAGGCAGCCTTGGTCCTGCACGATGGCCGCTCGGTTCTGGGGCTCGGCGGCCAGATCCCGCAGTTGGCTCACCACCGACAACGCGTCCATTCCCTTGAGGAAAAACCTTTAAGGACATTTTATGCGTTATTCTCAAGGGCACGTTTGTCCAAGAACGGCGATTCAACCGAAGCGAAGCGGGAGCTATGTGGCTAACACGACGAGCTAATTCCTTTCAACAATTACAAAAACGGGTTAGAGATGTTCGTGATACGTACTTACTTACTTCGATGCAATACCAGTTGCGTAATGGGGACAAGAAATAACACTTAAAAGTTTGTTTTTGTCCTGTTTTGTCAGTGTCAAAACGAAACTCGTGTCTCCCAAAACAAAAAAGGAGTTGTTCAGGGTTGTAAAACGCGATTGGTCAACTGAAGAAAAACGCCGCAACATCAGCTCATTTGATTGGCTGACTTATTCTTGACCAATCAGAGACCTTGAGGGGAGGAGCGTTTAATTTGACTTGGTGAGGACTTCCGTGGTGTACCGAACGAGCGTGCACTAAAGTCGGATTCGATCTTTTCTTGCATTTAATGCGAATAATTTAATCAAAATGAAGCTCACGAACGAAGGTTAACGGGGGTGCGTAGTCTCGCGAGAAAGAACGCACGGTGAGTTTGACATTTTTGTATTTGTAGCCTGTTCGTCGCGCGGATTGTGAAAAGCGTCTTCCGTTACGTAGAAAAGTTCCATTTTTTTCATGTCCTTAAAATGCTTAATTTAAGCTTGAAATTATTATTATTATTTATTCTTGTTTATGTCAGTCAACAGAAAATAGTGAGCGGCGATGTCTTTGCTGGAAGATGCACTGGACCTTCTGCGCTTGGTGTTGGACTATTTTGGGGTTCCTCCACAAATGGTGAACTTCTGCTATTCTGACGTTCAAATCTGTACTGTTTGTTTATTTTTTTTAAATTAATCTTTCAATCGTCTTGTGGAATATGTTTCACGTAGCTTGTCCCCGTGTGGGACAGTCATCTCTGTGGCCAGTATCGCAGCGTGGTCAGAATGATCGGCTCCAACCTACCTTTGACCCCCATCCCAAGGGTCTACTTTCAGGTACTACTTACTCATATGCACGGTTGACAACGATGCTTCACCTGTATGAATAATTGAGAAATGTTTTTGGACACGTTGCCTTGCATTTCAGATCCCCTTTTACACCTCCAGTCGACGCGCCTACGCCACGGAAACACCCGCCATCCCATCATTCGCTGATATCCTGCTGGTACTTGAGGACCAAGGGGAGACTTTTGCCAGGACCAGGTAAGACCGCAGATCATCAACGGACACTTGGCGTCGGGCGTACAACTTAGAGAATGTCTTCGCGCGGGTGGCTGACAATTTTTACAAGAAAAAAAAAATCTAATTGTTTTTATTTGTCTAAGTAAGTAAGTAAGCGCCGTAGTCCCCTCGGTGTATTTAAACTAGGACACATTAAATTGAAGTAATCCCACGGCTGATAAAAAAAAA
Source organism: Hippocampus bargibanti (assembly GCF_051943395.1). Classification (NCBI taxonomy): domain Eukaryota; kingdom Metazoa; phylum Chordata; class Actinopteri; order Syngnathiformes; family Syngnathidae; genus Hippocampus; species Hippocampus bargibanti. Next base: position 998,835 of record NC_142752.1, read on the forward strand.
TATATACAGTGAGACCTCAACTTACAAACATTTCGTCTTACCAACGTCAAATTTATGTAAATTAAACCTTATAACAAGCACTATTTTCATAATACACACCCACCACGGCTGGCGGAGTGATCTTCGGCGGAAGCACACGACCGAACAGCACCAGAGGTTAAGTTACCAACAGTCCTTATGGAAGGTGACTCTCCTTCCATAAGCCATCAACGACCATCAAAAAGGTCAATAAAACTTTATTTTACAGCACAGTTTATTTCTTTAATTACAGTCCTCATGTAATGCGCCTCTCTTTCCAAACAGCAATTCCCTTTGACCTTCGACCTCCAACGCCATTCCATCAAGCCACAAATGACCATCACAAATGTAAATAAAGTGACTTCATGATACAATTCAGTGTATTTCTTTCATTACAATCCCATAGCACAGTTATTATACATAGAATAAGGTATGTTGTGTGTAGTTTTAAGGCTTATTTGAGTTGAAAAGTATATTTTATGGAAACCCGGGAACGGATTATTCCTATTTTAATGGTTTCCTATGGGAATTCTTTTTTTGAATTACACACTTTTCGCCTTACACACTGTCTGGGAACCAATTAAGTTTGTAAGTTGAGGTCTCACTGTATATATATATTTATGCTTATCGACACTTTCATCCTTTGACATCCAGCGGTTCTTAACAAGTACCAGACCAGCTTTGTTTGAGGGGAAAAGAGGCACCTTTTGTCTTTTAATCCGTGTTATCAAGCACGCATAAATTGATTTATTTGCTATCTAAACAACAATTCAGCTATCTATTTGCTATTTATTAACTGGCTAGCTATTTAGCTGGCTCGCGAGCTATCTAGCTGTCTATCTATTAGCTATTAAGCCTGCTAGCTTTCTAGCTCGCTATCTATTCGCTATCTATTAGCTAGCTAGCTTTCTATCTATTTGACTTACTTCCAGGTTGAGTGACCGCTAGAGCGTGTGGTTGCCGCTGCTCACCCACAGAAAAACTTGAGTTTTGAAAGGCGCTTATAAATGAAACGTATTATAATTATCTAGCTGGCTATCTATCTATTGGCTATGTAGCCAGCTAGCTATTTTTATATAGCTATCTAACTTGTTAGCTAGCTATCTCGCTAGCTATCTAACTTGTCCTGTGACTGTAAAGTGACCTTGAGAGTTTTGAAAGGCGCTTAGAAATGAAACTATTATTATGATTATGATTATTATTTGACCTGTGACACTCTGTTAGGCACCTTCTCCTCCCGAAGACACCCGTCGGCGCAGGAACGGAAAAGACGCAGCCTGAAGCCCTGCTGAAGATTTCGGCGTTGGAGCGAGAGCTCGACAGGCTGCGGACTCAAATCGCCGCCATTGTTTCCGCCGGCGCCTCGACGGGTAGGCGTTGGCACACCATCACTAGGCCTTGCTAAGCTACCATGACGATGTCCCTCTTCCCGTTTAGGTGTCCGTCACGATGCCGCCGGAACGCCATTGACGTCACCCGTCACGACGGCAGCTCTCACGTCCACGCCTCGCCGCGCGCCGCCGCCGCCACCACCTCCGCCGCCGCCGTTGTTGTCGTCCGACGACAAGCTAATCCGACGACGCAAAGGTCACGCCGAGGTCGCCGACAAACGTCTCCAAGATGCTCAAAGTTTGCCCTCCATGTTGGATGTGCTGAAAGACTTGAATCAAGTCAAGTTGCGTTCTATTGAGAGGTCAGGACCCCCTCCCTACCGCCTCCCCCGCGCACCTCACCCTTCACTTAAAATCTTGATTCAGCGTTTCAAGTTGCATTTAACTCATTCACTGCCATTCACAAATTTATTCGAGAATTGAAAATATGACAGAGCGCCATTCCCGTTTTGTGTTTTCACGCTTGGGTGCCGATAAAGCGCTCGCCATGGCCTCTGGCAAGGATTTTCTTTTCCGCATTTAACTTTTGTCGATATGAGCGCTTTTTTTTCTAGCTTCAGTCTGCCAGTCAATGAGTTCTTCATTGTCGGCCATTTTTCTCGTGCCATCGTAGATCGCCAGGTGGCACGCCAATCCAGAGGAGGCGTAGTCTAGGGGGCGGGGCCACCGCAAAGGACCCGGCGGCTCTCATTGCCGAGGCTCTTAAAAGGAAGTTCGCGGAGCACCGCCACAACAATTCCTCGGATAAAGAAAATTCCCTGGAAAGCTCTCCGTTCGGAAGTCCGGACACGCCCAAGGTTTGTTCTAGAGGGTTCTGCTTTCTCTCTGGAACCACACGTGTGGATCATAGATGGGATTGTTTTTGCAGATGTTCCACCACGCCAGATTCAAACGGCCGCTTCTGCATTTGTGATCGTGTCCGCCGCAGTCGGCGCCCCAGGCCCCGCCACCCGCTTCAGGTTTTTGTGTCTATTGGATATTTTTCTGTCATTTTGAACGGTGCTCATAAGAGCCGTCGCTTAACTGGCAACTTCGTCTGTCAATCAAATAGTTTGTTGTAGATGGTACAATTGTGTATTTGACGTGTATTCATGAGTCCACTTTTGGTTGCAAAAGCGAATATTTATGTGAAGTCTGCATGTGTTATCTTGCCTTTGTTTTACTTGATTAAAAGAGTTTACCAAAAAAGTGCTTAGCTAATTAGTATGCAGATGTCCTGTTGGTTTAGTCCAGTGGAGAACTGAGAGATACAAGTGATACTTCGCTTTACGAAGCCCTTTGCTTAAGAACTTTTCGCTTTACGAACGTTACATTTATGACAATTTTACATTGACATACAAACTTTTTTTCGGGATACAAACGGAGCTTCCATGTGTATGTAAAATGTGAATAATACGCTGAAAATTAGCACTTCATGTTCCTGAAAATATCTTAAAATATGGAAAGATATTTAGAAGGAAAAATGGTAAATTAGTGCTTCAAAACAAGCTGTCAGAAATAAGATACATTTTCCGGATTGAGTGAATGCTGGCGTGTGTGTCTGCCGCTGCTCACCCACAGAAATAAATATCCTGTGACAGTAAAGTGTCCTTGACAGTTTTGAAAGCCGCTTATAAATGAAATGTATCATTATTATTATCATCATTTACACTCCTTTTTTTTTAAACAATGTATTTTAATGATTTGTAATGTCATGAGTGGCCGCTAGATGGCAGCAGAATTGCGCTAAAAAAAGCTCCACTTGTATTCCCGCCCAAAACATTAATTCAAATCAAAAATCAATAACGCGATTTCACCTATGACCTCATACCCTTCTTATTGTGCCTCCATTTTATCAAAAAAAAGTCAAAAGTAGCCTGCCCTGCCCCTTTAACTGAAATAGTACAAATATTGTTATTAATGTAGTATATCCAGTTAGCTAGCTATCGTTTAGCTAGCTGGCTGGCTATCTATTAGCTATCTATTAGCTATCTATTGGCTTGCTAGCTACCTGGCTATCTGTTGGCTTTCTAATAGCTAGCTAGCTTTTTATTTATTTGAGTTATTCCGGGTTGAGTGAACGCTGGCGCGTGTGGCTGCCGCTGCTCACCCACAGAAAAAAAACTGATCCAGTGACTGTAAAGTGACCTTGAGAGTTTTGAAAGGCGCTTACAAATGAAATGTATTATTATTATTATTATTATTATTATCATCATCATTTCCACTCCTTTGTTTAAAAACAAAATGTATTTTAATGATTGTAATGGCGTGAGTGGCCGCTAGATGGGAGCAGAATTGCGCCAAAAAGTTGCACTTGTATTCACCCCTCAAAAATTAATTCAAATCAAAAAACAATACCGCGATTTCACCTATGACCTTACACTTTGCTTATTGGGTCTCAAATTGACCCCAAGGAAAGTCGAAAGTAGCCCCTCCCTCCCATCCCTTTAACTGAAATAGTCCGAATTTTATTATTATTATTTTATTATTATTATTATTGTTATAAAATTTCAATTGAGTAGTTGAGTTGCTCATGGATAATAAAAACGTCTTTATTTGGTCAAGCCTAAGCTTCAAATTGACCTTGTTTTTTCAAATATGTATTCCGAAAGTGTTTTTTTTCCCCCAGCATTCAAGTTGTACTCATCACGTGTGACGTTTGTCTTGCATTCATGCTCATCAAGACGCACACACTGTAAATATTGACACCCCAAACAGACCACCCCCCCCACACCCGCCAGCCCCCATTTTTTTCTGGCTTTTCAGCCCCCCCCCCCCCCCCCCCCCCAAAAAAAAAAAAAATGACAACCAATGCGCCACTCCCTCTGGAACAACAAAGCGCACTGATAATTATCTCCCTCATGAACCTGGAAAATGCTGCACTTGCATTTTGCACCTACCTGTAACCCCCCCCCCCCCACATTTCAAAATTCTAAATCATCAAATATGTTGATTTCTTTCACCCTGAACACCCCCAAGAGGTCCAGTTTGCTTGCTTCAAGCTGTTTTTCACTCCCAAATTAAAGTTAACCACGAAACTCGCCTATAAAAGGGCAGAAAATTCAACATTGTACATTTCAACACCAAAAAGTTGGCTCTTGATGAGTCCTATTTAACTCGTTCACTGGCAGACGACGTGCCAAAAATGTGTCCACTCCAGTGCCAGTTTTTGTCATTTTCACTCCAATTCACTCAATTCAGAAGTAACTCAAATAGATAGAAAGCTAGCTAGCTAATAGATAGCCAGCAAGATAGGTAGCTAGCCAGCGTTCACTCAACCTGGGAGTAAATATATAGAAATCGAGCTAGTCAGCTAGTAGATAGCTAATAGATAGCCAGCTAGATAGCTAACCACCTAGATTGTTATATAGCTAATCGCTAGCTAGCGAGCTCGTTTGTTAGCTAATGCACTGATTGTCACTATTAAATACACAGATGGAAAGCTAGCCAGCCAGCTAGTAGATAGCCAACAGATAGCTAGTTTGAACAACAGCTGAAACTGGAACAAAGCACTAACATGGAAAAAAGGGGAAATGCTGCCCCCTTGTGGAACATTGCCAGAGGCCATGGCTAGCGCTTTATCAGCACCCAAGCATGAAAAAACAAAACCCGAATGAATTCGGCAATGGCGCTTTCCCTCATATTTTCAAAACCCGAATACATTTGCAAATAAGTTAATTGTTTATTTTATTGGAAGTGATCACTATGGCCAAAAGTAAACAAACGGCGCCATTTTGAAAGCGGTCCGAGCTCAACCAGAGCGTCGATGGCGTTCCTGCTCGGGCGTGCCGGCTCTCCTGTGGCCCGGCCCACGCTAGCTTTGACTTGCAAATGTTCCCCATGCAAATGGGACGGCCCTCCCTTACGGAGTGCCGACTCTCGTTGCCCCGGCAATGGCCTGCCCGAGTTTCCCGCCCTTGGGATTCGCGGGCCATTTTTCACCCCCCGTTTCAACTTTTGTTTGGAAATTGTGAAGCGCTTTGTTACAGGTTCAGCTGTTGTTAAAGCGCTATATAAATCATTATACGGGTAACATCCGACTTACGACCGAGTTCCGTTACGAACAAACGGTCGTAAGTTGAAATGGTCGTAAGTCAAAATCCATTCAAAATGTTGAATAGAGACTCGGAGGCTGAATGACTCGCAAACGGTTGATAGCTGTGCGAGAGTGAGATGCTGGCTGGCCAAAATTGTCGTACGCGTTGCCTAGCTAGCTATCTATTTGCTATCTATTAGCTGTCCTACTAGTTAGCTAGCGAACTATCTATTAGTTATCTTATCTAGCTAGCTAACTTGATCTATTTGAGTTATTCCCGGTTGAACGAGGTCACCGTTGCAGGCTACCTAGCTGGCTATCCATTTGCTATCTATTAGTTGTCTAAATAACTAGCTAGCTATTAGTTATCTGTTAGCTACCTAGCTAACTTGATCTATTTGAGTTATTCCCGGATGAGTGAACGCTGGTGCATGTGGCTGCCGCTGCTCACCCACAGAAAAACTTATGCTGTGACTGAAAAGTGACCTTGAGAGTTTTGAAAGGCGCTTCTAAATCAAATGTATTATTGTATTATTAATAATACAAAATGCAAAATGTCCCAGTGAATCCAGGAGATGTATCTTTCAAGAGGTCATGGTCGTAAGTACGGGTGGTCGTAAGTCGGATGTTACTTGTATTTTGTATTATTTGGAGAGCAGTTTGGTGAGGTTAGCTTAGTTAGATTCACTTTATATTGCTTTGAATATCTCTTATTATATATTTAGCGCTGTTAAAAATGCTAATGGTTCTTTTAGGTCCAATACCGAATTGTCTTTTATCACTCGTGACTCCAAAATCAAATCCGAAGCGGTAGCCGAGGAAGTCGAAATTCATTAGCGCGTACGCGTTAGCATGCGTGCCTCGCCATTGCATCACAATAGAATGAGTGACACATTTCCCTTCCTCTTTCGGCTTGCAAAACAACACTCGTAGTAGCCGCGAGTAAAAACATCGAGGGTGTCGTCGCCCGCAGGGGAAGTGTGGTGTAAACCCCCCCCCCCCAAAAAATAGTGAACCTCATTGAAAAGGAACATCCCCTTTTTTTTTCAACGTGAAAATGTGTGCGGTGTCAAACCGGTTTAGCCGTGTTGGTAAGCTTGATCTTCCCGGTGGATCAAACGGCGACGGGGAACGAAACGCCACGTTTTGAAGCGCAAATTGACTTGATGTCGAGCGATGCGGTGCGCCCAGTGTAAAAACATATGCGCGACGCTAGCCAAAAAAAAAAAATTGATATACATTGACACCTCGGTTTACGAACCCCTCCATTCCATCAAGCCATCAACGATCATCACAAAGGTCAATAAAATGACTTTATTATACAGTACAGTTTATTTCTTTAATTACAGTCCTCATAGAATGTGACTCTCCTTCCAAACACCAATTCCCTCCCTCTGACCTCCTCCCACTCCATCCCATCAAGCCATCAACGACCATCACAAATGTAAATAAAATGACTTTATTATACAGTGCGGTGTAAGGAGAGTGTGAGTGAGGGTATTATCGCCGAGGAAGCACGGCAACTTCACTCTGATATCAAGAGGCAACTACATCAACGACCATCACAAAGGTGAATAAAACGACTTTGTTATACAGTACAGTTTATTTCTTTAATTACAGTACAATAACACATGTATTATACATAAAATAAGGTATAGTTTGTGTAGTTTTAAGGCTTATTTAGTAGAAAATGATGTTTTACGGGGACCTGGGAACGGATTATTCTCATTTTAATGGTTACCTATGTGAAATTAATTTTTGCAATACACACTTTTCGCCTCACACACTCTGTCTGGGAACCAATTAAGTTCGTAAGCCAAGGTATCACTATATTTTAATCAAGCGTGACTTTTCCTGCTTTGGGAAAGCGGCGCTAGCTCTTTCAACCCGGACGCGGCCCTTGAAAGGCGGCCGCCGTCCTTCCATATTGCCGATTTGCGCCCCCCCCCCCCCCTCTTTTTTTCGCACGCAATTTGGAAAAGCGAAAGAGATCAACGCCAAACCCCAAATGGGATCCGGCCGAGCAGGAAGACTCTCCCAAGTCGGGCGCAAGTCCCAACACGCCGTGCGCCTTGACGCCGTTCTCATCGCGCCGCCAACAAACAGGCGACCCGGAAAAACGGGATTCCGTGCGTCTTGGCTCATGGAGCGACATGCCTGTCTCCGAGAGGTTCCCACGAGAAAAAAAAAAAAAAAGAACGGGGGCCGCGTTTTGTATTTTTTGATTCCTCCGACGTGTCACGATGACGGTCTGCGCGTTGGATTAAGACTTAAAAACATACACAAGACTCTGTTTTCATCGTAAACTAGCGTTTGGTGTGAGCCTAGTGTACGATAGATTTGGTTTCGCGGGCCGAATAAAATAGTGTGTCGGGCCAGATTTGGCCCCCGGGCCGTGGCTTTGACACCGTTGATACAAGGGATTAGCCGGTGAGTTGAAGAGAAGCTAGCTAGTTTGCGGATCGCGCGTATCGAGCTAGCTTGATCACTAGCTCTCTAGCTCGATCGCTAGCCAGCTAGGTTGATCACTAGCTAGATCGCTAGCTCAGTCATGAGCTAGCTTGATAGAAGAGCACGGAATTAAACAAGTTTGATTTGCTTTCGCGGGCCGAATAAAATGATGTGGCGGGCCAAATTTAGCCCCCGGGCCTTCACTTTCACATCTGTGATGTAAGGGATTAGCCAGATAGGTGGAAAGAAAGAAACCTAGCTAGCTTCCTTGCTAGTTTGCTAGCTTCCTTGCTAGTTTGCTAGCTCGGTCGCTAGTTGAATTTGCTTTCGCAGGTCGAATAAAATCATATGGCGGCCCAGATTTGGCCCCCGGGCCTTGACTGGTCCGGTCTGCCTTATAATAATAATAATAATAATAAGTCAAAGTCAAAAAGTCAAAGCTTTATTGTCAAATATGCTAATATGCATGACATACATTTCATTTATAAGCGCCGCCTTTGGTCCAAGGGTCCAAAATGGAGCCCTCAGATAACCCGGTGCTGATGAGCTGTGCATCATGGGCCTCCAAATCAAATTTCAAGCAGGTTTCTGGAACGGATTATGGTTGAAAACCCATTTTTGACTGTATTTTGACTGGTTTTGTTTTCATCCCAGCAGGTGAATCGCTCACTTCATCGGTCCAACCCGACTATGGTTTGATCGTGTAGGTCTGCACGTCACCTTTTCTTGACTTGACTGAACCTTGCCCCCCCCGCCCGTCCCCCTTGAACTGGGTGGGAAAACGCTGACTCACTCTTTGCATCTGATTTGCGTAGTTTTGCATTTTGACATGCCCGTTCATCTTTCTATTTGTCAAAAAAAAAAGTTGCCTCAAGCTGCAGCCAAGTGTCGATGTTTATCAGATGTGACTTTCCCTTCATAACCACCCCTAAACCACCCCCCCCCCCCGTGCTTTGTTGCTTCATCTCTTGTGCAAACATACACTATAGAAGCATGATTGTTTGCGCAGCGGCTACATCCGCTTCTCACACACACACACACCGCCATGAACAAAAAAAGTTGTGAAGGTATCTTCATGAAACCTTGATTGGGTTTTTGTTTGGTTTCATCAAGACTCTCTAAATGGCCCCGCAGAGAGAGAAAAAAAAAACAATTGACACTTAAGTTCATGATTTTTTTCATTGAGTTTTGAAAGGCGCTTATAAATGAAATGTATTATTATTATTATTATTAGTAGTAGTAGTAGTATAATAATATTAGTTTTATTATTATTATTAGTAGTAGTAGTAGTAGTAGTATAATAATATTAGTTTTATTATTATTAGTAGTAGTAGTAGTGGTATGATGATGATGACTATTATTATTATTATTAGTAGTAGTAGTATAATATTAGTAATATTATTATTATTATTATTACCAGTGGTAGGATTATTATTATTATTATTATTATTAGTAGTAGTAGTAGTAGTAGTAGTAGTTGTGGTAGTAGTAGTAGTAGTAGTAGTATAATAATATTAGTTTTATTATTAGTAGTAGTGGTATGATGATGATTATTATTATTATTAATAGTAGTAGTATAATATTAGTAATATTATTATTATTATTACCAGTGGTAGGATTATTATTATTATTATTAGTAGTAGTAGTAGTAGTAGTAGTAGTAGTAGTAGTAGTTGTGGTAGTAGTAGTAGTAGTAGTATAATAATATTAGTTTTATTATTATTAGTAGTGGTATGATGATGATTATTATTATTATTAGTAGTAGTAGTATAATATTAGTAATATTATTATACAAAAACAACCCTGACGCAAGTAGGACTTTTTTTTTTTTTTTTTTTACATTTTATTTTTTTTATTCCTGCCTGACCAGTTTGGGCGCGTGCGTGTTTCTAACAGGACATCATGCGTGTTGGCGCTTGCCCGCAGCTCGTGGAAAAAATGTGCGTGATGCAGCGGTGATAAGTATAAATACTTTATTTCCTGTTATGAAGTACATTTCGACACAAGTATTTAGTTGTCCACCGGCCTTTTTACTATAAATTTGTGTGTGTGTACGTGTTTGCATATATGTGTGTGTGTGTGTGTGTGTGTGTTATCAAGACCTGTGCTTCCTGTTTTGCAATCCCAAATCTGCTCTCCCAGAAACATCTGCCGCAAGATGATTCAGGAGCATCTGACACGTAAAGATGGCGACGTGCGGGGGTGGTTGTGTTTCGGGGGGGGGGGGGGGGGGGGGGGGGGGGGGTGTATATACCGGTAACATCCGACTCACAAGCGAGTTCCGTTCCGACCACACGGTCGTAAGTCAAAATGGTTGTAAATTGAAATCCATTCAAAATGTTGAATAGAGACTAAATGACTGCCAACCCCCCCCCCCCCCTCTGGTGCGATCACACGGTCGATTGCTGTGCGAGGGTGACATGCTGGCTGGCCAAAATTGTCGTACACGTTGCCGGCCTGCTAGCCCGTTGCGGTGCCAGGCGGAGAATTTAAATTTAAAAAATAGGGTCTGGAGGTCATGGTCGTAAGTTTCGGTGGTTGTAACTCACACCGGTCGTAACTCGGATGTTAACTGTAAATTTAAAATAATAAAAAGTTAATTCCTAAGTGATATGGGTCTGGAGTTATCAGAGCTTAAAATGGGGGTGGGTATACAAAATACAAAATCTCCCAGTGCATCCAGGAGATGTATCTTTCGAGAGGTCGTGGTCGTAAGTACGGGTGGTCATAAGTCGAGCTGGTCGTAAGTCAGATGTTACCTGTTTCTTGTATTATTTGCAGTAGGGCAGCTAGGTTAGCTTCGTTGGATTCACTTTATATTGCTTCGAATATGTGTGCCTGGTGGAGAATTTAATTTTTAAAAATAGGGTCTGGAGGTCGTGGTCGTAAATACGGGTGGTCGTAAGTCGATCTGGTCGTATGTCGGATATTACCTGTATACCGTATATATCTGTTTATTGTTTTGACTGTCGGATAGGACAAACCCATTTCCAAAAATGTGCTATCTCCATACGAGTAACATGTGGCACTGCACCCACACAACATGGCGACTTGCACCTTTGGCCTCCATATTGGAGGTGGCATCGATATGGGCGCTCGTATGCTTTCCTATCCCGATACATGTGGCAGCTGCGTGTTATTCCTCCCCCATTTTCCCCCCAAATTGAGAAAAAGCTTTCATATTTCATATCTCAACAGATGATGTTTTGGTAAGCGAGTAAACAAAGGTGCGTTACGGCGCAAGACGAGCGCAACCGAACCTTTTTAGGTGTGACCTTTTGTTGGGCTTGCGGTTCTCTGATTGAAGCCAATTGTGGTCAAAGCATGCCGTGTGTGTGTGTGGTTTTTCCCCGGGATGGGTGGAGTTTTCTTGTGAAGAATGCGTCCCATTTAAGCGAGAAATGAAAAGTGATGCGGGTCAAAGCAGCAGAACAATAGTGTCTGTCTGTCGTCCCGGTGACAAAGACATTCCTCAAGTGTCAAGGCCATTTATTTCATCAAATCACATCTGGGGCAATATGACGTTCCGCAGGGAGGGACCCAATTTCACCAACAATTTGACGTGCGGTTGGCGCGGTTTGCGTTAGAGCGCCTCATTGTTTTCACACGGAAAAAAAAGTTGAAAACAGGTTTTTTTTCCCGCTTGACAGCCATGTTTGCAGCTGAGATTGGAATAATAAGATACAGTAATACATTTCATTTGTTTTCAAAACTTTCAAGGTCACTTTGCAGTCACGGGATAAGTCAAATAGATAGAAAGATAGCTAGCTAGCTAATAGACAGCTAATAGCTAGCCATTTAGTTAGCTAGCTAGACAGCTAATAGATAGCGAGCTAGATAGCCAGCTAGGTCAATAGATTGCAAATACATAACAATAATAAAAAAATACATTTAATTTCTAAGTGCCTTACAAAACTTACAGTCACTTTACAGTCACAGGAAGATGTTTTTCTGTGGGTGAGCAGCGGCAGCCACACGCGCCAGCGTTCACTCAACCCGGAAGTAACTGAAATAGATAGAAAGCTAGCTAGCTAATAGACCGCTAATAGCTAGCTAGCCATTTAACTAACTTGCTAGACAGCTAATAGATAGCAAGCTAGATAGCCAGTTAGCTAGATAGATAGCAAATACATGCCAATAATAAAGAATACATTAAACGCGCCAGCGTTCACTCAACCCGGAAGTAACACAAATAGATAGAAAGCTAGCTAGCTACCTAATAGACAGCTAATAGCTAGCTAGCAAATACATAACAGTAATAAACAATAATAAACAACAATAATACTCAATCTAATCTCAAGGTCACTTTACAGTCACAGGATGAAGTTTTTCTGTGGGTGAGCAGCGGCAGCCACACGCGCCAGCGTTCACTCAACCCGGAAGTAAATGAAATAGATAGAAAGCTAGCTAGCTAATAGATCGCCCATCGATAGCCAGTCAGCTAGGTAGATAGCTATATAGCTAATAGCTAGCTAGCTAAATAGCCAGCCAGACAGATATGTGGTGTCTCTTATTTTTGGAAAATGTTTATGATATTTTGAAAAATTTTGAGTGTGTTGTGTGTGTGTTGTGTTGCTTTCGTTGTTGTTGTGACGATGGAGGCGCTCTAACATCCGACCACAACCCCCGGCGGGGGGGCGTGTGTATAGCATATATAGCACACGTGTGTTTGCGTTGGTCATGTGATGTGGGCCTTCCATCCTGAAAACAGCTAACGGGGTCAACATGGCGCCGCGTCATCTCTCGCCGCCGTCGTCATGACGTCAATATGTGGTCACATGATCATTTTTTATATTTTTTGCAGAACAGACGCTTCTCTTTTTGGCCGCTCGCTCTCGGCCACCGCAGAACGCCGACTGACACCTCATGAGTCTGAATCGTTTGACAGCGTCCGAAAAGAGGACCACGTTTGAGCGGGTGAGTCGTGCCTGACAAAAAATACAAAAAGAAAGAAGTTAATTAAAAAAAATGGTGATTCCACGTTTTTATTCTTGTATTTTTTTTCTCCGACTTCTTTTCAGTGGCGCAAACGCTTCCGATCGGGTACGTGAGGAAGTGGGAATTCCGCGGCTAACGGCTTCCCTGATAAAGGCGTAGCTCTGGCAGATGGTACGCGAGCGCTAAAGGGACATTTAAGACCGGCGTGGTCCTTAATGAGTCACCGTTTGGCGGGATCCCCCCCCCCCCCCCCATCACAAACATAAAAAGCCTCTATGTCCTATTGCGACATAATGTTGGAATTCTGAGTTAAAAGTCGGACTTCTAAGATTCAAGTTTGAATTCTAAATTAAAAATGGGAATTGTAACTCAGAATTATGAGGTTAAAGTCAGAATTCTGAGTTAGAGGTCGGAATTCTGAGTTGAAAGTCGGAATTCTGAGTTGAAAATTTGGAATTCTGAGTTTAAAGTCGAAGTTCTGACTGAAAAGTTGGAATTCTGAGTTAGAGTTCGGAATTCTGAGTTGAAAGTCGGAATTCTGAGTGAAAATTTGGAATTCTGAGTTTAAAGTTGAAGTTCTGAGATTAAAGTCGAAATTCTGAGTGAAAAGTTGGAATTCTGAGTTAAAGGTCAGAATTATAAATTAAAAGTCGGAATTCTGAGTTAGAGGTCCGAATTCTGAGTGGAAAGTCGGAATTCTGAGTGAAAAGTCGAAATTCTGAGTGAAATGTCAGAATTCTGAGATTAAAGTTTGAATTCTAAATTAAAAATCTGAATTCGGAGTTAAAAGTTGGAATTTTGAGTTAAATGTGAAAGTGTGTGTGTGTGTGTGTAAAATTATTATAATTATTATTATTATTATGATGATGATTATTATGTTTGCTTTGATTTCAGAGCCGGAGAATTCGCCCAGGTTGTGTAACGACACACTTTGGTTCCGTGACCTTTTCAGGGGTCACTCTCTGGCGGGTCCCGTCAGTTCCAATTCAACCCCCAATCGCCACTTCCATAAACTGGGTCAATATGTCAATCAAGAGTAGACCAACCAAAAAGTCTCAAGAAGTCATGCTAGTTGTCAATATGCCAGCACCGTTTTTGATTGAGGAGGAATATCGGTGCCATTTGACTGTCAGGGCTGGAAAGCTCTAGGGCCATTGTGTGTGTGTGTTTTTTTTTTTTTTTTCGGCTGTCATGGGCGGCGTTTTTTTTTTTTACAACCAGCGTCAATGCATATGTAAATTTGCCGCCGCTTCGAATTGAAGCGGATTTACAGTACGTGGGACAGGAGATGTAAGACAAACTCTTTTCGTCAATGAAGGCTACAGATTCGTGTTTGCTTTTGACATTTATCTTGTAGCAGACATGAATTTTCCACTATGACGTCCCTGATACACTGGTGAAAAGGACGCTTTGATCATCTCCTATTACATGTAGAACTGCATCATGCAACAAAGAGGGTGCAGAAAGTGCTTAAGATTTAATAATAATAATAATAATACATTTAACTTCTAAGCACCTGAGTGAGTTTTTCCACGTGTGAGCAGCGGCAGCCAGCGTTCACGCAACCCAGAAGTAACTCAAATAGATAGAAAGGTAGCTAGCTAGCTACCCAATCGTTAGCCAACGGATACTGAATGTCTTTGTGTTGCCATTATTTAGTTTTTTTGTCGTTGTCTTGACTTCAAGATGGCGGCGCGCCTGTATTTTGTCTTTCTACTTCTTCCTTTCCTTTCCTCTCCCTTCTATCACTTTTCTGCTGTGTCATATCAATTCCTCCACTGCCAGACTCATCAAGGCTCATCCAATCCAATGATGCAATCATTCCAAATGTTTTGACGGCCAGCGAATCGAGTTTACGCAACAATTTCCACGTGTTGACTGTCAACAAAGCGCCGCCGTTTCTTTCCAAAAGCAAACGACGTGTTCTGGTGATGCCTCATAAATAAGGAGAGAAGAAAGAAAAAAAAAAAAAAAAGCCCGCCACTAAACAATGGCTTGCGGTTTGTTGGCCTCCATCTGTTTTTCTGTCTTCGTTTACAATCCTGCAACTTGTTATCTGGCTCGTGCACGGCTACGCACCTTTACGCGCGCAGGCTGAGTGTTGAACTCTGATAAGTTGACGGTGAAGTTTGTGGTTTTTTTTTTTGCTCATGTGGGGCGGACGACATTCTTGTTTTGTAATGCGGGAGACCCTCGCCTCAAAAAAAGGGTCGTGGGGGGCTATCATGAAGTTTGACAGGGTGAACCATTAGTTGATCAGGTTATGGTGACATGTGCACGTCTGCCACAAGCTAAATGTTGATATCCCGCGTCAATCCGCTTCAATTCCAAGCTGATACAGTGGTACCTCCGCTTGCGAACTTAATTGGTTCCCAGAAATTATGTGTTTGTCTTCCAAACATTAATTCCCCATAGGAAATCATTAAAATGATAATAATCCGTTCCCACCTCCCCATAAAACATCATTTTCTTCTAAATAAGCCTTAAAAACGACACAAAATATACCTTATTTTATGTATAATAAATGTGCTGTTATATTCTAATCAAAGAAATAAACTGCACTGTATAATAAAGTCGTTTTATTGACTTTTGTGATGGTCCTATATGTAGTTGTTTCTTGATGATATCCGAGTGAAGTCGCCGTGCTTTCTCAGCGATAATACCCTCACTTACACTCTCCCCTGCTAGCTGCTTTTCGTTAATCCAAATCGACAGAAGTTTTTCAACCTCTTTTATTGTTTGAGACCGTTGTTTAGACAACACAGAAACACCCTTAGCCACACGTAGCAATGGTCGACTTAGCGTACTGGTACTGGGACGCTAAGTCACACAAACGCACACCTCATTGGTGTTTTTTGATGATGTCCTTTTTATGCTTGACCGTCATTTTCTTTTGTGTCTTCCACGGCTTAACACTAGCCTGTGGTGGGGTCTTTTTCAGTGCCATAATAGGAAAAGTCCTCCACTCGATAACAAACCATGTCTGCACTCAAAGAAAGTGGGTGTGGAAACCATTGTGGCACTTTGTGTGTTTCCCCAAAACTAGTTCGTATGCCAAGATTATATTCTCGCAAAATGTAAGGTGAAAAGTTCGTTAGCTAATGCGTTCGTTAGCCGTGGTATCACTTTACCTTGTTACTTCAACATGATGTCTTTTCTAACATTTTTGTGTCCTGTTTATTGCTTGGTATCAATAAAAAAATTGCCCGGATGATAATGGATTGTAAGCTGTAAATTTATCTGTGGACGGACAGCTGCCTGAAAACTCAACCCACGCCGTCTTCAGGTAAAATAGGTGCGCCCTCAACCCACCCAAATTCAAACATGACGTGTTTGTTTAGGATTTAACACCCCCAAATTCTCCACCAGTAGAATTGCCCCTGCAATAAATGCTCATATTTTGATCATTCATCAAAACGGGGGAGGGACAGAAGATTAGCAACCGGAGAAGAAGAAGCTAATCGCACCACAACTGGTTTGATCCACTTGTTCCTATTGGACCAGTTATATTTCTTATTTTTTCAAAGAGGATAACATGTTTGAAAATATTCCCTCTTTTTTCCCTCCTATCCCTCTTTTTCACCCCCTCCTGCATATTTGCATTTGCTCTTTTTTTCTGACACGTTGACTGTTGAGCCCACGGGCTTTTGTACATTTTGCTAGCCGCTATTAGCATGAAACACTGAAACGTGTGTGCGCACACACAATAAATTTAAAAGTTGAAAACCACATTAGACAGCTATTTATTTAGTCATCCAAAATACTGGAATCACAAAAACTGGAATAAAACAAACTTTCCAACATTGTTTGAATTTAATAAATGAATAAACACAAGTTTATTTTTCGTCTCGTCACTACTTTGTATTGCCCAGTTTTGTCTGCTTTGTTTACAGTTGATCGCCTGCATTTCGTATATTGACCTATAGACGGCAGCATCGTATATAAATGGCAGATAACGCGCCCAATTACAACGGGAAGAACTTCGCGGTTAGAGAAACCAACGAAGAAGAAATTAGCGGTCAGATACACCAACGAAGAAGAAAGCCATTACGTGCCAGCTGGAGTACAATTAGGATGGCGGCCAAAATGGCGATCGTGGAAGGAGGTAAAGAGTTTGACAGGCGCTCTGGATGAAGAATAAACAAATAAAACAACAAATATACGAGTTAAAATAAAGTATTGTCGCTCCTGTAAAGATAAAACAACTCAAGTTATGATGGAGTTGGCAAGCCAGGTAAGAAAGTGAAGTGAACATTCATTGTCAAATGTGCTTATGTTGTGTATGTTGCCGCAGCAAAGTTACTACTTTGGGTTGCTCAATGACTGTGATTGTAAAGTGACCTTGAGGGTTTTGAAAGGACCCTTATAAATCAAATTTATTATTATTATTATAATAAAGCAGCGGCAGCCACATGCGCCAGCGTTCACTCAACCCGGAAGTAACTCAAATAGATAGAAAGCTACTACTACTACTACTAATTAATTAATACATTGTATTTATAAGCGCCTTTCGAAACTCTCAAGGACATAGCTAATAGCTAGCTAGCTTTACATTATACCACTTAGCACATTCAACTAGCTAGCTAATAGATAGCTACTACTAATAATACATTGTATTTATAAGCACCATTCAAAACTTTCAAGGACATAGCTAATAGATGGCTAGCTAACGAGATAGCTATATCGCTAATAGTCAGCTCAATTTACATTATACTACTTAGCGCATTCAATTGATTCTTGATTGGGGTAGCGACTGCTCTCATCATCATCTTCTCTCTCTGATTTGCCTTTTTCAGGCCTTTTTTGTTTATATTTTCTCAACAATGTTGCTGATGTTATTAGCTTTGTCATTGAGAGTTTTGAAAAGCGCTTATAAATACAATGTATTAGTATTAGTAATAGGTACAAGAGGCCTCCTCCAGGTGCGAACGCATTGCTGCAGTGATGACCCATCCTGCTTTGTCAGACAGTCACACAGACGTAAGGAGTTCAAGCTCAGTAGGGGGTCTCATGGGGGATTCGGGGGGTGATTTTGGCAACCCCGCGTGTGCAGGCTAAAGTGTTGTGCATCAGTCAAGTGGAGCATGATGCGGCCATGTGAATCCGCTTGTCAGCATCGCTTAAAGGGCAACAATAGAGCGCAAGCACAACACCACCGCCGCCACCAAGAAAAGAAGGCGGAGTTGAGCTTCGTTTACACGTTACAGTACAAGAAATAGAGCAAGTAGGCACTCATACAAACTTTGAGAAAGATGCCTCCCCCCCAAAGAAAGCGCCACGTGAGTTAGCTATGTAGCCACAACTTCAAAATAACACCATGAAGAGTTAGCTTTCTATCGATTTGAGTTACTGCTGGGTTGAGTGAACGCTGGAGCGTGTGGCTGCCGCTGCTTACCCACAAAAAAACAGCCTGTGACTGTAAAGTGTCCTTGAGAATTATTATTATTATTATTATTATTATTATTATTATTATTATTATTATTATTATTATTATTATTATTATATAGCTGGCTGACTAGCTATCTAGCTGGCAAGTTATTAGCTAGCTGTTGGCTAGCTAGCTTTCTATCTATAGAAAAACCGATTCTGTGACTGTAAAGTGACCTTGAGAGTTTTGAAAGGCGCTTATAAATGAAATGTATTATTATTCTTATTATTATTATTATTATTATTATTATTATTATTATTATTATTATTAGACTGTGTCGTTTGAAAGATCAATCAAGAGTCACGTCATTGAGATTTTTTCAAGATTTTATTATTCAATATTATTTTTTATTATTAAATTACTGCCAATTTGGATTAACTATTATTATTATTATTATTATTATTGAATTAACTTTAACATGTAAGATCGGGAAAGGAAAGGTTGAGAATAAATTAGCTAGCTAACTAGCTGTTAGCTAGCTGTTGGCTATTTTTGTACAATTTTCATGACACGGTGACTTCATTGTTTTTAAGGGTTGGTGTTGTGGCTGGGCATCAACTTAGCTTCACGTGCGCGCGCGTGTGCACGGTGGTCTCCATTGAAAGGCTCTTCCTTCTGCTCTATTTAGCCAGGTGAATAGAAAAGTTGGCGCTAGCTTGCGCGGGAAAGCATGTTATTTGCTGCGGGTAGTATGACTCTCCCCCAGTGTCACGATGATTGACCCCCGCGTCACTGTGTCTACGTCTTGTTGCGCCGCTAATGAAGCTAGCTTCTAAATTTTAATATCTGAGTACACACGCAGATGATAAATAGCATGCAAAGCGTTGCTATGCTACAATGTAGGAAGTTAGCAACACAAGTGCAAAAAGCTCAACGAAGGACAACTGAGGAAATTTTACACATCCCGTGGCAACTCACTCTTTCTAAAGGGAGCTGCCCAAATGCTATTATGCTAACAATTGCGATGCTAATAGTTTAATAATAATAATAATCATAATACATTGTATTTATAAGCGCCTTTCAAAATTCTCAGTCACTTTACAGTCACAGGATCAATTTTTCTGTGGGTGAGCCAGCGTTCACTCATCCCGGAAGTAACCCAAATAGATAGACAGCTAGTTAGCTAGCTAGCTATTGCTAGGGTAACACATGCGTTAGCAACCTACACCTCCAATTTAAACTCGTAACAGTTTTACTTTTTTGTTTTGACTTCAAAATAGCGCCGCGAGAGTCGGTGCCTTTACAGCAGCTCCTGTATTTTGTTTTTCTACTTCTTCCTTTCCTTTACGCTTCCTTTCACTTGGTTTCTGTGAAATGTAAATATCTCCACTGCGAGATTAATCAAAACTCCTCCTAATCCAATGAGCCTCAATAGCACGAGAATACATATATGGCATGACGCTGGTTGCTAGGCTAACACATACGTTAGTTAGCAACCTGCGCCACAGATTTCAACTCGCGACGTTTTTTTTTTAACTTTTTTGTTGTCAATCCCATTTTGCACTTTCATACGGTTACCCGGTTACCCGGTTGGCAGCACGTCGGCCCGACTCACCCACTTTTCTGTCAAAAAGTACAGTTATTGTTTGCGGCCTATCTTCAGCAGGCACATGTCCACTCTACTGTACATCTTCTTTTTCTTTATTTTTTTCTGCTTTTGGTAAAACAACAACGAAACGGTGGTCCAAATCTGGAGCCGGCGCTTGCTAACTGTTAGCGAGCAGCCTAATCACCTCGCCAACAGTCGCCATCTCGCCGCCTCTATCTGTTCAATCTGTGTATTTCTCGTGTGCGCATGTGTGATTGTACAGTAAGTCGCGGGCCGACTACCATAAGTTGGCGGCTAAATACTCTGAAATGCTTTGAATTGAATTGGTGATACAAAAAAAAAGCTAGCCAGCCAGCTATACCGCTAATAGATTCTGAACAGCACAAACAGTTTTCAAATGACTTCTGCTCAAAAGTTAACCATTTTTTCTTTTAAAATTCTTTTTAGGGGCAGGCAACCTGGTGCTTTTTATTTGACCGAAAATGCATCGCACATCACATGACCTCAGAGGTAAGCTATGATTGGTCGTGACTCTACCTTCTGCATATAAAAACAAAACAACACCAGAACCAGATGGAAGTATTTCCCCCCAAAAATATGTGCCATAATTAAAATACTTCAAGTGTGTTACATCTGTGATATGTGATATTTGTCCAATAAAAAACAGAAGTGGTTTGAATTCCGATGTCAAACCGAAATGAAATGTGGCACAAACTTAATTGGTTCCCAGAAAGTGTATGTAAGGCAAAAAGTTCATCTGCCAAACATTTATTTCCCATAAGAAACCATTCAAATGAGAATAGTCCGTTCCCCGGGTCCCCATAAAACATAGTTTTCTACTAAATAAGCCTTACAACTACACAAAATGTACCTGATTTTCTGTGTAATAAATGCACTACTGTATTGTAATTAAATAAATAAACTGTACTGTATAATAAAGTCATTTTATTGACCTTTGTGATAGTAATTTCTCAATGGATGACGAACTGCCAGGTTGCCTGTTGATGATATCCGAGTGAAGTTGCCGTGCTTTCTCGGCGATAATACCCTCACTCACAATTTCCTCTGCTAGCTGCTTTTCATGAATCCAAATCATAGTAATTTTTCAATGTATTTTTTTATACTAATTCAAACAAGCCGTCTCAAAACTCACTTGCACCCTTTGGCATTCGACTCAGCATGATTCCAACTTGCTTTTACTCCCTGCTGCTTTCTCCTATCTTTATCACTGCTTTATTTCCTGTGTTTGATAGCTGTCCACGTTATAAGCGTTGCAAATTCAGCTGTAGTTAAAGCGCTATAGAAATAAATATGTACTGTATTGTATTGTATCGTTTCAACTTCATCTTCTGACCTCTTGTATTGATACCGTTCATGGATGGCGAGGTGATCGGGATATTCGGCCCGGGAAGGGGGGGGCATGGAGGGGAGGGGTTAGGGGTCCGATGGGGGTTATCAGGCTGGAGCAGCCTCCTACCTGGAGAAGGGAGCGGCCTCCGCGTCAACATATCTCCAAACCACAAGAGTGGTCAGGGAAGGAGGAAATCAGGCCTGACTAATCTATGCAGGCCACCACACACACTGTTTTTACTGTAACTTTCACTCTGTGTGAAAGTGTGTGTGTGTGTGTGTGTGTGTGTGTGTGTGTGTACTGTACAGTCTCGGGAGCCCGCCACTTCTGCAATATCCGGCTATAAATCCATTGCGACATGCCAAACTGAATTTATGAGCCAACCCGCTTACGAAAGACCTGTTTGATTTTAAATAAGGAAAGTAGAAGACATACAGTGATACCTCGGTTTACGAACTTTACATTTATGAAAATTTTACCTTGGCGTACAAACTCTTTTTCGGGATACACACGGAGCGGCCACAATGAGTGATGTGTCGTTCGCGAACGAGCCCGTTCTTCTGACAAGAAAATGGCAGCCGGCTTGTTTTGGTCCTCTATTCCCTGACCCCAGTCGTTCGGTTAAAGCCACGTGATTGGTCAAGAACGCAGCAGTGAGGGGAGGTGGTTTAAACATTAAAGAGACAGGCAGACCATAGTGAGAAAATAGATAGAAAACAGTGAAATTTGGACTCCTTTCAACTTAGTTCAAAGGCAGAGTGTCGACTGCAAGGTTAAAATTCCCATCAATCACGCTCCACAAATAACCCACATAAACCATCTGTACACTTGATGCAAAAAGCTATCAATACAGCTAAACAGACAACAATTGATGAGGAACTAGGTAAAATTATGGCACAGGAAGCACCTACAAGGGATCATTCCTCAAGATGGTGAAAGAAGAAGGCTACGTTTTTACGTGTTTCATGTTGATGAAAGCGGCCACTCCATTCCATCACAAAAGTAAATAAAACCACTTTATCGTACAGTACATTTTATTTCTTTAATTATAATACCATAGCAAATGTATTATACATAAAATAAGGTCTATTTTGCGTAGTTTTAAGGCTTAGAAAATTAGAAAATTATATTTTATGAGGACCAGGGAACGCATTATTCTCATTTTAATGGTTTCCTTTAGGAAATTAAAATCTAGTTTGCTCGTGCAAAGGCCGTCTCCTTTCTATTGCATCTGAAGTTGACCTTATCCGAAGATCGCATGCTCCTCTCTCTACTTAAAGATGAATGTGCTGCACTGTGAATGATAACATTCCCGGCGTGCTGCTCAAACGTGATAAAAGGGTACGGCCTGCTCGGCGGGGGGTCGTTTTGTTGTTGCGGTTTGACACTCAGGCATCAAGTGGTTAATCCTGTTTTTCCAGGGTTGTTACAAATATTAATTTGTGACCATTATCATTCATTTAATAAAGGAATGGTTTAGTTGAATTTCAGGCTTTGTCATTGAATACCTTTTATTTTGACAGTTTGCTTCTGAAAAGGGTTATTTATGCACTTACAGTAATACCTCAGCTTACGAACACTTTAGCTCACGAACTTTTCGCCTCATGAACATTAAATTCGCGAGCATGTAGTCTTGGCTGACGCACATTTATTATACATAAAATAAGGTATATTTTGAGTAGTTTTAAGGCTTATTTAGCAGCGAAAAGCCGCTAGCAGGGGACAGTGTGAGTGAGGGTATTATCGTCGAGAAAGCACGGCAACTTCACTCGGATATCAAGAGGCAACGACATCAACGACCATCACAAACGACTTTATTATATAGTACATCTTATTTCTTTAATTACAGTCCAATAGCACATTTATCATACATAAAATATGGTATATTTTGTATCGTTTTAAGGCTTATTTAGTAGACAATTAGTTTTTATGGGGACCTGAGAATGGATTATTCTCATTTTAATGGTTTCTTATGGGAAATAAATATTTGCAAGACGGACTTTTCACTTTACACACACTTTTTGCGTGTGTAAGTTCAATTAAGTTCGTAAGCTGGAGGTATCACTGTATTTTGCAGATCTGCTGAAAAATTGTGGGGACCTATGGTTGAACCCTGTGGCATGCCAAGAAGCGTTTTGCTGGTTTGCATGCAACAACGCTTGAAATTTCTTCAAATGTCTTCTAATGTCTCTATCCAGCCATCAATTTTCATGACCGCTTCTGGTCACTCGCATCTCGGACGGCCTGACTTTGGCCGAGAAAAGGGGAACACACACCCGCCATCTTTTTTTTTTTTTTTTTTTAATCGCTAAGCTGCTACGAGACAACGCTACGTTGTTTTCTCTCAGTCTCCAATCTGAGGGGCGTTTTTGTCAACTCGCGTACTTCCACACAGCTGCCATCTTGCTCAGTGAAAGCAGGTGTCTGTAAGTCTCGTGGGGTTTAGGGTTTTGGGGGCGGGGGTCTTTTGCTGCGGTTAAATTCCAAATGTGAAAGACTACTTGTCACTGAGGCCGACAAATATCATTTGTTGAGTGGATGTAGCCTTGTGGAACACCGGCGTTCTGCTGTACCACCGGGAAACTCTGTGGACTGAATAGTGAACCTTGTGGAACGCCTCCAGTTTTTTTGTACTACGTCACCAATCTTGTGTTGCTCAAGGGACCGTATGACAAGCCCACAGGCCCGTCCTTCAAGTAGATCTAAAGTCAACATTTTTTTTTTCGCATTATAATGGCTAGATGGAAAGGTTTCTTCAACCGGCATCTGTACTTCTTTGGAGGTGTCGGACGTTTCGCTTCTTATCCAAGAAGCTTCGTCAGAAAACAAAAGTCTTACTGGTAGTTTCGGCCCTATATATATCCCTACTGTCCAATTTGGATCGTTCGTACAATAGACTGCTTAAGCAACATAGGCTTAGTTATGCTGATGAGGTGATACTAGGAAATTAATTTATAGTCAATAAAATAAAGAACATTGAAAAAATAAGGCGAAATAAATTAAATTAATAAAATTGATCAAATTAATAAAATAAAAAAAAACAAAAACAAATAAATAAAATTAATTGACTAAACTAAATAAAATTTATAAAATAAAATTAAAAAAATACTAAAATAAAATAAGCAGACTAAATAAAATAAGCGAACTGAATAAACTGAATAAAATAAAATTAATAAAATAAACAAAATCAAATAAATAAAATTCATAAAATTAAATAAATAACATTAATAAAATAAACAAAATAAACTAAATAAAATATAATTAATAAATTAAAATAAACAAACTAAATAAAATACATAAACCGAATAAAATAAAATTAACAAAATTAATAAAATAAGCGAACTAAATAAAATAAAATTAACAAAATAAAATTAATAAAATAAAATAAACAAAATAATATAAATGAATAAAATAAATATAAAATAAACATATAAATACAATTAATAAAATAAACATCCGTTTAGCCGGGCAAATTGGGCAATCAGGCCAGTCGTCAGTCAGGACAATAGAAGCAATCAGTGGACCTGATCATAGCAGAGTCCTGCACCGACACGTCTGGACAGTAGGGATATATATATATATATATAGGGCCGAGACTACCAGTAAGACTTTAGTTTGCTGACGAAGCTTCTTGGATAAGAAGCAAAACGTCCAACACCTCCAAAGAAGTACAGATGAGGGCTGAAGAAACCTTTTCATCGATGGACCATTCCTGTACGACTGAGAGCTTACACAGACGTATTATAATCACTCTCGATTTTTCTTGTCTCACTTTGAAGGCCCGCTTTACGCATACAAACAACTCTGAAGCGCAAAAATGTTCGTAAAAACAGCACACTTTATTTACTCAGCAGTATAGAAAAAGTATCAAAAAATGTCAAAACTTGGCTTGTATAAAAGTTTGTCATAAAACGATTTTTGCGCAGCTAATATAAAACAAGGCGTATCAAAAAAAACGTTATCAAAAAGACAAGAGAGTGTTTGAAATGGCGCCGATTGATTTACAAACAAAACAAAACAAAACCATGCAAATACATGTAGAAATAAAATAGCACAGTCTTAATTTTCATACAAGTCGTTTAGCCCCTCCCCACACGTGTGGTTTCACATATATACTGCATACATTTTTTTTCACATCAATTTGTTCATGGAATGCTTTCCCGCCATCCGTCACAAAAAATAAAAAGAAATTAAAAGGTGACAATGTAGTAAACGCTTAATACTTTTTTTTGCGTGCCGTAAAACACGACTGAAATTATGAATACAGCTTGTTGCGTAGTTTTGGTGTTGAAAAAACAAGTGACGTGCGCACCAAACACTTGAAATTATCAGAAGACCCATTCTAGCCGTAAAAAAAAAAATAATAATCATAAAATCCAACAAATAGGTCAGTTTTCAATCCATTAAAATGCAACCGGATACGAAATTATTCGGAAAAAAAAAAGGCTTAAATACTAAAAATCATCCAACACTGCTCCATTGGCCAATTGCGTAAAAATAAAAAAAAACAAATGATCAAAACAGAGAAAATAAATTAACCAACTTGTTCTTTATATTAATATCAAAATTCGGAATAAAAAAATACAACCCAATGCGCCTGCATTTTCAATACAGTGAGAATAATAAAAAAAGAAAGACAGACCAAATAATAATAATAATAATAATAATAATAATAACCCAAAGCAAAAAAAAATATACATATAGTCTTTGGTTGGTTGACCAATAAGAAATAGAAAGCTGGGAAATTGGCAAACGGCGTGCGGCGCCGTTTACGCCACCAGCGTCCTGGTGGGGAACGCCGCGTTGACGTACTTGATGTGGCTCGCCTCGGCCGCCGTGGCGCTCTCCTCGCTTTTGCCGCACGTCGTCTGCTCCCACGAGCTCATTGGCTGGCGACAGAACGAAGGATTAGTTTGGGATTTCACCACAGGAAATTAGCTTACATTCAATAAAATAAAGAACATAAAAAAAATAAAAACATCAATAAAATGGATCAAATTAATAACATAAATGAATTGATAAAATAAATAAAGTAAAATAAATAACATTAAAAAATAAACAAATAAATAACATTAATAAAAGTGATCAAATTAATAATATGAATAAAATAAATAAACAAATAAATAAAATTATTTGATAAAATAAATAAGCCAAACTAAATAAAATTAATAAAATGAAATTCAAAAAGTAAGAAAATAAAATAAGCAAATGAAATGAAATAAGCAAACTAAATAAACTAAATAAAATAAAATTCATAAAATAAACAAAATAAAATCAATGATATAAATACAATAAATACAATCGATAACATAAATAAAATAAATACATAAATAAATAAAAATTCATAAAATTAAATAAATAAAGTGAATAAAATATAATTAATAAAATAAAATAAGTGAACTAAAAAAATAATATTAATAAAATAAACAAAATAAAATAAATGAACTAAATATAATAAATAAAATAAAAGTAATAAAATAAATGAACTAAATTAAATAAATACAATAAATAAAATAAATAACCTAAATAAAATAGATAACATAAATAATATAACTAACTTAAATAACATACATAAAATAAATAACATAAATCAATAAATTAATTAATTAATAAAATAAATACAATAAACAAAACCAATCATTAATTAATCTACATAAATATCTAAATAAATAAATAAATCAAAACTACAATTAATACAATAAAATGAATGAGATAAATAAAATAAATAAATGAACAATTCAATAAATACATACATCAACAAATTAATTGCTTAATTGATATTGGTAAATTAATAAATAACTAACACTGTTATCAATAAATCCGCTAAAATATTGCTGACATACCGGCAGTTGGCTATGGGGGGTCCGATGTGGAATCAGGTAGGCTTTGTGTCCGTCTTCGCTGAGCAACGAACTTGTGAGCAAGTCCTGATTGATCAAAACCAAGGTTGGGGGGGGGGGGGGTTGAAGCCTTTCAATTAGTGATTGCCTTCATTGATGACAAATTCCGAGGGGTTGGACTTACCGGTACTTCCTGCGCAGGTCCATTTGGCGAGAAAAGCTGTGTGTTCAATTCTTGGCCGTCCCACTGCATGTATGGACTCCTTTCACACGGGGATTCCACCTTGGGGCCAAAACGTAGCCAGCCGATGGTTAGAAAATGGTTTGAAAAAACAACAACAAACATTTCATTTGATTATTGCGGTTGAACAAAGCAGCCTGGGGTTTCCCACAAAACCGCCTGCTCCAATTTCATTGTGACGAGGCCATAGTGTGCATTATTCATTTTAAGAAGTATGTTGACATTGCATGCGTATGTCGTGATTTCCAGCGAACGGCTTTGGTTGTCCACTGCTGTTTGCTCACCTCTTGCTTGATCTTCTTCAGAGGCGGTTGCTCAATGGCGCACTCGATAGGCTCCTGCTTGATGGATTCCGCCATCTGCTGATCCAAAGTAGAGGGACGATATTTCCAAAATCCAAATGGGTTTAAAAAGGTACGTTTCTCACTCACCGTTAGCTTGAGCGGGCCATATTTGGCCTCCTGCAGGGCCAAAGCGGAGTTGAAAGTCGCGGGGCCGCAGGGAGACGATTCCAGGACGGAGTCGCGTATGTTGGGCGGATTGAACCTGTCTCGGACGGAGAGCCGACGCGGTTAGCGGCTACAAATGTCCGTTTGAAAGCACGAGGCGACCGCTCACTCACATGTCATTCTCCTCATGGGCCTTGGCGTCCTCGGGCGAGTTCATCGGGAGACGTTCGCCGTCCGAGCGCTCTGGACTCATCGATTGGTTGAGTAACTGCCAGATAACAAGGAAGAAAAGCTTGGTGATGATTATCGACCGTGTTGTGCTTCGTGTGCACGAGGCGCTAAACTTGGGCTTGTCCTATTTGGACCAGAACTTTCCCGTGTGACCTTTACCGTCACCGTGCCCAACATTTTCAGTTAAAGGACAACCGACACCATTTTTTTCCCATTTGTTTCCCATCTGACATCAGAAA
The DNA here is from genome assembly GCF_051943395.1 of Hippocampus bargibanti. Taxonomy (NCBI): domain Eukaryota; kingdom Metazoa; phylum Chordata; class Actinopteri; order Syngnathiformes; family Syngnathidae; genus Hippocampus; species Hippocampus bargibanti. The sequence goes on from NC_142752.1 coordinate 1,026,976, forward strand.
AACGTTTTATCGCATCTAAAATAGCCAAAACACGCAGGCTGATATTTTTAGTCAAATGCAATAAAAATGACTTCAAGTGTCCCAAAACTGCCACAAAATGAACTGGGACGATTCCGAAAGTCCCGCCCCCTTATTCGTGATGTCACACCAGGACACTCCTTCACAAACTGTCTTGCTCCAGAATCAAAACAATGGCTTCAGATTTGGAAAAAGATGCTTTTTTGTTACTCATCCAGTTATGAATATGATTCAAATAGTTCCGAAGAGGAAAGCATCAATGTTTGACATCGATTAAAGAAGTCCTTCCGTATCAATTCCACCCGTCTGGACTGCAATGTAGCATCCCAGAAATTGCACAAGATGGCGCCCAAGCTTCGTTGGAAATGGGCTGAATTGTCCGCTGGGAATGTGTGTCAACTAGTATCAAATAGTAGTCTTGGTGCAACACACAACGATTCACCATTGCGTTATTTATGTCGTTTTCCTTCTAATTTTGCCATCAACGCGTTGTTTTCAGACGAAAAAAAAGTACCCAAAATGCATTGTGAGTCGGTTGTCCTTTAAGCTACAGTTTTGTTCGTAACATAACGGCGCCGCTTACTGAGTCGATGACGGACTCCATGAACTCTGGCAGATTGCCGCCGTGCGCCCGCGCCGCCGAAACGCTTTCCTCGGGCAGGCAGCTCTGATCCAGCGGCGGTGCGGGCGCGGCCGCCTGGTGTTGAGGTAAAGACGTGGCCACGCCCTCTAAAGTGTGGGCTAACGGGCTCTGGCTGGCCCAGTTTGGATATGGCAAATTGATCTGAGTGGGGCAGAAAGCAAAAAGCAAAAATGTCGGATGGAAGCGAGAAGCTAACGATGCGAAGCTAACATTTAGTGAAGGGGGGTCGGAATGGAAGAACACCAGAAAGGGAACTGAAGTTGGCAGGAGGGTGACGGTCATATTGTCTTGCATAAGGCGTCGTGGGGACACACACACACACACACACACACACACACACACACACACACACACACACACACACACACGGAGTAAGACGAGGTCCTGTTTCATCACTTGTGTGCAGCAACAGCCCCCCAGATGTTTCCTCCATCGTATTCACACAACGCTAACCGCTGTCGGTGAATACCCCGGGTGAGCCTATGTGCACATAAATCTTGTTGTCTTTCGTACAGACACACACACACACACACCTGTTTCAATGGTTTTGTGAGGTCCGGATAACTCCAGATAAAGAGTGAGGACCACCGTTGCTGATAAGTTTAGAGAAGCACTAGTGTTACATTTGAACACTAAATGTCACCCATTTCCCACTTCAACTTCTTTAAAAAGAAAGAAATAAAAAGTGGACTTGAAACTGAAATAACAGCAGGAGGGAGGTTTCTGAATGGCTCCATTCAAAGTCCTCACCCCTGTGGTGAATTTGGTTAAAATATCGTTTTACTTTTTGGGGTATGAACTTTTTCCCGATCATTAACCACGCACACACACACACATAAACACACACAGTGAGTAAAAAGTGTGTGTATCCGAGTGAAATGAAAATACACACCAAAAATTATTTTGAGTGATTTTGTGAGGACCTCTCTGAAACTTTAACAGATGCATATATAGACCCTCTAGAAGCCTTTAGAATGAAAAACTTGTGAGGACCGGCCAAAAGGTCCTCAGTTGTCAAAAATGTCCTCACTACGTATGGTATAAAATTTTAGTGGTCCTCACAAGGCTGGTCATACAAACACACACACACACACACACGTTTTCCTTCAAATGCACAAAGTGGGGACTTTATCTGGTTTTCAAATGAACGACTTAGAAGACGCAAATTCTCCAAATCCGAATTGGTAAATTGAACGGCTCTTTCGTCACGAGGATCCGAGTGGTGTTTCGCTCCGTTCCTCATCATCTTACTATCTGCCATTGCCCTCTGTTTCGTTGCTAGGCAGGCGCTCGCGGCAAACGACGTCTCGCTCGAGTAACACAGATTGCGTTGACTTTCTAGGCTTGATGAAAATGCCCGCAATCCAAAATCAACTGGTAGGTCAAGTTTTACAAGTCTTCAGGTTGCCATGGCTAATTTGTACTCAAATCGTCGGGAGCCTGTTTTGCCAATCTTGCCTTCCCCTCGTCCTCCTCGCTTGTCTTACCCAAAATGAACACGGAAACACTTAGAAGTCCCCGCTTGGTATTCAAATTGTCCTACGTTTAACCGGATCTTGGGCGTGGCAAACCGCCGGGAACCGGCGTTGTAGCGATGCCATAGTCCCCGCCGGGCCGGTTCACGGGCTCCCGAGGACTCACCGGTAGCGACGGTTGTCCTCGCAGCTCGTTCTCGGTAGACATGAGCAGCAGTTCGATCTCTTTCACCCTCTGCTCCTTCTCCGGGTCCTCCTCACTACAGTGTCTCTGCCAATCCGAGGAGGAAATTAATAATAATACATTTCATTTCTAAGCGCCTTTCAAAACTCTCAAGGTCACTTTACAGTCACAGGATAAGTTTTTCTGCGGGTGACCAGTGGCAGCTGCACGCGCCAGTGTTCACTCAACCCGGAAGAAACTCAAATAGATAGAAAGCTAACTAGCTCGCTAATAGACAGTTAGATACCTAGCTAGATGTTTTCTGACTGTGATTTGAGGATACCATTTCAAACACCAGAGTCAACTCTTGGTTTCCAAAGCGAAACTAAACTCTGTAGGCTAAATGTTTCGCGCTCTTTCTTCCCTTTCCTCGCCGCAGCAGCTTTTTGTTGGCGAAATATGTGACTAAAATAGGCTTTTTTGTACCTGGATTGCAGCCGTTCCGTGCTGTGGGATGCTCAAGATGTTCAAGTGCAAGGCCATGGGGAAGGGTACCTGTTGAATCAGTCACAAAGAAAATTGGAATCCAAAAGTTTGAGTGACTGCTAGCACAAAATGCAAAAACACACCAAATGAATCGGCTCGTTTTAGCAATGGCTGCCAGGAAAAAGCCGCTTTTCGCGTGCTAAAGCGTACCAGACCACCCGAGTTTAGCAAACTCACCCGTTGCGCATCGCCCATGTACGTGTAGTTGAGCTGCGAGACCGAACCCAGCTGCGCGTGACCGGGCGAGCGGTGCGGAAAAGCCAAAACGTGGGCGGCGCCCGGCTTGACGTAGCCGTGGCCTAGCGGCGAGCCGGCCGCGCCCTTGGCGCCGGCGCTCTGCAGGTAGCCCTCCTGCTCCACCCTTCGCCTCATGGTGGAGTTCCAGTGGTTCTTGATGGCGTTGTCCGTTCTACCCGGGAGCTGCTTGGCGATCTCGGCCCAGCGGTTGCCCAGCTTCTCGTGGGCCTGATAGATGATGCGGTCCTCTTCCTCGGTCCACGAGGTCTTCTTCACCTCCGGGTTGAGGTGGTTGTGCCAGCGCTCGCGGCACTGCTTGCCGATGCGGCCCTTCAGGTGCTTGGCGATGACGGACCAGCGCTTGGCGCCGTACTTCTGCACCAGTTCGATCACCTGCCGGGCGGAGGGTGATGTAAGGAAAGGCTGACGCAAGGATACCCCCCAACACCCGCCCCTATCGTTATCTCGCCGTAGGGGACTGCCAACACCTGCCGAGCGCAGAGGGAGTTTCCAGGGGAACGTTAGCCAATCATTACACATTACACATGGCCGTAAACACAAACTCCTCGGACGTGTCCGGTAAAAACCTCGGAGGCGGTGGGGACGACACACGCCGGGTGTTGGGGAACTTTTTTCTGTCCCTCGGAGCAAAGGGAGGTCTTAAAAGGGTATGATGGAGAGTTGTGTGTGTGTATGTGTCCTTTGATACGTGCGTTACGGGGACATTTTGATATGTCTTGTTATGTACATAGTGGGGACATTTCTTTGATTCAAATCTCTGGCTCGATAGTGTGTGTGTGTGTGTTTTAAAGAGCAGACATACAAATATTAGGCTAACAATTAGGTTTAAAAAAACATCAACCAAAACAACTCCCCCTTCATTCCGTTGGCTTTTTTGTTTGTTTCTTTGTTTATTTTTCAAATCTTACCCGCTGGTCTTCCTCTTTGGTCCAAGGTCCTTTAATGAGTTCTGGGTTGAGAACCTTCTGCCACCTATGCTGGCACTGCACATCTGTACGGTTCTGGTGCATCGAGAAACAGAGACATTTTTCTCACAACGGCTCAGGTAGCTAAACAAAAAGCTAACTTCCGATAGCTGATTAATGATTGTCTTGTTTTAAAAAATGGAATTCGGTAAGAACAAGATCACGTTCCGGAGCTTTGGCCGCACTAAAGTAGTCCGGTCGTCCGGCTTTGTTGTGGTAAACGTTGGTGGTGTTTGACGATTAAAATGGATTGATTGGAGTCAGAGCTCCATCTAGTGAGCAGATGGTGCAATGCCTTCATTCATCGCAACGCTGAGCATCCTAGAATGTCTCACGACCAATTCATACTATGTCTACAATCTGCAAGAAAAATGTCCGATTACCATTTTTGGGTGTAAAAATCGTGACGTATTTGCAAAAACTCCCACTTTCCACCGACACCCGAGCGTCTTCCGCCGCCTCGACATTTACGCCCTCACCCGAACTACTTACAGACAGTAAACTTGCGATGACTTTCCAGTCGTCGGATCCGTGAAGCTCCACGAGTTTCTTTAACTTCTCGTCCTGGTCGAACAAACAGTGAGTCAATGATGGAGAACGTTCCGGAGTTTGATCCAGGCGACTTACTGTACTGTAGTGTACCGTACGTACCTCCTCTCGAGTCCAGCGGGTTTTCCCCAGGTGTCGCTTCCCCGGTTTGGCTAAGGAGCCCTCATAATCGTGGTCGTAGGTCTCCTCATCGTCCTCCTCGCTGCTGTAAACACTGCAGATTGGAAAAAAAAGGCATCAATTCGTTTTTCATCATCAAGAACCGGTCATTCTTGAAGGTTTGGGTGCGGGCGTTTTGCCAAGACACCCAAATGATGCCTGAGTGAAGATGTGAGGAGGGTTGGGGGGGGGGGGCGAACTTTATGGGCGAACAGGTTCTTATGTTTTTAGTTTCTACAGATACTGGGATCGGCACACGCGCGTAATTCGACAAGGCCGGCGTGTCGAGACCTGCCGCCGCATTGTACACCCACTTAGCCACGCATGCACGCGAGCCGCTAGCCAATCAGGCTCTGTCACACCGCGACAGGTGAACAAGGAACCCCACTCAGGTTTAGGATCACACGTTCCGCAACTTGCCCCCTTTGGGTACAGTCAATTGGAGAACCAAATGGCGTCGCAACTTTTAGAGGAACTTGGACCACGTTGAGCTAACAAAGATCAGGAAATCGCTAAAACGAGAACCAGGTGATGATGCTTAGCTATCCGTGGCTAAGACAAAAAAAACATCCTGGTGGCTGTGCACCTGCTACCGATCCTCAAATAATTATAATACATTATATTTGAAGCGCCTTTCAAAGCTCTCAATGACACTTTACAGTCACAAACAAGCATGGGTACTATAATAAATAAAATACAATAATTAAACTACAGTTAGAAATAGAAACAAGAGGAAGAGCTACACAGAAAATGCAATTTTAAATAGGTGGGTTTTGAGATGGGATTTGAAGGTGGGAAGAGCAGCTGAAAGCTCTGTCCCCCATCATGCTGAGACCGGCAGAGGGGGGGCACACAGAGGTGGAGGGAGGAAGTGGATCTGAGGGAACGAGAGGAATAGAAATTTGAAGAAGGTCAGAAAGGTGAAAGTGACTCCATTTTAGTGATGATAAAGAGTCCAACTTTACTCAGTAACAAAGTACGAATTGCAGAAAAAAATGGATTGTCCATCAAATTGATTTTCATCACTGAAGCGCCCCAATCCTCTCAAAACCAGAAACAATCTTCCATCCTTTTCATCCAAATGCAACAAAAAAAACAAACACTATCAACATTTTCCAATCAATATAAGTTTTTGGGCTTCATCCGCATCGGCCATTGGACACCAGGTCTCGTTTCTCGCCAATCGTCTGCATCATGAATCCTTCCAATTTGGATTCTATTCATTTTTGCTTGCCGTGACATTCAAAATAATAATAATCATAATACATTTATCTATCTGGCTGACTATCTATTAGTTCGCTAGCTTTCTATCTATTTGAGTTACTTCCGGGTTCAGTGAACTCTGGCGCGTGTGGCTGCCGCTGCTCACCCACAGAAAAACTTATCCAGTGACTATAAAGCGACCTTGAGAGTTTTGAAAGCCGCTTAGAAATTAAATGTACTATTATTATTTATTACATTTCATTTATAAGCACCTTTCAACACTTTACAATGGCAGCATAAGTTTGGGTTGTGAAAGGCGTGGGAATGATTCGTCTTATCTGTCCCGCTCATTCAACAAATTGCAGAGTGTGAAAGTGAAAATGGACTCGCTTCGCTTGATGTGCCGATCGTAAAAAGAAAAAATACTAGTCGACCGATGGGAAAGAAATCCACGCAAATGGCCTTTGATCCAGCAAGTCATCCCCCCAAATATCAACTTTAACTTTAAAATCCTATCTGACCGTTTTCAAATTTCTATTCCCTCTACTTCCCTCCACCTCTGTACGCCCCCCACCCTCCTGCCCCTCAGCACGATGGGTGACAGAGCTTTCAGCTGCTCTTCCCACCTTCAAATCCCATCTCAAATACAGGTAACATCCGATTTATGACCGAGTTCCGTTATGACCAAACGGTCGTAAGTCAAAATGGTCGTAAGTCTAAATCCATTCAAAATGTTGAATAGACACTCGCAGGCTAAATGACTCGCAAACTCCCCCTCTTAAAATGTTAAAAATAGGGTCTGGAGGTCGTGGTCGTAAGTATGGGTGGTCGTAAGTCGAGCCGGATGTTACCTGTATTTAAAATCACATTTTATGTGTAGCACTTTCTCTTGTTTTTCTATTTCGTGATTGTATTTTATTTATTATAGTACCTATGCTTGTCTGTGACTGTAAAGTGTCCTTGAGCGCTTTGAAAGGCGCTTCAAATCACATGTATTATTATTATTATTATTATTATTAAAAACGAGTCCTGTTCGCTTGAAAGCGTGGCGAGCAAGTAGTCTAGTGTGGTAGTGGTGGGGGGGGGGGGGGGGTGCGCGCACACTTGCATGACAGCAGCGCTAGCACCTGTTACGCGCGGCATCGAAGCTCCAAGTGCAAATAAAAGGAAACATGCATTTTTCGAAGAGGGGACGGACGGACGGACGGACGGACGGACACACGTGTTTGGGTATTTTTGTCATTTTTTTTTTATGTCCGCAGAAATGAGTAAGATTCGAACCTGTTTCTCGGGCGCCGAGTCATGTCAGTCGTCCGGGTTTGCGGATCCCCAAAGCCGCTTTGTCGCTCTGCGTCCTTTGGCTCTCGGCGCCAGTTGGCTTCTCCCGGCGAGCTGGCAGGTTGACATACATTTAAACTACGCTGGTTTTACGCTACGGCTCCTCCTCCCTCACCCCTGACCCCCCCCCACCACCTCCCCTCCCTTCCACCCTCTCCACTCCCTCGTCCTCCTCTTCTTCATCTTCAAGCCGCTGCTCCGTTTCCGACCACGCGGGGAACTTTGCACCCAGACGTGAACTCAAAAACTGCCCCCCCCCCCCGCCCCTTCTATGCACGTCCTCACTTGACAAAGCAACAACGCGCTTTCACTCTCCATTTTTCCCCCTGACCGCAACTCATTTAAAGCGTTACTTCTCGTTCTTGTCTTGTGCAAGGGAGAAGGAAGTTAGTGCTTTTTTTTGGGGGGGGGGGGGGGCAGTGCAGTGCTCGAACTCTCAAGATGTTTGCCGGCACTTTCGTTTCGAACCTGGAGAACAAAGGGCGCAGCAAGTCAATCAAAAAGTGCAATTATGCTATGCATCGCCTTGGTGTTTGAACAGTTATCCCAACCAACGAGCGATGTTGGTTTTTTTATGCTATTCAAAGTACTTTTTCACGATCCAGTTGAGCAAGTTTAGTCACTTTTTTCCCCAAGATAATTTATTGTCTCTTCTTATTTTTTTTTTTTTGTGCTCATAATTGATATACAGAGGCGGGATCTGCTCGGGTACTGTGTCTAAATTTCTTTTATAATAATAATAATAATAAGAAAAATAATAAGAAGAAGAAGACGAAGAAGAAGATGAAGAAGAAGACGTAGAAGTAGATGAAGAAGAAGACCAAGACAACAAAGAAGAAGACTGAGACGAAGAAGAAGACAAAGAAGACGAAAATGAAGAAGACAAAGAAGAAGAAGACAAAGAAGAAGAGGATGAAGAAAAAGACGGAGAAGATGACGAAGACAACGAAGAAGAAGACGAAGATGAAGTAGAAGACGACAAAGAAGAAGACGACGAAGAAGAAGACGAACAAGAAGAAGACGACGAAGAAGACGACGAAGAAGACGACGACGATGAAGAAGACAAAGAAGAAGACGAAGACGACAAAGAAGACAAACAAGAAGACGAAGACGACAAAGAAGAAAAAGACGAAGACGATGAAGAAGAAGACAAAGAAGATGAAGAAGACGATGAAGAAAAAGACAAAGACAATAAAGAGGAAGACAAAGAAGACGAAGATGAAGTAGAAGATGAAGAAGAAGAAGACAAAGAAGAAGACGACGAAGAAGAAAACGAAGAAGAAGAAGACGAAGAAGGCGACAAAGAAGAAGACAACGAAGACGAAGACAAAGACGACAAAAAAGAAGACGACGAAGACGAAGAAGAAGACGAAGAATCCATTTCATTTCTAAGCGCCTTTCAAAACTCTCAAGGACACTTTACAGTCACGGGATAAGAACTTTTTTTAGTGTGTGCGGGTGAGCAGCGGCAGCCATTCGCGCCGGCGTTCACTCTACCCGGAAGTAACACAGCAGAAAAGTTATGAAAGGAAAGAAAGAAGTCGAGAAGCAAAATACAAGAGCTCCTGGAAAGGCAGCCACTCTCACAGCGCCATCTTGAAGTCTTGATACCCCCCCCCCCCGAAAAAAACCCAAACAAACATGTCGTCCTCGCGTATGGACTTTTTTTTTTTCACTGGGCGAGGAAAGACAGGGATGGGGGCGGGGGCAGTGGGGAGGCGGGATCAATGCTTAATTTGTGTCAATGTGTCTTTGTATGAGTTCCTCCATACACGACCGTATTGTTCTGGTCACTTGTCATTACAATCATGGCCGATGAGCCTTTTGTTCCCCGACTCATCCAAATAAAGTGGCTGCGCACACTCGGGGCGGTGCGCTGCGTGCTCAACAAATATGCCATTCATCTTTTAAACACAGTGGCTATTGCACTTTTTCTTTGTCTTTTGCATCACACTGGAAATAAATATATACAGGTAACTTACGACCGGCGTGACTTACGACCACCCTTACTTACGACCACGACCGCCAGACCCAATCGACCGTGTAATGGCACCACAGGGGGGAATGTCCACCACAGAGTCTCGATTCAACATTTTGAATGGATTTCAACTTAGGACCGTTTCGACTTAGGACCGTTTGGTCGCAAGTCGGATGTTACCTGTATAGATGAGCGACCGCGGCGCACGCATCGTGGCTCTTGTCGTCCATTCCGCTCAAACTTTATTGATATCATGCGCTTTGGTCAAGGCTGTCAAATGTGACACGTTTATTTCAATTGGATTTGCGGCAATGCAAATGAAGCCGCTGCCTCAACTTATTACCTGTAAAAAAGCCAAAGAGCCTGCGCCTCGAGGGTATTATTAAAAACTGCATCTTGTTATCCGAAACCAAATGGAGATGGGGTGGGGGGGAGGGGCTGACCCGGGTTATGCAAACCAGCCGAGTCGTCGTAGTTGGGAAGCTAGCAGGAAGCCTGCGTGACAGCTACCTAAAAAATTTGCATGGGCGCGATTGGGCAGGTTGAGAGCGGCCATTTCGACTCGTGCAAAGCATCGTGTGCACAGTCGTGCACATCGTGTTCACTCACAGAGAAAATGAAAGCACAGCTACGTACTGGCAAATGTCATCATGCGATATATAAATGAACTAGCTAACAGCTAGCTAGCTAGCTGGACATCTAGCCAGCCAGCTGGCTAGCTAATTGATACCTAATAGATAGCTAGCTAGATTGCAAGCCAGCCGGCTATATCTATTAGCTAAATAGCTAGCTTTCTGTCTGTTTGAGTTACTTCCGGGTTGAGTGACCGCTAATGCGCGTGGCTCCCGCTGCTCACCCACAAAGAAAAACTTATCCTGTGACTGTAAAGTGACCTTGGGAGTTTTGAAAGGCGCTTAGAAATCAAATATACTACTATTATTATTATTATTAAGTGCGAGTGAGGATTTTGTTGGGATCAGGGAAGCCCGCAGAATGGCAGAAAATAGATTTTGTGGTTTGCAAAAGGTTCCTTTGACGGCCGAAGAAACCTTTTCATCGATGGACCACTCCTGTACGACTGAAAGCTTACACAGACGAAAGGTTGCTTTGCGCGATACAATCGCAACGTCTTGAGATAGTTTCCATCTCCATTGTGTGTGTTTGTGTGTGTGTGTGTGTGTGTGTGTGTGTGTGTGTGTGTGTGTGGTTAATGAGAGGAAAAAGTTCATACCTCAAAAAGTAAAATGATATTTTAACCAAATTCACCACAGGGGTGAGGACTTTAAATATACCCATTCAGAAACCTTACTCTTGCTGTTATTTCAGTTTCAAGTCCACTTTTTATTTGTTTTTAAAGAAGTTGAAGTGGGAAATGGGGTGACATTTTGTGTTCAAATGTAACACTAGTTCTCTAATCTTATCAATGGTCCTCACTCCTTATCTGGAGTTATCCGGACCTCACAAAACCATTGAAACATGAATGTGTGTGTGTGTGTGTGTGTGTGTGTGTGTGTGTGTGTGTGTGTGTGTGTGTGTGTGTGTGTGTGTGTGTGTGTGTGTGTGTGTGTGTGTGTATAAAATTGACAATGGCATTATTAATGTTTATGATATTTATAAAACTTATTTCACTCTTTGAATCTGCTCATATTCCAAACAAAGTCGACCAAGAAAAAAGTCAAAATATCGTTTCTAAATTGAACGCATTTGTTTTTGTTTGACTTGTATCCCGCCTGACTGCGCATGCGCGTTGACCTCAGCGCATGCGCGAAAGCGAAGCAATGGCGCCGGGACACTAACACACGTTACAGAATTGGAAAACAAACAGAAAAAAAAGACGACAACAACACCCCCCCCAACCCCGACCCCAGCCGGTTCGGCGAGGCACAAACGAGCCAAAATGTCTCGACATCGAAACGTCCGCGGCTACAACTACGACGAAGGTACCTGAACTCGAAGAACATCATGGCTAGGCCGTAACATGCTAAGCTAATTAGCCGCGAAGCTAAACTCTCGCGTTGTTCAATGGCGCTCCTGTGTCTCACGTTACCTCCTTCCCGAGGTTATTTTTACTGTCGTTTCAAACACTCGTTGGTTTATTCAAATGTACCCTCACGCTGAAATATTTGAACGTGACACGACAGAAATGTAACAACCGCCTCACGTTTATCTAGAGCTTGACAAACTAGTTTGCACACACTGTTTTGGACATACGAAATGTAGCTTTCCATTTCCTTTCGTTATATTACATTCAAATTATGTCAAGAATCTGTCAGATTGCTGTTTATTGTAGGGGTGTGACAAAAAAAATCAAATACCATATTAACGTACATTTAAATAGCTTTCAAATGATGTATAGATTATTGTTCTATGACAAATAATAAGGAAATAATGGAATTTTTAATTTAGGAAATATAAGGGGATTTTTTTTGCCTGTAATGACACAGTTAAAACAATGAAAATATGTGACAGAGTTCTTTAATACAGTTTAAACTATCATAACTTTCTTAATTTTTGGCAGATCTTAACCAGTAATGTACCATTAGAAAGCTTTTGAAATTCTGAACCAGAAAAGAAAACACAAGAAAAGATTCGAAATATAAATTAGCAAATATCAACGATCGAATGCAGGCAGTTTTTCGTCAGGAATCCAAAATGGCTGTCACTGAATACTAGGAAAGAAAATTGCGAGCTCTAGAAATATATATGCTAATGCTTCTTTTTGCTTTAAACTTTGCAGTTATGGAGAAAAATAGATATTCTACCACTTCTATGAGTTATAAAAATACAACTTACTTTATAAACTGTAGTCTTAGCAAAAAGAGTGTCAACTTCAATCCATTTTTTCCTTATACATTATTTATTGTGTCATTCACCAGACAAGTGGCAGCTTGAAAAAAAGGCTATATTTGTAATTGATCTATTAAAGAGTGGTAACTAGTTCTCCCCCTCAAGATTTTGAAGATGACGACATGTACGGACAGTCTGTGGAGGATGACTACTGTATATCACCGGCAACAGGTAAGTTGCCAAAATAAGCGTTTGCACCAAAAATGGCATCAACATCTCGTTTTTTTGTTTGTTTTGTTTGTTTTTGCACAGCAAATCAGTTCATCTACAGTCGACGAGAGAAGCAAGTGCCGAAGGGAGAGCCCCTTGAGGAAGAAGAATACGAAGAAGAGGTTGTCCCCATGTCCCCCACCATCAGCCATAACCTTGACCCACTGAATCAAGGTGACACACTTCATTAAAATAATAATAATACGTTTAATTTTAATCGCCTTTCAAAACTCTCAAGGTCACTTTACAATCACAGGCAGCAGCCACATGCGCCAGCGTTCACTCAAACTGGAAGTAACTCAAATAGATAGAAAGCTAGCTCGCTAGCCAATCAATAGCCAGCAGATACCTAGCTAATAGATCTTAAATAGCTATCAAATGATCATAATAAAATACAATTATAAATAGAAACTACTACTACTTCTAGTAGTACTACGACTATTAGTACTCCTAGCGCTACGGCTAACATGATTAGAACTACAGCTAACATGTCCTATGACCACTTGTGCTTTGATGAATTCTACTATCGTTACTGCTACTAGCACTACTACTGCTAGCACTACATTACTCCCCCTTACTACATTACTACTGTAATGACGCGTACTATTTTCACAAAAAGCAGATCATGCTACAAAATTGTCAAAATAGTAAATACTCAATTTTCTGGCTAGCTAGCTAGCTATTTTATAATAATACATTTCATTTATAAGCACCTTTCAAAGCTCTCAAGGTCACTTTACAGTCACAGTTTAAGTTTCTCTGCGGGTGAGCAGCGGTAGCCACACGCGCCTCCGTTCACTCAACCCGAAAGTAACTCAAATAGATAGAAAGCTAGCTAGCTAGTCAATTGATAGCCAAAAGATACTTAGCTAGATAGCCAGCCAGCCTGCTAGCTAATAGATAGCTACCTAGATAGCTAGCTAGCCAGCCAGATAGCTATTGTGTGTGTGTGTACATGACTTGACGTGGCTGCTAATAGCGACGAGCTAGTTTTAACATTCGGCTGCTTTTATCTCACGTGTGTGTTGTGCCCCCTCAGCCAAGCTCTACTCCTGCCTGGACCACATGCGAGCTGTGCTGGGCGACTCGATGCCTGATTCCTTGTTGAACCAGGCGGCTATCAAATGTGGCTTTGATGCACACAAAGCGCTGGATGCGGTCCTGTCCGAAGGCACCAAAACGGCCCCCGTCCTCGCCCGCACCGGCGCCAACGTTGAGAAAGCGCCGTTACCGCAAAGGACCAGGCAAGCGGCCGTGATCGAGAAAGGTAGTTGCAGATGCTTTCAATTTCAACGCTGGGAAAGTGTGATCAAAACATCATTTGATTTTTTTGCAGGAGATTGTATTTGTTTTCAGTTGTCATAGTATAGTGATACCTTGGCTTTCGAACGCTTTAGCTAACGAACTTTTCGCCTCACGAACATTAAATTCGCGAGAATATAATCTTGGCATACAAACTAGTTTTCAGGACACACTCGGAGCGCCACAATGGCTGGCGGACAAGTTTTCCACACTGACTTTATTTCAGTGCACGTAATGCAGACGTGGTTTGCTATCGAGTGGATACTTTTGCATTTTTGGGACCGAAAAAGACCCCACCACAGGCTAGTGTTCATTAGAAGAGGACACAAAACAAAATTATGGTCCAGCAGAAGGAGATCATCGAGAAACACCAACGAGGTGTGCGTTTGTGTGACTTAGCATCCCAGTACCTGTATGCTAAGTCGACCATTACTACGTGTAGCTAAAGATGTTTCTGTGTTATCTAAGCAACAGTCTCAAGCAATAGAAGAGGTTGAAAAACTTCTGTTGATATTGATTCACGAAAAGCAGCTAGCAGGGTACAGTGTGAGTGATAGTATTATCGCCGAAAAAGCACAGCAACTTTACTCGGATATCATCAAGAGGCAACGACATCGACCATCACAAAAGTAAATAAATCAATTTTATTATATAGTACAGTTTATTTCTTTAATCACAATACAATAGCACATTTATTATACATAAAATAAGGTATATTTTGTGTAGTTTTAAGGCTTATGTAATAGAAAATTATTGTTTATGGGGACATGGAAACGGATTATTCTCATTTTTAATGGTTTCCTATGGAAAATTAATGTTTGGAAGCCACACTTTTCACCTTACACACACTTTCTGGGAACCAATTAAGTTCGTAAGCTGATGTATCACTATTGTATGGTTGAATGCAGCGTTCACATTGCATTTAATGTTTTTTTTAGGGGATAAGAATATTGTTTTGTTTGAAATGAACTTTTTACTACATGACATCATTTCAACGTCGGCGCCTTTTTAACAAAGTGCCTCTTGTTTCCCTCCCTTCTTGCATTTTTCTGGATTGACGGTGTGATTCCTCGATGGTCTGTCCGCATCTCCGTCCTCCTCGCCAACTGCAATCGGCTTCCGTAAGGTAAGGAGTCGACTCGTTTGTTTCGCCGTCGTGCGGGGCAAAGCCCGACGCGCTCGCGCTGCCTCGCCTGCTCGACATTTCCACGCTCGCCGGTGGCCAAAATCCGAACGCTAGCGCGCTTGGCGCTAGTGGCGCTAGCTTGGCGCAGCTCATTTATGAGCACGAACGCAAAAATGAACGAATGGGAGTGGGCATCCAGAGACCTGCTTTGGTAGCTCCGCCCCTTAATGCTACGTTAGCATCTTTGTCGGCTCCTCTAAGTAGCCTTTCCATCACGCCACCCGGCGTGAAAACTCCAACTCCTCCTTCTGGGTTCAAGTGTTTGGGTCCCGTGGTTCACAGCGGACGATCGGGGGAAAGCCATCTTCACGGCAGCCCGTCATTGGCCCATTTAATCCAGGAGCATTCCCGCCAAATCCCGATTTTCGGGGACTCTTGCAACAAAGCGTCGGAAGGATTACGTGGACCAGCGCCGACTCTGTCGTTGTCCGAGCTCGCCTCGCAGCACCAAAGCAAAGTGGAGCAGCTTCGGCAAAACGGCGTTAGCGGGATGGCGTCGCTCTCCGAGCTAGCGCTGCCCCACCGCGCCACGAACAACCTGGCGGAGGCCCCGCCGGGCTTCCCGGAGCCTCTCGCTACCTCACCTTTGACCTCGTCGGACTCAAATAAGTCGCACTACTTCCTCAGCGCACCAGCGCTGATGGAAAACGCCCGGAAAAGCGAGCATCGCCGCACGCTTGACACCCCAACGTCGGACTATTTGAGCGTGAATTTGAGCGCGCTAATGGCCGACACGGAGGATTTCCCCTGGCCGCCCTCTCCCGGGCGGCTCGCCTCGGGTGTGAAGTCTTCCGTTTTCGCTCGACCGTCCGTCTTTGCTATCACGTTGACCTGCCGATGGCGCGGAAGAGAGAGAAAAATGGAAGTCGGGGAGAAGGCTAACCACGGCGCGGCTAGCGAGCGTAGCGACAGCCCACTTGAGCCCATCGTCCCCTTCGGATTTGACACGGCATCGCCGGATGACATTGTTCGAGCTAATCAGAGAAAAGCCTTCACTCGGGAGAGCAAAGTTCGCTAACGCAAGACTGACGGAAACTTGACCTGGAGTGACGGACGCTTTTTGGACCAACTGATTTTTAACGGGTACTTTGGACATTCCGGCGCTTTTATTTCGTCTTATGACGCTAATGTACTCGATGCAATTTTTGGTTGTCACCTTTTTCCGACAGCCAAAAGAAAGTCTGAGGACGTTTTATTACATTAAATGTTCTTAACTTTGTCTACAATGATTATTTTCTGTGTCGGTTGTCCTTTAAAACGTGTGGCCTCTTTTCTTGTTTTGGAACCAGAAACAAAAAAGAAATAGGTTGGTTGACATCTTTGGGGGTGTGTGTGTGTGTGTGTGTGTTAAAATAACACCTGGAGTTTGTCTCATGAACGAGTGTGACTGTACTACCACCATTTGTACTTTAATCACTAATACTCAATGTTCTGGCTAGCTACCTATTTATCTTTTAGCTAGCTGTTTGAGTCAGGAAACATATTAGCTATCTAGCTAGCTTGCTATCTATTAGCTACTTTTCTATCTATTTGAGTTATTCCGGGTTGAGTGAAAGCTGCCACGTGTGGCTGCCGCTGCTCACCCACAGAAAAACTTATCCTGTGACTGTAAAGTGACCTTGAGAGTTTTGAAAGGCGCTTATAAATGCTTAGAAAGCTCCCATTTTTGTTGTCTTGTTGAAATGTGGCGAGATAGGCTGCTGTTTGGATTGATGGGTGTCAACCCTACGCAGGTGCGTAAGACCCCAGGGCCATCAAACACGGACGTGACCCCCACGCCCTTCGGGAAAAAGGATTGATGATTAAGGGCAGATTGTGACAAGACCCGTCCGACTGGTTCCTCCCTGGAACATTTTGGGGAGGGGTTTGCTAATGCTTTGACATTAGGGTTGAAATGCTATTAATTGCTGTCATGATAGGGTTTTTTTGTGCAGAGAGAGGATCAAGAATCTATTTGCTATCTATTAGCTAGCTACCCAGCCCAACTATCCTGTTGCTATCTATTTGCTATCTATTAGCTAGCTGGCTAGCTATGTCGCTGGCTATCTGTTAGATAGCTGGCGCATGTGGCTACCGCTTCTCACCCGCAAAAAATGTGACTGTAAAGTGACCTTGAGAGATTTGAAAGGTGCTGAGAAATGAAATGTATTATTATTATTAATATTATTATTATTAAATGTATTATTATTATTTTGGCCAGCCAGCATCACACACTCGCACAGCAATCGACCGTGTGGTGGCACCAGGGGGGGTTGCATGTCATTAGCCTCCGAGTCTTTCGTCAACATTTTAAATGGGTTTCGACTTACGACCATTTCGACTTACGACCGTTTGGTCGGAACGGAACTCGGTAGTAAGTCGGATGTTACCTGTAGAGACACACATACGCATTTGAATGTGTTTTGGAAACGAATAGTCACGAGCGTCATTGACGCTTTGGCTGCCATGTTGACGACGACAAAACAATTGAGAATAAAAAGAAGCCGTTGAAGCGAGTTAGCTTTACGTGTATGTGTTCAGGGCTTATGTGGATCCCTTAACATGGCTGACTCGCGTAAGCCCTGTCACTCACCCCCGCTTCTTTTTGAACCCGAGCCCCGTTTTTTCCGACAGGGTGCGGGGCGGGACGTGATATTTGCATATCCTGGGCGCGCTGCTCTTATCCTGTGCTAAGTTAGGCCCCTGGGGGCCCGGTTGTAAGGATGATTGTCTCACTGCGAGATCCTGCTCCAAGGCCTCGCAACCCGATTTGTTGTTTGTAGTTGAGCTCAGGTCGCCTTTGGGGCCGACGCACACAATACACAAGAAAAACAAGACCAGCCCCGCAGAAAGAGAGCTAGACCTCCACCAAGACCAAACAACAATTTAGGATAGTCGTCGCTAATGTATACAACTTAAGCTAGCTAGCTGGCTACCTAAATTAAATGTATTATTATTATCGTCATTATTATTATTATCTATTTGCCATCTAGCTAGCTATCGATTTGCTATCTATTAGCTGTCTAGCTGGGTATATATTAGCTATTAGCTATCTATCTGGCTCCTTATCAATTTTCTACTTTCATTTCTCTGCTGCTGTGAAATGTAAATTTCTCCATTGCGAGACTAATAAAGGCAAATCCAATCCAATCTATTTGATTTACTTTCGGGTTGAGTGAACTGGCTACCTAGCTAGCTAAATAAAACATTATTATTTATTATTATTATTATTACATCTATTTGCTATCCGCTGTCTAGCTGGCTATCTAGCTGTCTATATATTAGCTATCTAGCTAGCTATTAGCTATTTATCTGGCTCATTATCTAGCTGGCTAGCTATTAGCTATATATTAGCTAGCTTCCCATCTATTTGAGTAACTTCCGTGTTGAGTGAATGCTGGCGCGTGTGGCTGCCGCTGCTCACCCACAGAAAAACTGATCCTGTAACTGTAAAGTGACCTTGAGAGTTTTGAAAGGCACTTATAAATGAAATGTATTATTATTATTATTATTATTTTCAACGATGAAATGTGCCAATTTGGCCTATTCTTGACCATTCCTCCCATGAACCGCGTCATCATTTCCCACGCTCGCGACGCGCACTCCAAATACATTCGACGGTTGTAGCGTTATCATCCGAAATGTCAACAAACCAAGAAATTTTCACTCAAGCCAATTAAAACCTACAAAATTAAATCATGTAAACACAACCTCATCCTTTGGTTTGTTGTCGCCGACACGATCTGGCAAGTGTCCTTTTATTTTAGTAGCAAAGCACAACATGTCCGTTTGCTTAAGGAAATGTTCATTTTTTTTATTAGTCTCGCAGTAGAGACATTGACATTTCACAGCAGCAAAGTGATGAAAGAAAGCGGGAAGTAGAAAAACAAAATACAGGAGCTGCTGTAAAGGTAGCCACTCTCGTGGTGCCATCTTGAAGTAAAAAAAAAACAAGATAAGAAATGTGACACAACAGACAGTCATTCAATCTTAAGCACTTTCTGCACCCTCTTTGTTGCATGAAGTAGTTCTAGAGGATCAAAGCGTTCTTTTCACCAGTGGATCAGGGTTGTCATGCTGAAAATACGAACACGTCTGCTACAAGCTAAATGTTGAAACTAAACACAAAGCCGTAGCATCCATTGACAAAAAATAGATTGTCTCACATCTCCTGTCCCATGTACTGTCAATCCGCTTCAATTCCAAGCCGCAAAAAAATCCTTCTCACCAGTGGATCAGGGACGTCATGGTAAAAATGGGAACACGTATGCTACAAGCTAAATATTGAAAGCAAACACGAAGCCGTAGCATCTATTGACAAAAAGAGATTGTCTCACTTCTCCTGTCTCACGTACTGTAAATCCGCTTCAGTTCCAAGCCGTGACCGTTCCACATACGCATCGGCGCTCTGCGCTGTCGCTCTTCTTCTGTTCTAAAACAGGACACCAGCGTCTTCTGACATGAACTCTTTGTGAGGCAGGAAGTAACACGGACGCCGTGCAGACTGATGTTCTGAAATGAATCAGTAGCGGTTCAGTATGACTAGCGCGGTTTGGTTTTTTGGGCCTGCGATGACTAAGCGTATTTTTGTGTGTTTGTTAGCAACAAAACTTGAAGTCAATCAGCTATTCACTTCGTAGCCCGGTCGCAAAAAAATCAAAGAGAAAACAGAATTTCCCTAACGCTCTTCTTGTTGGTTCCATTGCAGATTACTCGTGCTAGCGTCTACGCTAACCCTTGTTATCTTCCTCCTAGCTAAAAGCAGAGACGCCTCAAACAATAAACTGGACTGCGAGGTTGTCCCCAAAGTGGCCCGCATGACCGTCACGGGCAAGAAGCAAACCATGGGCTTCGACGTTCCCAGGTACCCAAACGCGCACACCCGCGTACGGTTAGCAAATGCTAACCGGACTTGTTTTTCTTGTCGCCCATCAGCAGCGGCGATAATGGCGTCATGGCCGCCGCGGGGAGGCGAGGCAACAATCCCGAAAACACCACGGTAACGCCCACCGGCAACGAGGCCGCCCACAAACGACCCGAGACGCCTTCCCGAGGTTCCAACGACGACGAGACGGTTGGCGTCGCCACTCCCGGACGTTCTGCTGTGAAGGCCCGGCAGGCCCTGGACGTGAAGGCTGAACTGGAGAAAGACAAGGGCGCAAATCTCTGCTAAATTTGGTGGTGATCGGTGAGCGCCGATAGAGACTTTGCTTTTTAACGTCGCAACGAAACAATTGAAATTGAAAAGAACAAAATTCGGAAAAAACATTCGTCAAATTTCACGATCATTCTAGAAAATATGCCCCTCCCCCTGTCTTTGTTCATATTATACGGGCCGTCATTTTAAACAACAGCCGTTTGGTGGACTGGGACACAAATGCTATTTGAAAAGAAGAGTTTTCCATCCCCACTTTCATTGAGTGCAGACGTGGTTTGTTATCGAGTGGAGTATGTTTACTATTACATTAAAGAACATTCCGGTTGATCAGAAGAAGGAGATCATCGAGAAACACCAATGTGCTGTGCGTTTGTGTAACTTAGCGTCCCAGTAGCAGTATGCTAAGTCGACCATTGCTACGTGTGGCTAAGGTTGTTTCTGTGTTGTCTAAGAAACAGTCGCAGGCAATAAAAGAGGTTGAAAAACTTCTGTTAATTTGGATTAACGAAAAGCAGCTAGCAGGGGACAGTGTGCGAGGGTATTATCGCAGAGAAAGCACGGCAACTTCACTCGGATATCATCAAGAGGCAACTACATCAACGACATCACAAAGGTAAATAAAACGACTTTATTATATAGTACAGTTTATTTCTTTAATCACAATACAATAGCACATTTATTATACATAAAATAAGGTATATTTTGCGTCGTTTTAAGGCTTATTTAGTAGAAAATTATGTTTTATTGGGACCTGGGAACGGATTCTTCTCATTTTAATGGTTTCTTATGGGAAATAAATGTTTGAAAGATGAACTTTTTGCCTTGACACACACTTTCTGGGAATCAATTAAGTTTGTAAACTGAGGTATCGCCATAAATGGGAAAAGTTTGAAAATCCAACCTTCATCGCAGTGTGAACGCAACCTCGTAGCATCTTAGTATCTCCAACTTCCTTTTCACCCATCTCTTATCATCCCCCGCGGCACACTACCTGCTTTATCACTCCCGTCGCAGTCTTCCTCTCCCATCCTGTGTCACTTGTTCGTTCTTATCCCGCGTCTTCAGGTCACGTTGACGCGGGGAAGAGCACGCTGATGGGCCACCTTCTTTATCTGCTGGGTAACGTCAACAAGCGCACCATGCACAAGTACGAAACCGAGTCCAAGAAGGCCGGAAAGGCTTCGTTCGCTTACGCTTGGGTGCTCGATGAAACCGGCGAGGAGCGCGACAGGTACGCCGCCCGGTCTACACATTCACCAATATTTTGGAATTACTTCACGCGCACCGTCAACGAATGACAAATTTAAAAACCTTTTTCCATACATGTGGCGCACCGCATTATAAGGGGCACCTTCAATGAATGACGCACAGGTAACATCCGACTTCTGACCGAGTTCTGTTCCAACTAAACGGTCGTAAGTCGAAATGGTTGTAAGTCGAAATCCATTCAAAATGTTGAATAGAGTCTCTGAGGCTAAATAACACGCAAACTCCCCCCCGCCCCCCCCTGGTGCCATCACACGGTCGATTGCAAAATTGTCGTACATGTTGCCGGCCTGCTAGCGCGTTGCGTTGCCAGGCGTAGAATTAAAAAAAAAAAAAAAAAGGGTCTGGTCGTAAGTATGGGTGGTTGTAAGTTGAGCTGGTCGTAAGTCGAATGTTACCTGTATTTAAAAACATTTTCCATGCATAAGGCGCACGGTGCGCATTGTAAGGGGCACCTTCAATGAATGACATTTTTTCAAACCTTTTCCATGCATAAGGCGCACCGCATTATAAGGCGCATTGGTCAGCTTTTGAAAAAATGTTTTCTTTTAGGTGCGCTTTCTAAGTGCAGAAAATACGGTAAATTAATTCATTTTAATTGACGGCAGGGGTGTGACGATGGACGTCGGCATGACCAAATTTGAGACGGAGTCAAAGGTCGTGACGCTAATGGACGCTCCCGGGCACAAAGACTTCATCCCCAATATGATCACCGGAGCCGCGCAGGTAACACCACCTCCTCCTTTCCTGGCACTTCGGTTTTTCAAACCAAACCAATGACGTACGACTCAAATATCTCCCTTTTTGGTCCACGTAGTGGCAAACCTGACCTTGTGGTTTTTGGGTGGGTGCGCCGGATGGCACCTTATGTCATTTCTCTTGTTACCATATGACTGTTCTGATGCTAAAAGCCCCGTCATCGTTTTCAGCGCGTGTGCACTTCAGAATCAGAATTATAATTATAATAATTTCATTTATTAGCGCCTTTCAAAACTCTCAAGGTCACTTTACAGTCACAGGATCAGTTTTTCTGTGGGTGAGCAGCGGCAGCCACACCTTGAGAGTTTTAAAAGGCACTTCTAAATGAAATGTATGATTATTATGACTATTTTGACAATTTTATCTGTTTTTGGTGAAAATAGTACGCGTCATATTGGCCAAGTATGTAGAACACGCAAGGCAATTTTTCTCCGGTAGAACACGCTGCACTAGTATCATCATCAAAAAATTGCAGATAGGCACTAGACAGTTTTATTTGGGTTAGAGTTCATGGCAACAGGGGGAACAAGCTTTTTAAATGTCTGCTGGATTTGGTGCACCTGCCTGAAGCGAGTCGCTGGAAAAGGTGGTGAGCAGGGTGCGGAGGGTCCAATTGGATTTTCCGCGCCCTAGTTTCGATTCTTGCAATGTGCAAATCCTCGATAGCGGCTAGCGCGGTGCCAATGATTTTTTTCCCCCGCCGTCCTAACTGTCCGTTGAAGTCTGATTTTGTCCATGTCCTGTCCTCAGGCGGACGTGGCCGTGCTGGTGGTGGACGCCAGTCGTGGGGGCTTCGAGGCGGGCTTCGAGTCGGGAGGCCAGACCAGGGAACATGGCCTTTTGGTGCGTTCGCTAGGCGTCACTCAGCTAGCGGTGGCGGTCAACAAGATGGATCAGGTCGGAACGGAATATCAGCCTGCATGTTTTGTCTATTTTAGATGCTATCAAACATTTTTCTGATGTCAGTTAGGAAACCAAAGAATGCTGTCGGTTGTCCTTTAAGTGATGTCCGATTGTTGACGCCGCTCACTGTGTTAAAACGCTGCACGTTTGCAGGTTAATTGGCAAGCGGAGCGCTTTCAGGAAATCACCACCAAACTCGGCCACTTCCTCAAGCAGGCGGGCTTCAAGGTCGGTTGAATGTCAGGCGGCCTGTTTTGTCTTCAGCGTATGAGCGTGGGCTTTTCACGTCATTTTTCAATTTCGTCATCCATCCTGCAGGACTCGGACGTTTTCTACATCCCCACCAGCGGCCTATCGGGAGAGAATCTCAGTACTCGGAGTTTGGTGCCTGAGCTCACTTCTTGGTATTCCGGTCTTCAGTCTGCTCGAGCAGATCGGTAAGAGCAACACCAGAACGCGAATGGAAAATAGTGAAATGCTGTAAAGTTAGCTACCTAGCGGCAAATTTTAGCTAGATGAGTGCAAATGAAAATCTGGCGTCAGTCCATACTAGCTTCACATTTGCAAATGTTTGTTTCTTCAGCCGTCATCTGTACTTCTTTGAAGGTGTTGTGCGTTTCGCTTCTCATCCAAGAAGCTTCATCAACGAACAAACATTTTGCTGGTAGCTCTGGCCCTAAATATATATATGTCCTTAGGGCCAGAGTTACCAGCAAAATTTTAGTTTCGCTGACGAAGCCTCTTGGATGAGAAGCAAAACATCCAACACCTTCAAAGAAGTACAGATGATGGCTAAAGAAACCTTTTCATCGATGGACCACTCCTTTACGACTGAGACCTTACACAGACATTTGTAAATGGTAAAAAAAATAATCTCATGCATGACCTTCATTATCATTCATATGATTGATAGATATCATAATGATTCATATCATTCATTGCAAATTTCCCCATTGTGGCACGAATAAAGGTTTTCTGATTGTGATAAAAACAAACAAACATGTTTCTGGAGACACGTTGGTATCAAATGGCAAATTTTTACACGCCGCCAAACTAATTAATTTGTCTCCTTTTCCCTCCCAAAAGATGCCTTCAGGCCTCCTCAGCGCTCTGTGGACAAACCTTTCCGAATGTGCGTGTCTGATGTCTTTAAAGGTACAGTCGCAATATCGTGTCGGATTGCGTCCGCCGTCGCTCTGTTTTGACCGCTGGTCTTGTGGATCCAGACCAGGGCTCTGGATTTTGCATCACCGGCAAGATCGAGGCCGGTTATATTCAGACTGGAGAGAAACTGCTGGCCATGCCCCCCAATGAGACCTGTCTCGTCAAAGGTATTTATTTACCGTCATTTCCCGACGATAAGCCGCGACTTTTGTCACAAGCTTTCAACCCTGCGGTTTATGCAACGATGCTGCCAATTTATGCATTTTTTTCTAACGGCCATCATTTGGCGCTCGAGTACTAAAGGTAAGAGTGAGACACGGCGAATATATCTGCCGCGGAAGACACAAGTTAATGTAACTACGCGTGTGATTCGTCCATTTAAAGGACAACCGCCATCATTTTTTGGTTTCCAAACTGACATCAGAAAAACGTTTTATAGCATCTAAAATAGTCAAAACGTGCAGGCTGATATTTTTAGTCAAATGCAAAACACCAATAAAAATGACTTCAAATGTCCCAAAACTGGCACAAACTGCACTCGGAAATGGCGGGACTCAGAAAGTCCCGCCCCCTTGTTCGTGACGTCACGCCAGGATACTCCTTCACAAACTGCCTTGCTCCAGAATCAAAACAATGGCTTCAGAGAGTTCAGATGCTTTCTTGTGACTCACCCAGTTATTGATATGATTCAAATAGTTCTGAAGAGGAAAGCATAAATGTTTGGAATTGATTAAAGAAGTCCTTCCGTCTCAATTCGAGCAGTCTGGACTCCAATGTAGCGTCCCAGAAAATGCACAAGATGGCGCACAAGCTCTGTTGGAAATGGGCTGATTTGCCCGCTGGGAATTTGTGTCAACTAGTCTCAAATAGTAGTCTTGGTGCAACACACAACGATTCACCATTGCGTTATTTATGTGGTTTTCCTTCTAATTTTGCCATCAACACTGTGTTTTCAGATGAAAAAAAAGTACCCAAAAATGCATTGTGTGTCGCTTAGTCAGGAGCGTTCCCTCCGTGATGTCACTTAGGGCATCATCATCAACTCGAAAACAAGACTTCCTGAATATTCAGTCTTGAAACGTAAAATATAGATATCAGCGGTGGAATCTTTGTCAAATGCGCTCAGTAGAAATCATTTGAAGTCATTTTACAAATGATGCACGCAACTTGTCCGCTGGTGTCGGTTGTCCTTTAAAGTGGCCTTCCGAGTTAATAACCAGCGGCGAGAAATCGTTTACCAAAACTGGCCGAAAGCGAAGAGCAGGTTTTGCTCACGTATTTTGTCCGTGTCTCAGTGACTTGGTATGTTTTTATACGCAGACCTGTTAGCAAGTGCTATCGTGTTGCTGCATCGTCTCACGCCGTAATGCTTGTTGTGTTGCTGCCGCCGGTAGTTATCAATGTTCAGAGCAATTTAAGTGCAATGAATGAATGACTCTTGTGGGCTAGGAATCACTCTGCACGACGCCCCGTTGGACTGGGCGGCAGCCGGCGATCACGTCAACCTGACGGTAACCGGCATGGACATCATCAAGATCAAGTAAGCCGACTCCATTTTGTTTTTTTTTTCCAAATTGGTCACCGGTCGTAAGCATTGATCACGTTTTGACCTTCTTTTCAGTGTGGGCTGCGTGTTCTGTGATCCCAAAGAACCCATCAGAATTTGCACCAGATTCAGGGCGCGACTCCTACTCTTCAATTTTGAGGTTCCCATCACCAAAGGCTTCCCGGTAAGCGCTATCTACTAGCTAGCTAGCTAGCTTGCTATCTATTTGACTTCCTTCCGTGTTGACTGAATGCTAGCGCGTGTGGCTGCCGCTCCTATTTGCTATCTATTAGCTATCTAGCTGGCTATCCATTAGCCATCTAGCTGGCTATCTATTTGCTATCTATTAGCTATGTGGCTTATCAATGTACTATCAATCTTATCAATCTACATGTGTTCCCACAGGTCTTGTTGCATTACGGGACCGTGAGCGAGCCGGCCACCATTACTAAACTCATTAGCGTTTTGCACAAGAGCAGCGGCGAGATCCTCAAGAAGAAACCAAAGTGGGTGTCGAGCTCAAAAAAACTGGTTAACGGGTCGCCAGCTTTAATTTGAATGCGTGCGGTTGATTGTGAAGGTGCTTGGGGAAAGGCTCCAACGCCATCGTGGAGATCCAGACGCAGAGGCCGGTGGCGTTGGAGCTCTACAAAGACTTCAAAGAGCTGGGCCGCTTCATGCTACGCTACGTGGGCTCCACCATCGCTGCAGGCGTGGTCACCGAGGTACACGTAGAAAGCCTGTGGCGAGACATGCGTTTCACAGCTAGGCCTTCAGTAGTGCTACTTTGGACTCGGATCAAAATACTGGTGTGATTTACTGCTAGTCCACTAGAGGGTAGCGTTAGCATTTTTTTTTCTTTCCAGATCAAAGAATGAAGGCCGTTTCCATCACCGTCCATGGAGAACACGTGCGGGTGTGCCTCACCCCCCTCACCTCCCTCCACCCCCAGGATTGAAACAATTGGATTTTTGAAGGAAATATTCGGTCGTGTTTTCCATCGCGGATCCACATGCTACTTTTCAACAAGTTTGATGGGATGAAGATAAAACAAAAAAATGATCACCAAATTGCTTTTACTGGTTTTGTTTGATCAAGGGTCTTCCATCATATTCATCGCCCCCCCCCCCCCCCCCCCAAAAAAAAAAAAAAAACAATTAGTGTCGACAAACCTGTTCAAAGTATGTAAGCTCTCAGTCGTACAGGAGTGGTCCATCGATGAAAAGGTTTCTTCAAGCCGTCATCTGTACTTCTTTGAAGGTGTCGGATGTTTTGCTTCTTATCCAAGAAGCTTCGTCAGCAAACTAAAGTCTTACTGGTAGTTTCGGCCCTATATGTATCGCGAAAACAAGAATAAGAAGCGAAACGTCCGACACCTTCAAAGAAGTACAGATGACGGCTTGAAGATACCTTTTCATCGACTGTTCAAACAATATTAGCAAAGAACATTGCTTCAATAGAGGGTCATTGCTAGCAATAAGTAGCAAACGTCGGCTCCGTTTTGTTAGGCTAACTATTCATTGGAAAAGTCAATGCGGGAGCTAATGAGTAAACATTGAGTAAAAATAACGAAGATGCACTGATGATGCGCCAACATGTGAAAAATCCAATGGATTCATCACATCCTTTTTGATGTCGCGCCTTTTGGATGTTGATACTACCGTGTTGTCTTAGGATAACTCTGTCTGCAAATATTTTGCTTTGCGACGACACTTTGTCGCTCGGGGGCCTCATTTGGAGGGACCTCCTTCCCTATTTGTGTGTCGGTGTTTGTAGTCATGGTGGGGTTCGCTTGAGAGCAAATGAAAATAGACTTTGCAAACATTGGATTAGCTCCTGTATTAGCATTGCGGTGGGTTTCGGATGACCCTTGACATAATTTTTTTTTTGTTTGTTTGTTTTTTTTTATTGGTTTATATAGCACTTTAACAACAGCTAAAACTGGAAAAAAAGCGCTAACATGGACGACAGGGAAATACTGCCCCCTTATGGAAGGAAAAAACATTGCCAGAGGTCTGACCAGCACTTTATTGGCACCCAAACAAGTAAAAAAACAAAACCAAAACAAATTAGGGAAGGGCGGTCCACGTCAATACGGGTAACATCCGACTTAAAATGGTTGTAAGTCGAAACACATTCAAAATATTGAATAAAGACTCAAACACAAAATGACTTGCAAACTTCCCCCCTCTGGTGCAATCACACAGTCGATTGCTGTGCGAGAGTCAGATGCTGGCTGGCTGGATGGCCAAAATTGTGTACGCCTTGCCGGCCTGCTAGCGCGTTGCGATGCCAGGCGTAAAATTAAAATTTTAAAAATAGGGTCTGGAGGTCGTGGTTGTAAGTACAGGTGGTCGTAAGTGGAGTCGGTAGTAAGTCGGATGTCACCTGTATCATGCCTGTTTTTCCAATCTCATATCAACTTCTTGCGTTTGGTCGTTAATCGAGCCGGTCGTAAGTCGGATGTTACCTGTATATTTGGCCTGTTTTTCCAATCTCGGATCAACTTCTTAATTTTCCCAATGAAATGTCTTTAATTTCCATGTTTGTCCTTGAAATGTCTTTTTTGTCCCCCACTTCCAATGTCATTGTTATATAATCATACTGCCCGTTATTTAAAATGCAAGTACGGGTGGTCGTAAGTCGATACGGTCGTAAGTCGGCTGTTACCCATTTCATGCCTGTTTTTCCAATCTCATATCAAGGTCTTACGGGTGGTCGTAAGTCGAGCCGGTCGTAAATCGGATATTACCTGTAACATGCCTGTTTTTCCAATCTCATATCAACTTTGTAATTTTCCCAAAGAAATGTCTTTTCAATTTCCATGTTTGTCCTTGAAATGTCTTTCCCCCACTTCCAATTTCATTGTTATATCAAGCTACCGCCCGTTATTGAAAATGTCGTAAGTATGGGTGGTCGTAAGTCGAATTTTACCTGTAACATGCCTGTTTTTCCCAATCTCATATCAACTTCTTAATTTTACCAAAGAAATGTCTTTTCATTTTACATGTTTGTCCTTGAAATGTCTTTTTTTTGTGCACTTGCAATTTCATCGTTTTATAATGCGATTGCCCCTTATTTAAAATGTCTGTCTTTGCAACAATAATGACTGACTTCCATCATTTACAGCTCTGACTTTATTTTGGTAACAAATGTATATAATGGTCGTACGTGCGCACGCTTCCTGTCCGCATCCGTGACCTGTGTATGCGTTTGTTTGTAAGTTGAGACGTGGCGAGTGCTGAATCGTCCCAACTGGTTTTGGACGGCAGGCAGATTACGTTAAAACATTTCAGTCTCTCATTATACTTCTGATTAGGAACTCAAAGCAGCATGGAGGCAAGCACCTTTTTGGTCCTGGAGAACTTCATCGGTGGGAAATTTGTCCCGTGTCAAAGTCACATCGACTCGTACGACCCGTCCACGGGGAAAGTGTACTGCAAAGTCCCCGACAGCGGTGAGCAAGAGGTACCATCTTGATCCATTTTTCTTTGCAAATTATGACCACATGCATTATTTTTCTACTTGTTTCTTCAAATCGGAGTTCAGTCTTTCACATTCATTGAATAATATGTGGGACGGACACTAAATTGACAAGAACCTTTGCTCTTTGCAGAGTGCACCACCTGTGAGTAAATCATTAAAGGAGAACCGACACCATTTTTTTGTTTCCTAACTGACATGGGAAAAACGTTTTATAGCATTGAGTTAAAATGTCCACAAAACTACTTCAAAACGACCCCGTAAATGGCGAGTTTCAGAAGGCCCCGCCCCCTTGTTCGAGGACCTCACGCCAAGGACGTCTTGCCTTGCTCTAAAATCAAAACAATGGCTTCAGATTCGGAGAAGATGCTTTCATGTTACTCATCCAGTTATGAATATGATTCAAATAGTTCTGAAGAGGAAAGCATACATGTTTGCAATCGATTAAATAATCTGGGGGCGGGAAATGTAGCGCCAAAAAAAAGGCAGAAAATAGCGACAAACCTCGATGTACACGGAGCTTTGTCGCCCTCTTCTGCCTCTTTTTGGAGCGACACGAAGTTTTCAGACCAGCCAAATGCATTGACGTGATGGAAGGACTGCTAGAATGTGTCCTTTTTTTGGTCAGGGGCGTTCCTTCAGTGACGTAGGGTGACCAACTCAAAAATAAGACTTCCAGAATATTCAGCGCGAGTCTTAAAACGTAAAATATAGCTATATGCGGTGGAATTTTTGTCAAATGGGCCCAGTAGAAGTCATTTAAAGTCATTTTACAAATTATGGACGCAACTTGTCCGGAGTGTCGGTTGTCCTTTCAATGATGCTTGCAATGCGTCTTGGTTTTCATATTGTCTTCATATGTCAAGACCGAAATCCTCCCAAGTGTCCTCAAAACGCGTTCCCGCAGGTGAAGGCGGCGGTAGCCGCTGCCAAGGAGGCCTTCCCAAGTTGGGCCGCTCGCAGTCCAGATCAGAGAGCTCAAATCCTCAACAAGATGGCCGACCTGATCGATGCCCATCTGGAGGACCTGGCGCTGGCGGAGTCCAAAGACCAAGGTGAGGGTGAAGCGTCATCTCATTTGTAAACGTCGCCGCGGGCCGATTTTATTTTGAGGGTGGTTCTTGGCAATATTTCCCAGGAAAGACGCTAACGTTTGCGCGCACCGTGGACATTCCCCGATCTGCGTACAACTTCCGTTTCTTCGCTACGTCGGTGCTCCACCACACCACCGACTGCAACCAGATGGACCACATGGGTTGCCTCAACTACACCGTGCGATGCCCCGTCGGAGTTGGTAAGATACATCCGAGCTCTTGCAGATGGTTTTTTGGGGGGTGGGGCGCTTTTAATTTATTTATTGCTGGGCCCAAATTTGGGGTATGAGTAAGTTTTACAGCAACTGATTCATGTCACAAAGAGGGAACAGCAAGAGTGTGTCTTTGTGTTGTCATATTATTTATTTAGTTTTTTTTGTTCTTATGACTTGTGTATCTCTGTCTTTTCTGTAATACCATACAATAGCTAGCTGGCTAGCTATCTCGCTGGCTAGCTATTAGCTGCTCACCCGCACAAAAAAATCCCATGACTGTAAAGTGTCCTTGAGAGTTTTAAAAGGTGCTTAGAAATTAAATGTATTATTATTATTATTTTATTATTATCATATTAGCTCGCTTTCTATTTGTCTTACTATTCTATTTGAGTTACTTCCGGTTTGAGTGAATGCTGGTGCGTGTGGCTGCCACTGCTCACCCACAGAAAAACTTATCCCGTGACTGTAAAGTGACCTTGAGAGTTTTGAAATGCGCTTATAAATGAAATGTATTATTATTATAGTAATAATAATAATTCTTATTCTTATTTTCATTATTATTATAAAAGAAAAGCAATGGAAGGAAGCTGAAAGACAATTTGGAATGATTTTTAATTAATTTTTATGATTTTATAATCATATAATAATACAATATAATAATATAATAACAGTATTATTATTATTATTATTATTATCTGAAAGCGTGGCTTTGTCGCCATCTGGTGGCACATTGTTGTCACCAGATGCCACCGCATCGCCACCAGATGGCGACAAAGCCGCGCAACAGCCGCTTATGGAGTCACAGGACAGTAGTTGTCTATGCACACATTTTAATGTTGTTTAGCACATTACTTCTACAGTACAGTAATAATAATAATCATACATTTCATTTTTAAGTGCCTTTCAAAACTGTCAAGGTCACTTTACAGTCACAGCATAAGTTTTTTTTTTTTTTTTTTAATGGTGGTTAATGTTTGTGTAGCCGGTCTTATCAGCCCCTGGAATCTTCCGTTGTATCTGCTGACGTGGAAGATCGCCCCCGCCATCGCCGCGGGCAACACGGTGGTCGCCAAACCCAGCGAGATGACCTCGGTGACCGCCTGGATGATGTGCAAGCTCATGGAGCAGGCCGGTAGGGAGCGCTTCATCGCGATTGGCTCGGTGTTGATGTGGAATTTCATCATTCTGCTCTGTCCTATCCAGGTATTCCCCCCGGCGTGGTCAACATGGTGTTCGGCACCGGCGCCCGGGCGGGAGACGCCCTGGTCGCCCACCCCGACGTCCCCCTGATCTCCTTTACGGGCTCCACGGCGACCGCCCGGCTTATCACTGAGCGTAGCGCCCCTTACTGTAAGAAGTTGTCGCTGGAGCTCGGCGGCAAGAACCCCGCCGTGATATTCGCCGACGCTGATCTGGAACGGTGCATCGAGACCACCGTGCGATCCAGCTTCTCCAATCAGGTGAGGAACTTATCAATGAAATGTATGATTATTACTATCATTTTATTTTTTTATAAGCGCCTTAAGTGCTCGACTTACGACCACCCGTACTTACGACCACCACTGCTAGACCCTATTTTTAAAATGTTAATTCTACGCTTGGCACTGCAACGCGCTAGCAGGCCGGAAACGCGTACAACAATTTTGGCCAGCCAGCCAGCATGTTACGCTCGCACAGCAATCGACTGTGTGATGGCACCAAAGTTTGCGTGTCATTTCGCCTCTGAGTCTCTATTCAACATTCTAAATGGCTTTCGACTTACGACCGTTTGGTTTGAACGGAACTCGGTCGTAAGTCGGATGTTACCTGTAAATGAAATGTATTATTATTATTATTATTATTATTATTATTATTATTAAATCAATTGTACTTCTAGGGAGAGATCTGCTTGTGCACCAGTCGCATTTATGTGGAACGCGGTGTTTATGAGACCTTCTTGGAGAGGTTTGTGGCCGCCGCCAGGAAGTGGAAGACTGGCGTGCCTTCGGACGCCGGGAACAGCAACGGCGCACTTATTAGCAAGGAGCACTTGGAAAAGGTACCAAATGTACTCGAAGGAAGCTGAAGATTCAAATAGGAAATATACACCTCTGCGTTTTCCTCATTCAGGTGCGCGGCTTTGTAGCGCTAGCCAAATCGGAAGGCGCCACGGTGCACTGCGGCGAAGGCGTGGACACGCTGAAGCTCCCGGAGAGCCACGTCGGCGGCTACTTCATGGGCCCCACCGTCATCTCGGGCGTCCCTCAGGGTTCCCGCGTCATCCAGGAGGAGATCTTCGGCCCGGTCACCTGCGTCAGCCCCTTTGACGGCGAGGACCAGGCGGTAGCCCTGGCCAACGGCGTGCGCTACGGCCTGGCGGCCGCCGTGTGGTCCGCCGACGTGGCCAAAGTCCACCGGGTGGCTTCCGGGCTTCAGGCGGGCCTGGTTTGGGCCAACTGCTGGATGGTCCGTGATCTCAAGCTGCCTTTTGGAGGCACCAAGAGCTCGGGCGTGGGCAGGGAAGGCGGGAAGGATTCTTACCACTTCTTCACCGAGGTCAAGACCGTCACCGTCAAATACTGAAAGGTTTTCTAGGAGGAGATCAGGTGTGGTGACCCCATTTTTCTTCCAAACGCACACCCCCCCAAAAAAAACAATTTACCATATTTAGATTAATTTTTAACTCACAATTTCACAAAAAAAATCAAAATAATAGCAGACAAAATAAATAACTTGATGAAAAACAAGGTCCGAATCTGAGGATTATTTTCTGTCATGCTACAGTGGGGCCTTGGCTGACGAAATGAATTGGTTCCAAGACAGAGTGTGTAAGGCGAAAAGTGTGTATCCCAAAAAAATATTTCCCATTGGAAACAATTAAAATGAGAATAATCCGTTCCCAGGTCTCCATAAAATATAATTTTCAACGAAATAAGCCTTAAGATATTCATCACTCCGCTGCTGTGAAATGTAAATTTCTCCACTGCGAGACTAATAAAGGCAAATCCAATTCAATCAAATCCAAAACTACACACAAAATACCTTATTCTATGTAAAATAAATGAGCTATTGTATTGTAATGAAAGAAACGCCTGTTGTATTTGAGGATGAAAAATAATACACCTTGGTATCAGGAAATACATAAAAAATACAGTGATACCTCGGCTAACGAACGCTTTAGCTAACGAACTTTTCACTTTACGAACGTTAAATTTGCGAGAATATAATCTTGGCATACAAACTATTTTTCGGGAAACGCAGAGCGCCACAATGAGTGATTTTTTTTTTCGTTCGCGAACGAGCCCGTTCTCCTAACAAGGAGCTGAAAATGGCAGCCTCTATTCCCCGCCCCCAGTCTTCGGTTAAAGCTGCACGTGATTGGTCAAGATGTGAGTGGGGGAGGGGTTACAGAAACACACACACAAACACACGAAAGGGAGACGACAGAGCATGAAACAAAAAAACAAAACAAAAGTATTACTATTACTATTATTATTCCAACTCAAAAGAATGGTCAATGCGCAGTACACTTGTAGACCACTGGGTGTCGTGATCCCCATGTGTTAATCCACCTGTTCCTAATATTAGGGCTTGTCAATGACTTAAAGCGGTCACTGAACCATATCTGATATGGAAGTTATGTCATTCTGTTATCAGGCGTGATGTCATCATAAATGAGATTAATTTTGCTGCTGTGAGCAAAAAAAAAAAAATACAAAATAACCTGTCGCTTGCCAGGTGATGAATTTATGATTTTCACAAGCGAGCTGGCAGGAAGACTTTGCTCCCTTTTTCCCACGTCACCCATGTTCCCCTTCTGCGTTGCGTACAATCAAGTGAAGACCTGTATGGCAAAGTCTTCCAATGCTGCTTCCGTGGAAGCCATGACTTCGACTGTCAATCATGTATATATCGTTAGCCTGAAGCTAGCCGTGACTTGCCCCAAGTCAATCAAGGTCGACTCAAGCTCACGTTTCACCCAAATACAGTGATACCTTGGCTTACGAACTTAAGTGGTTCCCAGACAAAGTGTGTAAGGCGAAAAGTGTGTATCCCAAAAATTAATTTCCCATAGGAAACCATTAAAATGAGAATAATCCGTTCCCAGCTCCCCATAAAACATGATTTTCTACTAAATAAGGCTTATAACGACACAAAATATAACTTATTTTATGTATGATAAACATGTTATTTGATTGTAATTAAAGAAATAAGTTGTACTGTAAAATAAAGTCATTTTATTTACCTTGGTGATGGTCGTTGATGGCTTGATGGAATGGAGTGGCCGGTTTCATCAGCATTAAACACTTGATGAGGAACGTAGCCTTCTTTCACCATCTTGAGGAATGCTCCCTTGTTGGTGCTTTCTCTGCCATAATTTTACCTAGTTCCTCATCGATTGTGTTCTGTTTAGCTGGATTGATAGCTTTTTGCGTCAAGTGTACAGATGGCTTGTGTGGGTTATTTGTCTGTATCCCGAATAATAGTTTGTATGTTTGTTTAACGTTCGTAAACCGAGGTATTACTGTATATGTTAGCCTGAAGCTAACCGCAACTTCAATCAGGGTCGACTCAAGCTCACGTTTGACCCAAATAAAAGAAATTTAGTCACGTCGGCGTTACCCCGAGGTCATCCCGGAACATTCGAGCAGCGTGGGATGTAACCTGGAGTTACCCGCTTTTGCTATGCATGTTTTTGTTGACAAGTAGCATAACAACAAGTCTGAACATTGAACGAAACACACGTGCAACACCCCCAAAAAACACACACACACATAACACGTGACTTTGTTTCCGCACTCAGGTGCAGACTTGTCCTCTTGAAACCCTTTTTGGAAGTCCAACAAGGAATTCCTTCATCACAGCAGGAGGCGTTCCCTGAGCCTCTTCGCCCACTATCATGTTTTCAGGGCGAAATTGAGAAATGTAGAAAAATATGACTCAATATCACATCTATTTCCCATTTGTATCATTTGGAGTCTTAACACAAAGAAAAAACACATTTTGTGATAACCCCGCCCCCTTTTTCCGCCAATTTTAAAATTTGATTGGATTGGTTGTACATTTATTAGTCTCGCAGTGGAGAAATTGACATTTCGCAGTATAGCAAAGTAATGAAAGGAAAGAAAGAAGTAGAAAAACAAAATACAGGAGCTGCTGGATAGGCAGCCACTCTCGCGGCGTCATCTTGAAGTCAACTAATTGTTAGCTAGCTTGCTAGCTTTCCATGTATTTGAGTTACTTGCGGGTTGAGTGAACGTTGGCGTGTGTGGCTGCCGCTACTCACAGAAAAACTCATCCTGTGACTGTAAAGTGACCTTGAGAGTTTTGAAAGCCGCTTAGTAATGAAATGGATTATTATTATTATTATTATTATTATCATTATTATTATTATTATGTCATGTCAATCCACTTCAATTCCAAGCAGCGACATAAATGATTAAATATGACCATTTTAGGACCAATCCCCAAAGTTCATTCAACTGTCCTTCAGCGTCATGCTCGCACGTCACGATGATGATCACCATGGCCCCTATCGCCGCTTGCCAATCATTGATGTCAACTTGGCTGGCGCGCCTCCACGCGCCCCTGCGTCCGATTGGTCAGCTATGAGAAGCCCATTTTGCAAACACGCCCCCTCCCCAAACAAACAATCCCAGGTCTCTACGCACGACAGTCACTGACCTGGAAAAAAAAACCAAAATAAACGTACATTACCGTTAGCCTGTTAGCATCTTTTTTCTTCGTAAAATGGTATTTGGCTCTTCACTCAACCCGGGATAACTCAAATAGATAGAAAGCTAGCTAGCTAGCTAACCGATCTAATAGATATCGAGCTAACTAGAGCTAAATAGATAGCTTGATGACCAGCCCAACAGCTAATAGACAGCAAATAGATAGCACATAGCTAGCTAGGTTGGTAGCCAGCTTGGTATCAGGCTAGGTAACCAGTTAGATAGATAGCCAGCTAGCCAGCCAGATAGCTAATAGACAGCAAATAGATAGTTAGGTTGCCAGTCAGATAGCCAGCCAGATAGCGAATAGACAGCAAATAGCTAGCTAGCTAGGTAGCCCGTCAGATAACCAGCTAGATAGTCAGCGAGATAGCCTGTTAGATAGCTAACAGATAGCAAATAGCTAGCTAGGTAGGTAGCAGGCTAGGCAGCCAGCTAGATAGTTAACTAGATAGCCAGCTAGCCACCCAGATAGCTAATAGACAGCAAATAGATAGCTAACTAGACAACCAGCTAGGTTCCTCACGTCACGGCTTAAATTTAAAAAATGTTTGAGGCCATTCGGGCCAACCAAGCGGACATTTTATCAATTTACGGCGATGACCCCGAACTAATATCTCGTCAACTATTTACAAATCGTGCGAGGCAACCCGCGTCCCTCGTCCTCCGTCCCCCGTCCTCCGTCCTCCGTCCCATCTCACTGACCTGCTTGTTTAGTTTCAAACGACAACGTGCCCTCACACATGCCCAGTGGAGCATTTTGGGTCATCATCCGGTGACCTCCGGCAAGGTCAGCGATGTCGCCTAGCGGGACACATTTGGACTCGGGCCAAAAGGGGGGCGGCCCTTTCCTTCCTGATCCCGCCCCCCCCATACACACACCCCCGCCATCGCCGCTATGGTACTTGCGGGATAGTCATGGCCCTCAGACAACGAGGCACCGCACAGGAAACGTGCTAGTGGATCGCTACCATCTCGCCATTGTTCTCCTTGAGTTATGCGGGGGGGGACACCACAGGGCAGTATTCACATCCCCCCACTTTTTTGTCTTTGTTTTAACACAATGTTTCCTGCATTCTTACATTGTGTTGAAAATGATCTGAATTTAGTTGCTGATGACAAGATAAATACAGGTAACATCTGACTTACGACCGGCTCGACTTGCCACCACAACCTGCAGACAAAAAAAGACATTTCAAGGACAAACGTGGAAATTGAAAAGACATTTCTTTGGGGAAATTACAAAGTTGATATGAGATTGGAAAAACAGGCATATTACAGGTAACATCCGACTTAGGACCATTTCAACTTACGACCGTTTGGTCGGAACGGAACCCGGTCATAAATCGGATGTTACCTGTATTTCATTTAATGCCAGCTTGAGATGCGCATGCGGCAGGACAGTTCATTAGAAGTGGAAATATGTCCATTTTTTTGGAGTCAATTTGCCATAGAAAAGAGACCGGGGATAGAACAATAGATGTCATCAGATTGGCTAATGAGGTGAAACCAGAGCCAGGGATAGAATAGAAGTCAAATTAACTTTACGGAGTGGTCCAACTGCTCCCCCAACCTTAGAGCAGAGACTTATCTGATGAAGGGACAGGGACCTCTGTCCATTAGGGATATAGGCCCAGGGTTACCAGCACAACTTTAGTTCGCTGACGAAGCTCTTTGGATGAGGGACGAGAAGTCAGTCACCTTCATAGAAGTACAGATGACGGCTGAAGAAACCTTTTCCTCGATGGATCACTCCCGTACGACAGACATAGAGAAGAGTTTTTGTTCCAACCAACCTAGCCAAATTAAAAAAAAATAAACGCATGTGCTAGCACATGTGCTAGCGTGGATTATGAGAGAAAGCAGGCCAAGCTTCCCCCCCTGCGGCGCCTGAGTCTAACTCATCGCCAATGCTCTTTTTGGCTACACGCTTTATTGACTTCATCTTTTATCTCAATTCATCCTCCTTTTCTCCAATAGCTTTGATGTGCTTCCTCTCACACTCAACGCCGGCGACACCCGGGCGGGCGACGGTCTGTTTCGTCGCCTCGGCGCCAGGAAGCGGCTGCCCTCCCTGTTCAGGAAGTGGACAATAAAGGACACAAGGAGACTTTGGGTGTCCACCACCATGAGACAATGCACATCTGTGATCGCATGAAGGTATTCTGGGCTAATTTGTTTGCTAGCTTGAACATTAGCAACATGTGATTGCCTTTTGTTTGACGTTAGCTTTGACGGCAAATCATGATGTCATTGTCATCGTGTGTCAATGTCATCGCCGCATGTTTAGTTTGCAACCAAACAAAAGGTTGCAAAGGGGAAAAATGATTGACAGCCACACCAGCTCGTCTGTAAATAATGCAGCTCCCATAGACTTCCTTATCACCGATGTTGGCTTTCCCTCTAATCTTCGCTTCTCATTGTCTCCATAAGGTGAAGATTTGCATCGATGGGTGATTCCAACAAAACACACTCGTGCAAACACACTTGTGCATAGCTAGCAAACTCTGAGTGGAGATGCTAATTTCACAACGTTAATGTGAGCGTCGTTTGAATCTTTTTTTCTCCTTTTTTTTTAACTCATTGACCGCCAAAAATGTGTCCACTCCAGTGCCAGGGTTTTTGTCATTTTCACTCAAATTCCAGTACCCATAGAATATTGACTTTTAGGACTACATAAACATTCAATACAGTGTAAGAAACTTAAGACTCATTTATTTCATCAGAAAAAGAGTTAATTCCTAAGTTATATAGGTCTGGAGTTATCTGAGCTTGAAATGGGGGCGGCTGTACCAAATACAATACATATTGATTTATATAGCGCTTTAACAACCGCTAAAACTGCTACAAAGCGCTAACATGGAGAAAAGGCAAATGTTGCCCCCTTATGGAAGGTAAAACATTGCCAGATGTCTGACCAGCGCTTTATTGACACCCAAACAAGAAATAAAAAACACATTTGGGAATGGCTTCACCACGTCAATACAGGTACATACAATAGTAGGTAGCTAGCTAGATAGCAGATGGATAGCCAGCTAGGTAGCTATCTAGATAGCAAATAGCGAGCACTTTTTTTTTAAATCAGCAAGTCGCACTTACATAACACGACTTGTTTGGCATTTGCACCGTGACTCAGCGCCCCCCCCCCCCCCCCCCCCCCCTCAGAGTTGGACGGCGATACGGGCCCCCTTTTCAAAAAGCCTGTCAATCACATGAACAGCATGCGGCGTTAGCCTTGGTACAACGAGATGCCGTAATATTTGCTCCAAATCTTTTCGGATCTTTCAAAATAACGTCACGCCGTCAAGCACGGAACAAAAGCATCGCTATCACCAATGGCCGTCAAGGCGTCTCGGACGATTGGACTGTAAGCGTCATGTGACTTTGTTTGTTTAACAGCTAGCGCAAAAAGGATGACATACCTGGGACGCCGTGTTCTCATCGTCGGGGATCAACATTCCGCAAATGAAGAATGCGGCGGGAGGGAAGATGGAAGGAATCGATTCGGGAATTGAAAAGCGGAACGTGCCTCAGCATGACGTGCTGGATGACGGGGTGGAAATTCCCAACGGCTTGCTCACCGGTACATTTTCCCATTTCGATTTGACTTTGATGTTGAACTCATTCACTGCCATCACTGAATTTATTTGGGAAATGAAAAGTACAGGTAACATCCGACTTACGTCCGGTTTCGACTTACGACCACCCGTACTTACGACCACAACCTCCAGAGCCTATTTTTGAAAATTGTAGGCCGGCAAGGCGTACAACAATTTTGGCTAGCCAGGTAGCATTTCACGCTCACACAGCAATCGACCATGTGATGGCATCAGAGGGGGGGAGTTTGCGAGTCATTTCGCCTCTGATTCTCTATTCTACATTTTGAATGGGTTTCAACTTACGACCATTTTCGACTTACGGCCACCCGTACTTACGACCACGACCTCCAGAGCTTATTTTTAAAATTGTAATTCTACGCCTGGCACCGCAACGCGCTAGCAGTCCGGCAACACGTACAACATTTTTGGCTAGCATCAGAGTGACTTTGCCAGTCATTTAGTTTCTATTCAACATTTTGAATTGGGTTTCAACTTACGACCATTTTTGACTTACGACCGTTTGGTCATAAGACAACGCACGCAAGTAACATGCAAGTTGAACGTCCATTTTGTGTCGTTTGCCATTTCACTCAATGAAATCCATTCTTACCATTACGCCAGGTGGAGATGGACCACCTACTCTTGATCTTCTACTCAAAAGCGATTCTGATCGGGATTCCGAAGCAGCACCTTCAAGAAGCGCTTCGCCTTTCATTTTGTCAAAGGTGAGATGGAAGGACGTACACACGCCACAAAGTTGATATCGTACTCGGGCCAACGCTGCACGCAACTGCGTTGCCATGGCGACGCGAGGGCAAGCGAGACGTCCCGCTCAGCCTCCCCGTTGAGGGGAGATCAGATCTGTTTCATGCCGATACTTCCTATGTTGATTCACTTGACGTTACGAGGGTTTCGAGCCGCATTCATTTCAAGCTCATATAACTCCAGGCCCATTTCATTTAGGAATTAACTCTTTTTTTTCTGATGGAAAAAGGAGAATATAAGGTTTGTAACGCTGCATTGAATGTTTATGTAGTCTTAAAACTCAAAATTCCTGGATTTTGAGGGACTATGACAAAAACCCTGGCACTGCAATGGACACATTTTTGCACATCGTCTGCCAGTGAATGAGTTAACTGTGAATAATTTTAAGAACAAAATAGATGCTTCCTCATCCCCAACGCCTTCAAGTGTACAAAAGCTCCACTCCCTTGTTTTCTTCTGCTTTGCTTGGTGACCGTTTTTTTTTTTGTGTGTGTGTGCATTATGTAAGCCACCAGCGGCCGTTTTCGGATTGCCCGGTTAGAGTGACTCACACACGTCGGGAGGTCCCGTTAGTGAGAGCGAAGGAAGGGCGGGCGGCCATGCCAATCGGCGGATATTCGCGCTGTAGTGTAAACATCATCAGCCTCGCCCCTACTTGCCTTTTCAGAAGAACATTTTCATTCGGTTCTTTTGTGGCTGTTGTCATTTGGACCGACAAATTTTCATGGCAAATGTCGAGCGAGGGATGTGAATGAATACAGTGATACTTTGGCTTAATGAACTTCATTGGTTCCCAGACAGATTGTGTAAGGTGAAAAGTGTGTATCCCAAAATTTTATTTCCCATAGGAAACCATTAAGATGAGAATAATCCGTTCCCAGGTCCCCATAAAACATCATTTTCTAATTTTCTAATCCTAATAACTACACAAAACATACCTTATTTTATGTATAATAAATGTTCTATGGTATTGTAATTAAAAAAATAAACTTTACTATATAATAAAGTCGTTTTATTTACCTTTGTGATGGTCGATGGCTTGATGGCATAGAGTGGCCGCTTTCCTCAGCATTAAACACTTGATGAGAAACGTAGCCTTCTTTCACCATCTTGAGGAATGATCCCTTGTATCAGAATCAGAATCATCTTTATTGCCAAGTATGTAGAACACACAAGGAATTTGTTTCCGATTGAACACGCTGCACTAGTATCGTCGTCAAAAAAACTGATAACTAGGTGCTTTCTCTACACTAATTTTACCAAGTTCCTCATCAATTATGTTCTGATTAGCTGGGTTGATAGCTTTTTGCATCCAGTGTACAGATGCCTTGTGCGTGTTATTTGTGGAGCCTGATTGATGGGAATTTTAACCTTGCAGTCTACACTCTACCTTTGAACTAATAAGTTGAAACGAGTCCAAATGTCATTGTTTTCTATACATTTTGTCACTCTCTATTGTAACCCCTATCCCCTCACTGTTGCGTTCTTGACCAATCACGTGGCTTTAACCGACGACTGGGGGCAGGGAATAGAGGACAAAAAAAGTCGGCTGCCATTCTCTTTTTTTGGAGAACAAGCTCATTGTGGCACTCTTTGTGTATCCCGAAAAATAGTTCATACACCAAGGTAAAATTTTCATGAATTTTACGTTCGTAGACCGAACAGTTCGTAAGCCAAGGGGTTCGTAAACCATCACTGTAGTTAGAGAGAGAAACAACATGGCTGCCATCTTAGAGAAAGAAACAACAAGTCCGCCATCTTTGACTCTCGCCCATGTTCCATCATGTTGGGCATAAAACATGTCGAGGCATCCAAATGGGAGCGCCCGTTGATGATGTCATAGATTGCGCAGGCGTGGGTGTGTGTCTTTGTTTGACCATGCAGGCGCGTCCACACAGGTGGACGATGTTCTACTCTTGCAAAAAAAACAAACAGAATGTCCAAAAATGGCAGAAAACACTTCCCAACTTGTGACACGACCCTTATTTAACCTTTGACCTTAGCCCATGTCTCATAGGGAGCCCATTAAATCGCAATCGGCTAGCTTGTCTTTATGAGACAACAAGGCGCTCAGTTAGCATTCACACAATGACACAAATTGTTCCACTTGGACACTCCGTGAAACAAACTGGCTGTGTTGTTGTTTTTCAATCCACTTTTTGTTGTTTCACTCGAGCTTTCTTTTCCCCGATTCCTCTTCTTCAGCGAGGCCAGTGAGCTGTTTGCACGAGGAGGCGTGGCCCGCGATGTCGCTAGCGAGGAGGCTCGAAATTTCACAATGGGGAAAACGGGCACGGTTTGAATGCAGATATTTTGATCTATTTGTCCGCGTCAACTGTTGTTAAAGCGCTATTTTAAATCAATATGGATTGGATTGTCTATCAAACAAAGAAAAAAAGCAGGAGCTAAGCTAAAACGTAAAGCAGCGAGCAGGGGACAGTGTGTGAGGGTATTATCGCCGAGAAAGCACGGCAACTTCACTCGGATATCATCAAGACATCAACAACCATCATAAAGGTGGTCAATAAAACGACTTTATTATACAGTACAGTTTATTTCTTTCATGACAATACAATAGCACATTTATTATACATAAAATAAGGTCTATTTTGTGTAGTTTTAAGGCTTATTTGTAGAAAATTACATTTTATAGGGACCTGGGAACGGATTATTCTCATTTTTAATGGTTTCCTATGGGAAATGAATGTTTGGAAGACACACTTTTCGCCTTAAACACACTTTCTGGGAACCAATTAAGTTCGTACCGCTGCTCACCCACAGAAAAACGTATCCTGTGACCGTAAAGTGACCTTGAGAGTTTTGAAAGGCGCTTAGAAATGAAATGTATTATTATCATTATTATTATTATTATTATTAAGGTAGGTTTTTAAATGAGGGGCGGGGTTGAAAATTTGTTCAAAACCAGATTGCATATTTTGATCTGGGTTTAAAATCAGTTTTAAACTAGGATTAGGGTTGAAAAGTATTTAGGCCAAGCGCGTTCTTATGAAAAATCAAAATGAATAACTTAATGGGTTAGCTTGGGGTTTACATTTAGGTTTACGGCTTCAAATTTGTTATTC
Source organism: Hippocampus bargibanti (assembly GCF_051943395.1). NCBI lineage: Eukaryota > Metazoa > Chordata > Actinopteri > Syngnathiformes > Syngnathidae > Hippocampus > Hippocampus bargibanti. The sequence goes on from NC_142752.1 coordinate 1,070,544, forward strand.
GAATTAAGTACCCCCCCGCGGTTTTTTACTGCGGAAATAAGTGATTGAAAGGTGCAGCTTTCCGTTAAATTTGCCCCAAAGACGTCGCTTATCTAAATTCCGACATTTCCGTCGAGCGTTTGAACGCATCACGTCTCAAAGCAGGCGGATCGAAATTCGCGAGGAGGCGGAGGAAGAGGAGGTCGAAAACCGAAAAAGCGTCCAGACGAAAAATCCTCCAGGCTGAGGAATGCGCCCCAGTGTGCTTGCTTACTACCTCTCGTAGCCCACCTTGACTTTTAAAACCGCGACACCGCCACGTCTCGATGAAAGACACGACGACCGCTTGGACGTGTGAGTACGAACGGCCTTTGAACGCAACATCCGTCACGACGTCTCGCTTCAAACAAACGATGGAAAATTAAAAAAAAACAATTATTAACTAGGGTGGCGATGTATAGACGTACAATAGTGACGGAGGTTGGTAGGGGGGGCATTACGTAAGCGTACAGCTATAACCTACTTTGAAACGGGCTTTACACCCCCTCCCCATAATTTCCACGCGTGCTCCAAATACAAAATAAAGCGTTCAAGACGTGCCCCTAAAATCATGGGATGGATGGAAATGCAAAATATGTTTTGCTTCCTGACAACTTTCTCAACTACAGGCGCTTTTGGCGCTCTATATTACTTTTTTATTTGCTTTTTTTCCTCAAGTTTCACTACTTTTCACTTTTTTTGGAAGGTCGACGTGGTCTTTCGTGTCAATTTGTAGTCGAGACAGAGCTAAATCTTCAGTTTGGGGTATGGGGTGTGTGTGTGTGTGTGTGTGTGTGTGTTAGTTTATTTGTATTACAAATTCGTGTATGTATGTTCAAACCCCTCAAGTGTGGATCCCCTGCCTCTGTACTTTTCCACTGGCAGCAGCAGCTTTTTTTGGGGGGGGGGTGACCCCCCCATCCCCGCTCCCCCTCCTTGTATCTCACGCACACACGCTTTTCTTATATTTTCGGTAAATTTACGTCACTCGGCGTCCTTATAATTGAGCAGGAATTGATCGCATTATGTGCACATCCACTTGGCAAGTTCATGCTAAAACAACTTCATATCCAACGTTGTATGCTAATCGCTGTTCTTATATTGGGAAATGTTTGTATATGCACAAACAAAAGTTAAGGAATTTTCATTTTGCCCACACGTAATACGTTGACGAAATGTAGTCAGTCGGTAACAGTACCTAAATGAGGCATCATCGTAACGCAAAAAAACATCACTTGCCGGCCTTTTTGATCGTCCTTTTTGGTGGCAATTCCAAAGTCAGACTATTTACGTAATACCTGGTGGTGTTTCTGAAATTGTGACGTGAGTTATTGCCGGGAAAAGTGTGCAAATAGATCGTTAAAAGACACTTTCTTTTTGTTGTTTGACGCAATCATACGGTGGCGAGAAGGCGTGGCCTCGTCATGCCCCAGTCGAATTTAGAGGCTTTTGATTGGATTATGCCGGCATAGGCTCGTCCAATCGGAGCGGAGACATCGCCGCTAGATGTCCCTCCCACCCGGAAACGCCTCCCTCTGTTTTCGTCATATAAGCAGAGGCAAACTTAAAAGCAGGAGTAGCCACATTCGCACGTCTTCTGTTTATTTATAAATGAAATGTATTAGTGTTATTATTTCGTTTGTTGATTTTATTCCTGCCACTCAAAAATGACGATTAAACCCGCGAGAGGAAAACCCGGCGTGACTTATTCCAAGTTTAAAGGCCTTCGGGAGTCTGTTTGCGGTACGGAATGGCGGCGTCATTTTATTTTTATTTTTGTATCTTGTATTTTCATGTATTATTTTGTATGAACGCGAGCGTGACGTTGACTTTTTCTTTCAGCTTTCATGAAACAGCGAAAGATGGGACTCAACGACTTCATTCAGAGGCTCGCCACCAACGCCTATGCTTGCAAACAGTCAGTACTTTTAATTTAAAACAATGTTTTCAAATAGTTTGTTTGGATTATATTATAGGGATGTGACCATTTTTGTCATTAATTCATCACAAATGTTGTAATACCATATTAAAGTGCATTTAAATAGCGTTCAAATGATGTGTAGATTATTGTTCTATGACAAATAATAAGGAAATAATGGCATTTTTAATTTTGGAAATATGAGGGGATTTTCTGCCTGTTAAAACAATGAAAATCTGTGACCGAGTTCTTTATTACGGTTTAAACTAACTAATTTTTTTGGCAGATCTTAACGAGTAAGGTACCATAGGAAAGCTTTTGAAATTCTAAACAAAACAGAAAACACGAGATAAGATTAAAAATATAAATGAGCAAATATCAACGATCGAATGCAGGCAGATTTTCGTGAGAAATCCAAAATGGCCGTCACTGAATACTAGGAAAGAAAATTGCAAGCTCTAGAAATATAGATGCTAATGCTTCTTTTTGCTTGAAGCTTGACAGTGATGGAAAAAAATAGATATTCTACCACTTCTATAAGTTATAAAAATACAACGTACTCACCTTGATAAACTGTAGTGTTAGCAAAAAGAGCGTAAACTTCAATCCATTTTTTCCCTCCGTTTCTCGTTGTCGTATTGGGAAATTTCAAGAACCAGCATGGAGGGAAATGTGTAATACGTCATAATAATAATAATAATAATAATAATAATAATCCATTTCATTTTTAAGCGCCTTTCAAAACTCAAGGTCACTTTACAGTCACAGGATCAGTTTTTCTGTGGGTGAGCAGCGGCAGCCACGTGCCGGCATTCACTCAACCCGAAAGTAACTCAGATAGAAAGCTAGCTCACAAGCTAATAGATACCTAGATAGATGGATGGATGTCTATTTTTGAAATAGGTTTATTGAATAATTGCTTCTGTTTTAGCGTGGAGGTGCAGTCCATCCTGAACCTGAGTCCTCCGCAGGATGCTGAGCTGATGAACACCAACCCCTCCCCTCCTGTGAGTATTATTACAATAATAATAATACATTTTATTACTAAGCACCTTTACAAACTCTCAAGGACACTTAAAAAGTCACAGGATATTTTTTTCTGCGGGTTAGCAGCGGCAGCCACGCGCGCCAGCGTTCACTCAACCCGGAAGTAGCTCAAATATATAGAAAGCTAGCTAGCTAGCTGATAGATAGTTAGCTAGACAGCCAGCTGGAGAGCTAATAGATAGCTAATAGATAACTAACAGAGAGAAAATAGATAGCTATGTAGTTAGCTTGATTGCTAGCGCGACTGTCATAATTTATGATGTAACAGGAACACTAACCATTAATTGTTTTCAAAGTTTACTCACGATATTAAACAAGCCTTAAACATACATTCTATACAAAATATAGCACGAAAGCGACTTATGAACAAATTCACCTTACAAACGCCCGTTCGGATCGTATCTCGTTCATAAGTTGGGGAGCGTCTGCATTGATGAAAATTTCAGTTGTATTTGTGTTTTTTGTATTTTTCAGCCAATATTTTTTGGATATCCGTGGGATTAGCTTAGCTAACGCGGGCTAACGTAGCTTTTTTTTTTTTTGCAGCCCAGCCCGACCCAGCAGATCAACTTGGGCCCTTCGTCCAACCCGTCTGCCAAACCCAACGACTTCCATTTCCTCAAAGTGATCGGAAAAGGCAGCTTTGGAAAAGTGCTGCTAGCCCGCCATCGCCAAGACGACCACTTCTACGCCGTCAAGGTGCTACAGAAAAAAGCCGTCCTCAAGAAGAAGGAGGTTCGTAGAGTAGACCCAAATAGAAAACAATAATATGTAAATCAGCGTTTTTTTTTGGGGGGGCGAACAGCAACAAAACGTTGATTGGTCTTGTTTTTTTTTTTTTTTTTTTTGTCCAATCAGGAGAAGCACATCATGTCCGAGAGGAACGTGCTACTGAAGAACGTCAAACATCCTTTCCTCGTAGGCCTTCATTATTCCTTCCAGACGGCCGACAAGCTCTACTTTGTGCTGGACTACATCAACGGGGGAGAGGTGAGTCGCGTGACGGTCCGCAGGAAGTGCCCGGGAAGGAAGACGCCGCCCATCTCCGAAATTAGCTCCAACGAGAGTTCATTTCCTGCCATTGTCGGACAATCGGAAAAAGAAAAGATGCGCCTTCTGGCAGTTTCTTTGGGGTTTTTTTTTCAAATACAGGTAACGAGTTACGACCAGGTTCCGTTCCGACAAAACGGTCGTAAGTCGAAATGGTCCTAAGTCGAAATCCATTCAAAACGAAACTCGGAGGCTGAATGACCCGCAAGCTCCCCCCTTCTGGTGCTATTTATTAGCTAACTCTTAGCTTGCTAGCTAGCTATCTAGCTGTCTATTTGAGTTACTTTCGGGTTGAGTGATTATTAGCTAACTTTTAGCTAGCTAGCTAGCTTGCTATCTATTAAAGTTACTACCGGGTTGAGTGATTATCAGCTAACTTTTAGCTAGCTATAGCTAGCTTGCTTTCTATAATTTTCTTCCGTATTTAGCTAACTCTTAGCTAGCTATCTAGCTAATAAGTCTTAGCTAGCTAGCTAGCTAAGAGTTAGCTTATTAGCTATCTAGCTGGCTATATATTTGCTATCTAGCTAGCTATTAGCTATCTTTCTGGCTAATTATAGAGCTGTCTAGCTATTATCTATATATTAGTGCACTTTCTATCTATCTGAGTTACTTCTGGGTTGACTGAACACTGCCGTGTGTGGCTGCCGCTGCTCACCCACAGAAAAACTTATCCTGTTACTTTAAAGTGACCTTGAGAGTTTTGAAAGGCGCTTATAATTGAAATTTATTATTATTATTATTATTGCGCATTGCAGTGCCAGGCGTAGAATTTAAAAAAGAAGGTCTGGCGGTTATGGTTGTAAGTACTGGTGGTCATAACTCGCACTGGTCGTAACTTGGATGTTACCTCGTTGTTTTTGTGCGCAGCTCTTCTACCACCTGCAGCGCGAGCGCTGCTTCCTGGAACCGCGGGCGCGCTTCTACGCCGCCGAAATCGCCAGCGCGTTGGGTTACCTGCACTCGCTCAACATCGTCTATCGCGACCTCAAGCCCGAGAACATCCTGCTGGACTCGCAGGGTCACGTCGTTCTCACCGATTTTGGACTCTGTAAAGAGAACATCGAGCTCAACGGCACCACCTCCACCTTCTGCGGCACGCCTGAGGTAAACCCGACATAAATCTGAGATCAATAATGTCGATCAGAAAGTGTACAATGGGTCCTTCCTGCTCTTTTTACATTGTGTTGCTCACATGAGCTATTTAACTAGCGATCTAGCTCGCTACCTAGCGAGCTATCGAGCTGGCTACCTAGCTATATATTTGCTCTATATTGCTCTAGCTATGTACTTGCTATCTATAAGCGAGCTAGCTAGCTATCTATCTATTTGAGCTATTCCGGGTTGAGTGAACGCTGGCGCATGTGGCTGCCGCTGCTCACCTACAGAAAAACTAATACATAGCTAGATAGCTAATATATAGCTAGCCAGCGAGACAGACAGCTTATTAGCTGGCTATCTAACTAGCTATATATTAGCTATCTCTCTGGCTAATTATCGAGATGGCTAACTATTATCTATATATTAGCTACCTTTCTATCTATTTGAGTTATTCCGGGTAGAGTGAATGTTGGCGCACGTGGCTGCCGCTGCTCACCCACAAAAAAACTTATACTGCGACTTGAAATGTATTATTATTATTAGTAGTTTAACAATAATTATTACTTATTTTAATAATCAACATGATCATAATTCTTATTGTTATTATTAATTCCACTTCATAAAAATGGTTGGATTTCAAGTTCAAGCAAAAACAATTGTGCGACAGCGCCCCTCTGTGGCCACAATCGGAATACGTTTTTTTTTTTTTTTTTTTTTACCACATTATGAAATGTGTGCTAGCTAAAAGCTAACCGTGTGTTTTGCTTGTTGTTTGTTTTTGTCAGTATTTGGCTCCCGAGGTTCTCCACAAAGAACCCTACGACCGCACGGTGGACTGGTGGTGCTTAGGGGCCGTCCTGTACGAGATGCTCTACGGCCTGGTGAGGCTTGGCCGTCCGTTCTTTCCGCTTAGCGCGTTAGCATTTTGACGTACGCTAACCCGCCCGCGTCGCGCCTCCTCGCCAGCCTCCCTTCTACAGCCGCAACACGGCCGAGATGTACGACAACATCCTGAACAAGCCCTTGCAGCTGAAGGCCAACATCTCCAACGCCGCCCGCCACCTCCTGGAGGGCCTCCTGCAGAAGGACAGGACCAAGCGCTTGGGCTGCGCCGAGGACTTTGTGAGTTCTGCTCGTTGGACGATCGATTGGCTCGTTGGACGATCGATTGGCTCGTTGGACGATCGATTGGACCTTTGTCTTTCTTGACAGATGGAAATTAAACGGCACGTCTTCTTCTCGCCCATCAACTGGGACGAGCTCAACGGCAAGAAGATCACGCCGCCCTTTAACCCCAACGTGGTAAGAAAATGGCGGTGGGGGAAGCCCACCGCAGGGGCCCGATTGGAGCTTTAGTAATGGTTTTATTGATTGATTTTAATTGGCATTATTTGTCAGCTGCAAGAAGTCCATTTTTTTCTAAGGATGGACAGACAAACGTATTAAGATGACAAGTACACAATTTGAGTATTTATTTATTTTGTATTTATTTATATCATATTATTTTATTCCAATGTTGTGTTATTATTTATTATTACTATTACTAGAAGTAAACTTCTAAGGATGTACAGCAAAATTTAGGATCAGAAGGACACACTTTGAGTGTTTATTATTATTATTATTATTATTATTATTATTATTTTATTATGATTATTTTATTATTATACATTTTTTATTAAATGTTTCATTTATTATTATTATTATTATTACTATTTTTATTATTATTATTAGAAGTAAACTTTTAAGGATGTACAGCAAAATTTAATAAGATCAGAAGTACACAATTTGAGTACGTATTTATTTATTTGTATTATTATTATTTTATTGCGAGTATTTTATTATTATATTTTTTTTATTACTTTATTATTATTATTATTGTTATTAGAAGTAAACTTTTAAGCATGTGCAGCAAAATTTAATAAGATCAGAAGTACACAATTTGAGTACTTATTTATTTGTATTATTATTATTTTATTATGATTCTTTTATTATTACTTTATTTATTATTATTATTATTATTATTTATTATTATAATTAGTAGTAGTAGCAGTAGTAGTAAACTTATCAGGATGTACAACAAAATTAAGATCAGAAATAAACAATTTGAGTATTTTTTATTATTTTAGTATTGTTTTAATAATATTATTTTATAATTATTAATTTATTATTATTATTATTATAAGGTAAATGTTACAAGAAGTAAACTTCTAAGGATGTACATCAAAATTAAATAAGATGGGAAATACACAATTTGACTGTTTTTTATTTATATATTTATTAATTGTATTTATTGAGTATTTTAGTATTATTATTTTATTACTATTATATTATTGTTATGTTATTATTTTATTGTTTTATTATTTTTTTAAGAAAAATAATAATACTAATTACTATTGTTGTTATTCTATCAAGAATGTATTATTAGTACATTATTCTTATTATGAGACAAATGTTGCAATGTGTCCTTGTGGTTTTTGTCCAGACGGGGCCCAACGACCTACGACACTTTGACCCCGAGTTCACGGAGGAACCGGTTCCCAACTCCATCGGCTGCTCTGCCGACAGCGCGCTGGCGACTTCCAGCATCAAAGAAGCCTCCGAGGCCTTCGTGGGCTTCTCTTACGCCCCCTCCGTGGACTCGTACCTCTAACCGCGAAACCACTTGTTGTCACAAAACTGCTGGATGTAAATATCGAGCCCCGTGCGTCCCCAAACGGTTTGCGACCAAGTCGCACTGCACACGTTTTGTTTGGCCGCTTAAACGACGCCATCGCCACCGCCACATTCCCTTTTTGTAAATTTTATTTTTAAACGTCACAGGATGAAAATGGAGAGCGAGTTGAATGTTACCAAACGGCTGTTAGTCGTCCAAGGTGCCTTTTTTGGAAGGAGGAAAAGAAGGAAGGGGGGGGGGACTGCTTCCCTGCTTGCATTGCACAGAACACTAGAGGGCGGTATGCCACCTTCAAAATGGCCGCTTTGGCAACGCATTTGCACATCAATGGTGCGAGCACAGCGGGCCCCTACGTGTTATATTCTGTTCGTTTGTTTTTGTGGCAGTCGGAGGGGTAACACTTATGCCGAAAGCATTTATTTAACATCCTCAATTGTTTCAGTCCATTTTAACAGTCGACATTTGTCCATTTTTGCTTTTTTTTTTTGGCTGGAAATTTCGTGAGTCATCCATGAACTAGTATCCTGTGTCCTCCTTGGCAAGAATTCCTTGTTGGCAGCACTCGTGGTGGGTGGGATTTGTCTTTCTTCCAAGTAACCTTAAAACACAACCGCTGGCCTCCTCTACGGAGATGATCAAACATTATTAGTTGAAACACAATAGCTAGTGAATAGGTAGCTATTCGCTAGGAATAGCGAGCTAATAGCTAGCTAATCGCTAGCGAATAGATAGCTAGCTAGCTAGCAATTCGCTATCTATTCGCTAGCCAATAATAGCTAGCGAATAGCTAGCCAGCAAATGGCAACCGCTGGCCTCCTTGGAGATGATGAAACCTTAGTAGTTTCATCATCAAATAGTGGAAGGTGGACCATATATGGAACGGATATCCTTGATGTTTCAGACATTTTTGACATTCCGTTGTTATATATTGATGAATGTTATTTAATTATTTGTATTTTTGGATGTTGGGAGGGGTCTGAGTGACATTTAATGTACATAGAAAAGAAAACTAAAAAAACCCCGCCACAATAAAGGTAAAAGCTGGAACGTGCTTGTGTTGTGTTCAAGTTCGGGCCAAAAAAAAAATAGTCCTGAGACTTCTACATCCCTTTGATGATTTATTCAGGTTTTGTTTTGTATTTTTCTTGCTTTGGTGCCGATAAAGCGCTGGTCGAATCGCTAGCTATTAGCCAATCGCCAAGGATCACAAATGGGCCACGTCCAAATGTCAATCATATTGCGCCAGAAAAAACATGGCGACGTTGACGGGCGCTACGATCCCTTTTGAGCTGAATTAACGTCCGTCATTTTGAAATGCGGCTTTTAAAAAGTGGCCATCTTATTTTCCAGAGGCGGTAAAGATGTTTCTTATTCAGGTCGTACTCGGATGATTCTTCTCATTTTAACCTTGCTTGTCACATTCTGTCGCTTTTGCCGTTTCGGAATATGACAGATTAGTTGCGGAGGGATGACATTAATCCAATTTTAAGAAGAGTGCCGGCTGTAATCTTTTTAAAATAACACTGGCGGAGAGGAATACAAATGGCGGGAAAAGTAGTTGTTATTGAATCAAAATGGCAGCACGGCGGTCGACAGATGAGCCTGTCGGCCACCCCCACAACGGCGCAGGTGCCATTTTGAAACGAGGGTGCGTTTCATTTTCGGACTGAAGCGAGCCTCTGGGCACCTTTTTCCGATGTTCGGCTTCCATAATTCGGTGTCCTATTTTACAATAGTGCATGTCACTCCTAGGCCTTCAGTAGTGCTATGTCTGAATCAATCCACTAGAAGGTGCTGTCGGCCAGGAAATAACGTCACTTGAAGACACTTAGGAATTACTGTTATTAAACTGTGAACATTTTGACGGTGAATGTGTGCATTCGTGATAACCTCATAAAATTGCAATACTGTATGCTAGTTTTGCTAGCTTATTGCTAGCTAATGAAAAGTCTGTCTTGAAAATGGGATTTCACTTATTGCTATCTAGCTGACTACCGAGCTAGCTATCTATCTGTTATCTATTAGCCTACTAGCTGGCTATATATTAGCTACCGAGCTAGCTATTAGCTAGATCTATCTGGCTAATTGTCGCGCTGGCTAGCTATTAGATATATATTAGCGAACAGTAAATCTGCAAATCCAGCAGAGAAGGCCTTGCAGGCCCTGACAGCCAGCCCACACTGCGATGTTGTAATGTCACAATTCGGATGGGCAATATTTCTCGCCGCAGTGCAAAAGTAGCGCTAAATTCAAAATGGAGGCTCTTTTCTGTCACGGCGATAAGCGTCTTCCTCACATTGAAAAAAGAAAACAACATTTTTTCTTCAGTCGCCATCGCTCACTCTTTTTCTTGCTTGCATGTCTGACTCAGCCTCCCCCTTGCCCTCCTCCTTTAACTCCCCCTCCCTCCCGCCCGACTCCCCCCTTGGCACTTCCTTTGAACGCACCATCTCAAACACATCAAAAGGATGGCTGGGACTGCCTGTTCTTGTTTTTGGTGTTGATGCACAACGCGCCGAGCCAATGTGAGAAACGTTGAAAAAATTGAAAATATTGTTATTAGTTTGCCAAGAAAAAGTAAAAAAAAAATGTGGATGAAAGCGCGCGTGATTGAAATGGAAGTTGTTGATCACGACGCCTCCCCTACCTATCAAGTCATTAGCGCTTGCTAAAGAAGCAACCGCTAAATGAGTAGCGTGCCCAAAATGCCATGCAGGTATTTTTTCTTGACCAACGCTCTGGAAAAAAAAGGCACCAAAGGTCACCAAAATTCCATGCTGGTCTATTGAGCTAGCGATCCAGCTAGCAAGCTAACGATCAAAATTCTTCACAAAAAAAAGATATTTCAAGCTATCCGTTGCCACTTTTAATGTTTACTGTCAAACTAAACATAAAACAAAGGCAAACATACATTTTGTCTTTCAAAAGGACAATCTCTATGCTTTTAGCCAGCTAGCGATCAGGCTAACCAGGTAGCGATTGAATGAGCTAGCCAGCTAGCGACCGAATGAGCTAGCCAGCTAGCGACCGAACGAGCTCGCGACTGAACAAGCTAGCTCTCGCTTTCCATTCAACTAACTGGCTCATCCCTTACATCACAGGTGTCCAAGTTGAGGCCCGCGGGCCAAATCCGGCCCGCCACCTCATTTTATTCGGCCCGCGAAAGCGAATCAAGTCTAACTGTCATTATTTTTTACTTTAAATTCGAAAACTAGTTATTTATTACTTTTTTTTGTGCGTTCTGTATGTAATATTTGCAGGAGATTAATCATTCTAATGGCTTCCCCAAATTCATAACGGCCCCCCCTGAGAGGAAACCGTAACTACTATGTGGCCCGTGGCAAAAAAAATGACTTTCATGCCCCCCATCGATCTAATGGATGCGTCACGCTTGACGAAAACGATTCGCAGCTCGTTTGCTGTCGCTCCGTGTTCCCGTTACCAGCTGGGGGGGTGATATTTATTTTCCCAGCCATCTGCATTTGATTCATGAAGCCAAAAAAAGGCCTCATGTGCTTTTGAGTTGTTTGTATTTTTTTTTTCTAATTAATCTAAATAAATCTCTCCGTCACTTTTAATCACTCCTTGGGGGGGTCGGGCGGGTGGGCCGCACTTCCCCTTTAATGAACACGGGGGGGGGGGGGGGTGCCCACAAGCGCACTGCAATCCATCTCAAAATGGTCGCCGCCGTGCGAGATGGATTGTGTACGTTTAGTCGAAGAAAGTCGCCATTAGAAGGTGAATACGCAATTAGCGCCTCTGTCTCTTTATTTCAAAATAATAATAATCATCATCATCATCATAATACATTTCATTTGTAAGCACCTTTCAAAACTCTCAAGGTCACTGTACAGTCACGGGATATTTTTTTTTTTTTTGCGGGTGAGCAGCGGCAGCCACACGCGCTAACCCGGAAGTAACTCAAATAGATAGAAAGCTAGCTAATATATTAGCTAATAGCTAGCCGGCTCGATAATTAGCCAGATAGATAGCTAATAGCTAGCTATATAGCTAATACATAGCCTGCATATTAGGGCGATCTTTCTTATTCTTATTTTTGATATAAGCAAAAAAAACTAAATAACGAATAGAGTAGTTACGCAGTAGATTGCTGTGCGAGTGTGTGAAATGCTTGCTGGCTAAAATTGTAGTACGCGTTGCGTTGCCAGGCGTAGAATTGTGTTTTTGACGTCAATTCTTGTTTGTATTTAATGTCTTCATATGCTGAAGCCAGCTGTTAAATATCGATGGCTCGGATCCATGTGGCGCCAGTTTAAAAAACAAAATGGAGGTGAAGGTCGAACTTCCTGGAAGACAGGATGTACACGCTGGGAGCAAAATGGGCACCACGCTGATCTGGAAGGCAAACGACAAACGGGCAAAGGTGCTTGCACGCTTCATCGCAGCTCCTGTTCAGAGAGAAACAAATGAAAATACAGCTAACATCCAACTTACGACCAACTCGACTTACGACCACGACCTCCAGACCCTATTTTTTAAAAGTTTAATTTTACGCCTGGCACTGCAACACACTAGCAGACTGACAACGCGTACGACAATTTTGGCCAGCCAGCAAGCATCTCACGCTGGCACAGCAATCGACCGTGTGATGGCACCACAGGGGGCGGAGTTTGCCAGTCATTTAGCCTCCGAGTCTCTATTCAACATTTTGAATAGATTTCAACTTACGACCATTTTGACTTACGACCGCTTGGTCGGAACGGAACTCGGTTGTAAATCGGATGTTACCTGTAAAAAAAAAAACAACAACTAAAAATAAAATTAAAAAAAAGAATACGTAGTTTCCAAATTTGAAGTTAAATTATGGTGGTTGACATACAACGATTTGGACTTTCGCAAGCATGCTTTAAATTTCACAGGCTTTGCTTTCGCGGGCCGAATAAAACGATGTGGCGGGCCAGATTCGGCCCTCAGGCCTTGACTTGGACACCTATGATGTCAGGGATGAGCCAGCGAGCTGAATGGAAAGTGAGAGCTAGCTAGCGCATTGCAGATACATGGCCGAGCAGCAGGTGAGATTTTCACAATAAAGCGGCCAAAATGTTAAAAAAGCAAAGCTAGCTATATAGCTGTCTATCTATTAGCCAGCGTTCACTCAACTCAATAACTCAAATAGATCAAAAGCTAGCTCGCAGCTAGCTTTTGATGCTGATCTATTAGCTAGCTAGCTAGCTTTCTATTTGAGTTATTGTGACTGTAAATACTGTGACTGTAAAGTGACCTTGAGAGTTTTGAAAGGCGCTTATAAATGAAATGTATGATGATGATTATTATTATTAAAACGAGATGAGCACATGATGTGGTTTATTTGCGGCATGAAGAACCGGAAGAGGGCGGCGTACAACAGCGAAAACGGCCGTTCAGGTCGACGCTGAGCGGCTGACGACGTGATGACGCACAGCTGCTTGCGTCGCCGAAGCAGGTGCGCTAATGGTAGAGACGTCATCCCACCGCGACGAAAAGTGCTGACGCGGCCAAAATGTCTTCTCATCACAACAAATTACTAACGACGTACGTCGAAAGAACAACAACAAGAGTCCAACTCCACATTAAGCCTCAAAGTCCAAAGTAGAAACGGAGATAATGGCTTTTCAAGGACGAATTTGGAAGGTGGTCTTCGGAAAAGACTCCATTCAAACGGAGCTTCCGGTTGTCTCCAGGACAGGAAGACTCAGAAGACAGGAGGACATGAGGACAGGAGGTTCTCACAAAGGTAAGGAGCGACTGGGCCTTTTAATACATTTAAAAAGAAACGAAAACTTCTTCCAAATAACTCCAAAACGAGTCAGTTAAGGGATGCTAAAGTATAGCATTTTTGGTTTTCTCCGGTTTTGTTGTTCTTTTTGAGACAGTATTGATGCTATTTTTTCCTCCATTTTTGTTGTTGATTTTTTAGACGGTTTAAATTTTTTTGTGCAGTTTTGGTCTTGTTGTCGATGCTGTTTTTTCTCTATTTTTATGTGATTTTTGTTGTTTAAACGTGTAATTTTTCCTCCATTTTGTTGTTGTTTCGACAGTTCTGCTACTTTTTTTTGTAGTTTTGGTCGTGTTATTTTGAGACTGTTTTACTATTTTTCCGCTGTTTTCTTCTTGAGAGCATTATTTGTCTACAATTTTATTGTTTAGATAGCATTGCTATTTTACTTTTTTAGCTTTCCTATTTTTCATTAGTTGTTGTTTTTTTAGACAATGTTGATGCTATTTTTCTCCATTTTGTTGTTGATTTTTTAGACGTTTTAAAATTTTTTGTGCAGTTTTGGTCTTGTTGTCGATGCTGTTTTTTCTCTATTTTTATGTGATTTTTGTTGTTTAAACGTGTAATTTTTCCTCCATTTTGTTGTTGTTTCGACAGTTCTGCTACTTTTTTTTTAGTTTTGGTCGTGTTATTTTGAGACTGTTTTGCTATTTTTCCGCTGTTTTGCTCTTGAGACAGCATTATTTTTCTACAATTTTATTGTTTAGATAGCGTTGCTATTTTACTTTATTTTGTCGTTGCTTAGACAGCTTTCCTATTTTTCATTAGTTGTTGTTTTTGAGACAATGTTGATGCTATTTTTCTCCATTTTGTTGTTGTTTTTTTAGACGGTTTAAATTTTTTTGTGCAGTTTTGGTCTTGTTGTCGATGCTGTTTTTTCTCTATTTTTATGTGATTTTTGTTGTTTAAACGTGCAATTTTTCCTCCATTTTGTTGTTGTTTCGACAGTTCTGCTACTTTTTTTTGTAGTTCTGGTCGTGTTATTTTGAGACTGTTTTGCTATTTTTTCCGCTGTTTTGTTCTTGAGACAGCATTATTTTTCTACAATTTTATTGTTTAGATAGCATTGCTATTTTACTATTTTACTTTTTTAGCTTTCCTATTTTTCATTAGTTGTTGTTTTTGAGACAATGTTGATGCTATTTTTCTCCAGTTTGTTGTTGTTGTTTTTTTAGACAATTTTCCTACTTTTTTGTCTTGTTATTTTTGAGAGCGTTTTGCTATTTTTCAGCTGTTTTGTTCTTGTTATAATTTTTTTAGACTGTGTTGCTATTTTTCACCCATTTTTTTTTTTTTTTTTGTCGTTGTTTAAACCACGTTGCTATTTTTACACGCGGCAGGAATTCCGTGTTAGCCGTTCGGGTGATCCCACCAAATGTTTGTCGTGCGAGACGACACCAAATCTGTAGCAGGTCAACAAATCACTTTTCATCTCTTCAAGTGTCATTTGTCCTGGTCAGCAATAGTCCTCGGGGGGGGGGGGGGGGGGGGGGGGGGCTGTCTCTTCCCTTCATCTGGTAGGTTAGCAAGCGCTGTTGTTTTGCATTATGTTAGTGAGAAGTGGGGGGGGGGGGGCATGTGTGTTGGGTGCGGTGCCTTCTGGGTGCTTATTTAATAGAACAGTGTTGAAGGTCAGCTCAGCGCTAAGGATAGGAAGACATCTTGGCTAATTAGCTCTCCCGCAGAGAGCCCCCCCCCCCCTCCCTCCCCCGGCAAGCTGTCACCCGCGTTTCGGATTTCTCATCCCTCCATTTTGAATTGTCGATGGCAACATTTTTATGATGTTTAAAAAAAAAAAGTATCCTATCTATGTCGTCAGCTCAGTTACGGATTGATGGCGGTTTGCGTACAGCGGCGGGGATTCCATCCCTGTTGCTTAGCAACGCTGCCCATCGCAAATAATATCGCTGTGGGAGACGGCTAAAATCATATCTTACTTTGGAGATGTACTCATAGTGCCATGTTTTGATGATGGAGCTCGAGATCCAACCCCCCCCCCCATTTAATCAATCTCTTCCCGCTTTAGCATCGTTAAAAAGCGGCGCGCGATAGCATCTGCGGCTTTTTACCTGTGATGGGAAAGCAAATTATTGCTGTTGGCAGGTCGGCGGTGCAACCATAGCTCCAAGGTCTCTTCTAACCCCCCCCCCCCCCCTGACCTGACTGTCACAGCAGATGTTCTTTTTTTTATTGCCCCCCCCCTTCCCCATGCTACCTTTTACGCCCGCGGCAATGCAGAAATGCGATTTAGCTTGAACGTAATGTCACCTTTGACGCCAATTCCGACTGCCTTCTGGCACGTTGGGGGAGGGGTTATTGGCACCCTGTAAACAACTTGATTTGACAGAATTGACCCCCGCCAACACCAGTACGTGAAAACCTCCCACCGGTACAAGTACAAGATCGTCACACAAAAGCCACAATTAATACTAATAATAATCATCATCATAATCATAATACATAAACATGCACGTGATGAGAGGTCAAAAGGTCAGGCCTGCAGCCCAAAAAAAAAATGACTGACAACCATGGTCTAAGACCACAAAAAAGACCACATTCAAACTGGTCCAATGACAAGTTTTCATTTTAAAATAGTTTAATTTCATAAACGATACCTAAATTGACATACAAGGTCAGGATAGAAAATGACAAAAAATATAGAAAGAAAGGGCGGAGAAATAAACAAAAAAAGAAAATGGCAGGACTCTCAATCGAGTGCACGTTGACGATTTGGACTCCGAAAAGGAAGCAGAGCATATTTGGGATTCGTCACATGACCCGTTGACGAATATCCGACGTGAAGGAAAATTTGGATTTTGAACCGGCGACCAATCCCAAGCGATCATGTCCATATGTGCTTTTTTTTTAATAATAATAATAATGTGAAGACATTATAAGAAATAATCGATGTCAAGGTTTCTTCAGCCGTCATCTGTACTTCGTTGAAGGTGTCGGACGTTTCGCTTCTCATCCAAGAAGCTTCGTCAGCGAACTAAAAATTTTGCTGGTAGCCCGAACAGTCCCTACAGATATAAGAAATAATCGTTCAACTCAAATAAGATGCAATCATTCAAACAAAAAAAAAAAAAGCATTTTGGTCCCTCGTTTAAATGAAACTAGAAAAGGTTTAAATACAAGAATAGCTTCCCTGTTTTTTTTTAATTGGACACAACATGGAAGACCTTTCAGCGGTGTCCCGCCTGGCGTCATCGGGCAACACTTAGCTAAATATGGCAAAAAACATTGTGCAAGACTGAATAAATACACCATTTGTGCAATTGTGTGCGTGCAGAATGGAGAGATATATTTTTTTTCAAAATTGGAGGCAGTGCCGCTATGCCTGAGACAAACTGTGCAAATGCTACCGCCATCGTTGCTACAAGACAGAACTACGACTGTCCTGTCACTTTTTTTTGGGAGGGGAGGGGTTAAAAGGGAAGCGGCAAAAAAAAATAATAATAATACAAATTTAAAAAGGCGTCCGTTTGTCCATCTGTGGCAAAAAAAAAAAAAAAAAAAAAAGTTGGTCAAATATGGCAGTTTGCGCATCCGGCGGCCATTTTGTGTCTCTTGGATGAGTCGCTTAGGATGTCACCAGCGAGTAGACCATACTGAAAAACACACACAAAAAAGAAACAAACGATAGTGAGTCGACCATTTTTTTTAAATGTATTTTATTTTCAGTCTTTTGGCCTTTTATATTTTTCATTTTTCTAACCCCCAAAATGAATTTAAAAAAACAAAACAAAAAAAAAAAAGAAAATACAGCCATATCGGCGGCCATTTTGGAGACAACTGGTGCCTCATAATGTTTCGATAGCGATCTCCCATACTTGTCAACGTATACATTTTCCTCATATTTTATACATTTTTAATATCATTTCAAATATTGTACGGCATACTACAACTTTAATACGGAAATAAAATTGTGAATGGATCTTCTTAAGAGCATTTTCGCTCAAATCCAGTTGGTCTCAATTGCTGCTAGCTAACGACAATGCTGCCGCCGGTTGCTAGCAAAAGTCATCCTCAATCGTGTATACATACAGGTCACATCCGACTTACGACCAGTTCGACTTACGACCGCCCGTACTTCCGACCACGACCTCCAGGCCCTATTTTTAAAAATGTTAACTCGACGCCAAGCACCGCAATGCGCTAGCAGGCCGGCAACGTGTAGCATAATTTTGGCATACCAGCCAGCATCTCACTCTCGCACAGCAATCGACCGCGTGATGGCACCAGACGGTGGGAGTTTGCGTGTCATTTCGCCTCCGACTCTCTACTCCACATTTTGAATGGATTTCAACTTACGACCATTTCGACTTACGACCATTGGAACTCTGTCGTAAATTGGATGTTATCTGTATAGATTATTTTTTTTATCGCTACCTACAGTCGTATCGATAAAAGCATAACGTGCGCGGTAAGCTAGCTGTCTACATTTACGCTCATGTTAGCGTTTTTTTCACGCTTTTTTTCAAAGAATGTGCGGCGTACTACAACTTTTATACGGGAATTGTAATCATTAGCCATTAGCTGAGCTTGACAAGTACATCATCGACGTTGACGAAAATCCAAAATAAACGAAAATCTAATATGAATATGTTATTTATTATAACGTGAAAAGAAAAATGGAGGAAAATGCAACTTCCACGCCGCTACGGAATGAAGCGACAGATGTCGCTCATTTCACGTCCCGTTAGCTTTCGACGCATCTGCCAAGCAAATCAGGCCCGCTTGATTTGAGAGCGTGCGATTAGACTATGAAGGACCGATTTATTTATTTTGGGTGTGTGTGAAAAATATTCATCCGATAAATGTGCACGTCAAAAAAAATGAATAAAAAGAAGCAAATGAATTGCAACGGCCCCCAATAACAGGCATGCATAGCGTAGAAAATTGCTTGGGAGGTGAGGGGGGGGGGGGGTGAAGTGAAGAGCAGCATGTTCCTATGACAGAAACAACAGAAAATTAAGTCACATGATGGCTTCAGATCCATTTCATCGTTTCGGCTATTTTGGTCTGGATGAAGAAATTGGCGGAGGGAACGCAAGCGGCGAATGTTTCCGGAAAGATCACCGCTATTTCACAAAATTGACGACCCCTGACCCCCAATATGTGGAAAAACTCCCACTGGCACAAGTACAAGATCGTCACAAAAGCCACAGCAGCGCAATGTCAAAAATAGATAAATAAACACATTTAAAGCAAATTATAGTGACCACAAGAAGTAAGAATAAAAAAAATGTGTGCGAAATTAAAAATAATTACATTAATAATAATAATAATAATAATAGTAACAACAATTGAATAAATAATAATTAATTTAAATCACATAAATGCTGTTAAAAATAATTTAATATAATGATGATAAAATCACGTAAGCGTTGTTAAAAATAATTGAATGAATAATAATAAATACAATAAATAATGTAAGTGCCGGTAAAAAAAAAAATAATAAATAAAATAAATCACATAAGCGCTGTTAAAAAATTTAATAAATAATAACTAAAATAAATCACATAAGCACTGTTACAAATAATTGAATAAAAATAATACATTTTGAAAAATCACATATGCACTGTTGAAAATAATTGAATAAATAATAATAAATGAAATAAATCACATAAGCACTGTTAAAAATAATTGAATAAATTATAATAAATAAAATAAATCGTAAGTGCTGTTAAAAAAATGAATACATAAAACTCAATAAAATAAATCACGTAGGCGCTGTTAAAAATCATAGAATAAATAATAATAAATACAATAAATCACATAGGCACTGTTCAAAATCATAGAATAAATAATAATAATAAATAAAATAAATCACGTAAGCGCCGTTAAAAACAATTGAATAAATAGTGATCAATAAAATAAATTGCATAAGCGCTGTTAAAAAATAATTGTATACATCATAATAATAAATGTTAAAATAAATCCCATAAGCGCTGTATAGCGAGAAGCCACACATCCACAGACTGGTCAGAACTTGAAGGTACACAATCTACGTAGAACCATGGGGGACTTGGGGGGCTGGGGGGGGGGCTATTTGGTCATGCAAATCTAGAGCTTGTCGATTGAATATGCAAATTTTTTTGAAAAATTGTTTAAAATCCACATTTTGGAGTCATCTGATAAGGTTGACAAGGTACCTCCCACTGTGACCAGTAAATGGAGCGCACAGGTGTCCAAGTCAAGGCCCGGGGGCCAAAAGTGGCCCATCGCATCATTTTATTCGGCCCGCCAAAGCAAATCAAACATGTCAAATTTCATCATGGTTGCTAAAGTACCAGCTAAAATGTCAAATTGTCACATGTCAACCACCATAACAGTCATTCATTTTTTTCATTTCAAATTTAAGAAGAAACCATAACTCCAATTTGGCCGCCGGCAAAAAAATGACTTTGACACCTGCGATGTAGCACATAAAACGCTAAAAGTACTCGTTGGCGACATACGTGAAAGAAGCGTGTAGGCAAAAAAAAAAGTGTGCGTGAGGAGAAGGTGAAAAAAATGTAAGTCTGGTACCTGTTTCGCACGCGTTATTAGAGGGAAATTTCCAGGTTCCACACACTGCGGCCCCCGCATGACATGAAACAAGATCGGCAGGGTGGGAGGGGGATAATCAATGACGTCGCTTGGACACAGACCCCCCCCCCCCCCCCTTTGAGAAACGGCTTCTTTCGTCATCGAACGTTAGCATCGACGGTGGTCTGATATCACCCCCATTAAACAAGCCCCTCCCCCTTCGGAGACTCACCAATAGAGATAGTAGAAGAAGGAGAGGACGAAGAAGGACAACTTGCACCAGGCCTCCTTCAGGCAGAACTTGAGCGTGTCGCCGTTCATGACGGACGCCGGGTCGTAGCTTAGCTCCTTGCTATCCGTCGGGGAATGGAAGTACCGACTGCGGGGGGGCATAAAGAACACAATAGGGGGTCATCAACGCTTCGGCCTCTGAGGGATGGAATTGAGAGCCCATTTTAGTAGTCAGGTTTACATAACGACATTCGTTCGGATTGGTCGCTAACGATTTGGGATTGGACGCCAATGATGGAGGGGGGGGGGGTGCACTCGCATGTGTGCGACGTGTGAATTTGGCTCGATCACTCACATGGTTTATCTTCTGGCTGACTGTCCAAGCTTCCAGCTGCTCCTGCGTCTCTGCTAACACCCCCCCCGCCCCCTTCATTTTCCAGCCTTCACATCTCTCGGCTGCACGGGGAAGCAGCATCTGTCGCCAGAAGGCATCTGGCGTGGTTTCCGATTCATGAAACGAGCATGATTCGTCTCCCCCCCCCCCAACCATATTTTTATGTATTTATTTATTTTTGAAACAAGAACCGGCTGAGCTCAAAGCCATCAAGTTGCTGGCATTCCGCATCTGGGGGTGGGGGGGGGGGGGGTAACACGAGTTTTAACGGTCACCTAATTTCCGCTTGATGCCTTTGTGGGGGGCGGGGGGCTCTGCAATTGTAACATCTATAGATATATACAGGCAACATCCGACTTACAACCGAGTTCCGTTACGACCAAACGGTCGGAAGTCAAAATGGTTGTAAGTCGAAATACAACGACAGTAAAGTGTCGTTATATGGATATTCTCGGGAGTGGGAAAAAATATCGATCTAACCGGACTATCGATATATCCGATCCTGCGGCATGTAAATTTTCTCCTTGCGTTCATAGAAATAGTATCATAATAAGCAGTACTATCCATATAACCGATATCGATATAACCAGACTTTACTGTATTTGAGTTATTTCGGGTTGAGTGAACGCTGGTGCACGTGGCTGCCGCTGCTCACCCACAGAAAAACTGATCCTGTTACTGTTACCTGTTACCTTGAGAGTTTTGAAAGGCGCTTAGAAATGAAATGGATTATTATTATTATTATTATTATTATTATTAGTATTAGTATTATTAGTAGTAGTAGTAGTAGTAGTAGTAGTACATTCAAAATGTTGAATAGAGAAGCGTAGGCTAATTGACTCGCAAACCCCTCCCCCTCTGGTGTCATCACACGGTCGATTGCTGTGCGAGTGTGAGATGCTGACTGGCTGGCCAAAATTGTTGTACGCGTTGCAGGCCTGTTAGCATGTTGCGATGCCAGGCGTAGAATTGTAAGTTAAAAAATAGGGCCTGGAAGTCGTGGTCGTAAGTACGGGTGGTCGTAAGTCGAACTGGTCGTAAGTCGGATGTCACCTGTGTATCTGCGAGTGTGCATTCATGTGAGCAACATGGCTAACCCCTCCCCCCCTAACAAGTGTATAGTATCTTTCCACACATGCAATGATACATTGAAACTAATGAAGCGGCCATTTTTGTTTTATAACAATAACAAAAAAAATGACCCAAAACATTTTTTGACAGTTCTTCCTCTTTTTTTTGGGGTTAATAGACCCCCGCCCCCCCCTGAGTCAGATCAATAACATCATGTAAAATACATGCCCCCCCCCCTTGTCACTCAAAAACGTCATTAGTCACGTCAACCTAAGCGCCACCCGCCGCCATATTGAAAAAGGGCGAAATATGTATTTATATCTTTTTAGGGTGGGGGGGGGGGGGTGACATGGACATTCACCTCCAGGTATTGTAGAAGAGGAGGGGTGCGTTGAGGCCCACCGTCAGCCATTCTTGAGCGCAAAGGAACATGATGCAGAAGAGAACGTGGATGGAATACTCCGGTAGCACCAACTGCAAAAAAGACAAAATGGACGCACGTGGAATGCGCAACAAAATGAATGAGTCACCCCTGAGACCCCCCCCCCCCCCACCACCACCCCAAAGCTGTATATCAGCCCCCCCCCCCCACCCGACACTCGTTTGTATGCTACACGTCATTGCATCGTCAGCGCCTTTGACACCAACACCATGAGCAAGGCGGGGGGTCAAAGGTCACCGAAAAAAAAAAAAACAGATACTCATCCCGCTTTTGATGATTAATCGCTATTTTTTTCTTACATTTATGATAATCAATTTCTGTGTTTCTAATAATATAGTTCGACTATAGTGACCCCCCCCCCCCCCACACCTCGCTTACATGATGTCGTTGTGTTCCGGCTGCATTATTCAAATGGCTGCACACCTTTCTAAAAGCATTTCCTCTGAAAAGCTCCTCATCAGCAGGGGGTCTGGAGGGGGGGGGGGGGGATGCCATTAAGGCAAAAGTTGAATTATTTATAGCTTGCATGTATTGCATTGTATTTTGGATAGCCGCCCTCAAACTGTGAGCGATTTATGGCCACCAATGAAACTCTTTGGAAAGGAAGTGGCTATCTAGAAGCTCTCTTTTATTTTGAAAATCTCCCAAATCTTACTCTAAAAGTAAAGTAATAATAATTATAATAATACATTTCATTTATAAGCGCCTTTCAAAACTCTCAAGGACACCTTACAGTGACAGGATGATTTATTTTATTTTTTTGCGGGTGAGCAGCGGCAGCACAGCTAATGGATAGTAAATAGATAGCAAGTGGCGCTTTTTAAACTTTTTTTAAACATCCGCAACTGACTGAAAAGTCATAAATCATCATCACACATCACAAAAATAACGAAGACGGAGCACAATATTCCGAAAACGAGGATGTGGTGTGGAGGCGACTCACCTTCCTCAGGAGGTTGCAGATCCTCTCGATGTTTCGCAACCTCTCCCTCTGGAAGACGACAAAAGCAACAATCAATAAATACACAATTAAATACATCAATAAATAGATAATTACATAAATAGATACATACAAAAAGACAGTATTTTCTGCACCTTCAAACAAATGACATATTGAAAAATGTTTCCATACATAAGGTGCACCGCATTATAAGGGGCACTTTCAATGAATGCACATTTTAAAATATTTTCCATACATAAGGCGCACCGTATTATGAGGCGCATGGTCAGCTTTTGAAAACAATGTTTACTTTTAGGTGCAGAAAATACGGTAGATTAATTGATAAATACATATATGAATAAAAACATAAATACATACAGAAATAAATAAATACATACAGAAATACATACAGAAAAACATACATTTTTTGCTTGGGTGCTGATAGAGCTGTGGTCAGACCTCTGTGAATGTTTTTTGCCTTCCTCGGGGGGGGGGCACCATTTGCCATTTGTACATCCGCCCCCATTTCAAGCTCAGATAACTCCAGACCCATTCAAATTAGGAATTAACTCTTTTTTTTTCTGATGAAAGAAGAAAGTCTAAGGTTTCTAAAGCTGCATTTAATGTTGATGTAGTCCTAAAAGTCAATATTTTGCGGGACAATGACAAAAACCCTGGCACTGGAGTGGACACATTTTTGCAAATACTTAAACTTAAATACTGAAAACATTGGGGCGAGCGAGCGTTATGAATAATGCGTCTATTTTTCCGCTGCTCCGATTCGGCGTCCAAAGCTTCCGGAGCGCTCGCCAAAGTGCTGACGGGAGCGGGTGGCGCCCTTTCACTTTAGCTTTTAACGTCATCATCAAATATTCAAGGCGTTCCCATCGCGCCGCATTCTGGGTTTTCCCCGGCGGCGGCGTCGCTTCTGAAGAACGTCGCTCGCGTGCGCAACTTTGGTTTCTGTTGTTGAAAGTAAAGCGTCGCCATTGTTGTTCTGGATGCTTCTCACCAGCTGCTAGTTGTCAATAAAGTTGGATTAAAAAAAAAAAAAAAAACTCGACTTACGACCACCCATACTTACGACCATGACCTCCAGACCCTATTTAAAAAAAAATAATTCTACGCCTGGCTACGCAACGTATGTTTTCCCCATATTTCATGTTTTTTTTTTTAATAATTTCAAATAATGTACAGCGTACTACAACTTTAATACGAAATAAAATATGAATCGATCTTTTAAAGACCATTATGACTCCAATCCAGTTGCTGCTAGCTAACAACAATGCTGGTTGCTAGCAAAAGTCATCCTCAATCGTGTGTATATACAGGTCACATCCAACTTACAACCAGCTCAACTTATGACCACCCATACTTAAGACCATGACCTCCGGACCCTATTTAAAAAAAAAAATAATTCTACGCCTGGCATCGCAACGCGCTAGCAGATTGGCAACGCGTAGGACAATTTTGGCCAGCCAGCCAGCATCTCACGCTCGCACAGCAATCGACCGCGTGATGGCACCAGATGGGGGGTGTTTGCTATTCAGTGTGTTCATCTTTTAAAAATAAATCTGTGTTTTGCAGCTAATAGCGAATAGCATTATAACAAAATATTACAATTTTTTTTTTTAATCAAATCAAGAACCAACCGCATGGAGTGGATTCCCTTGATCGATGGGCACCTTGAAGTCAGTCTGGAGCTCATCAAAAGCTGTGATCTGACAAAGGAAGCACAAATACGACTTGGTGATTGGCGGATGAAAAACAAAATTAGTTATTCATTCATTCACTCATTTATTTATTTATTCGTCTGTTTTTATTCATTAATTCACCCGTGTATTTATTTATTTGTCTATTTATTTATTTATAATAATAATTATAATAATAATAAGACATTTCATTTTCCACCTATTTATTCATTCATCCGTTTATTTATTTATTTGTCTGTTTATTTGTTTTTTATGTAATCAAGTATTTATTTATTTATTTATTTATTTATTCACCCACTCATTTAATTATATATTTATTTATACATTCATTTATTTATGTATTTATTATTCATCCGTGTATTTATTTATTCGTTTTATTTATTCAGCCATTTACTCATTTATTTCTTTTTTTGTCTATTTATTTTTGTATTTATTTATTCACCCATGTATTTATTTATTTATAATAATAATGATACATTTCATTTTCCCACCTATTTATGCATTCACCCATTTATTTATTTATTTATTTATTTATTTACTTATTTTATTTATTTGTCCATTGATGAATTTTTTATTCACGTATGTATTCACCCATTTATGTATTTATTCACTCTTTTATTTATTTATGTATTTATTATTCACCCATTTATTTATTTATTTATTTATTTATTTATTTATTTATTTATGCCTTCATTTATTTATTCATTCACCCATGTATTTATTTATGTGGTAATTATAAATAAAAAAATATAAATAAATAAATGTATTTATGTATGTATTTATTAAACAGCTGAGGTTTGCTCCGATCCCGATGATTTCCCTCGATTCCGTAACTGTGGGGGGTCTTTTTGCGATGTTATTACCCGGCGGATGCCAAGCGTGATCCGGGTTCATTGCCTGATGCCGTTGCGGCGTGAGGCAGCCCGGCGGCCGTCCTCATGCCTGATAAGATTACGTTGCGCCGTGATCATGAGTACACATGGCTGCGTAGCGGCTAGGGTGTAAGTAGGGGAGGGCGTTTCCATTTTTATTGATTGACTCCATCGCAGAGCAAAAGCAAGATACACCCGAGATGCGCGCAAATGTCATTTATTCTTTTTTAGTCTTATCTTTCTCACAGGCTATCTCACTAGCTATATATCTTACTAGCTATCTCGCTATCTATCTTGCTAGCTATCTCGCCAGTTATCTCACTAGCTATCTTGCTAGCTATCTCACTAGCTATCTCGCTAGCTATCCCGCCAGCTATCTTGCTAGCTATCTTGCTAGCTATCTCGCCAGTTATCTCACTAGCTATCTTGCTAGCTATCTCACTAGCTATCTCGCTAGCTATCCCGCCAGCTATCTTGCTAGCTATCTTGCGAGCTATCTATCTAGCTAGCTATCTATTTGCTTATGAACCATGTATCCCTTGTTGTTTTATCATCACTCGACCGCTTTTTTTTTTTTTTCCTTCTCCGTGTGCAGCTCGATCTGGTTCCGTTGCTTGCGCGTCTTACGTGGCGCTGCGAGAGCGAATCTTTCTGCTGCCTTAAGCAGAAAACACAATTGAGCGCCTGGCCTCGCAAACCATTGTTGGAGCGTCCACATGCCCCAAACGAAAGAACACGCGTGTTGCTTCGCTGGACACGCTACCATCGTTTTTAAAGAGCTTCAAAATAGCATTATCATTTTGGACGTCATTTTTTTTTTGTGCCCACGGTTATCAATAATTCACCACGTCTCGGCCGCGATTGACTTTGGAGTCATCCGATCCTCCATTCAGCGTCTCCAGTTGGTCCGTAATGCTGCTATTTGCCTTTTGACCTGCAACCATTTGCAAAATTGGGACCATATGAGTCTGATTCTTATTTAACAAGCTCCATAACCGTTACTGCCATTCCCAAATTTGTTTGGGTTTTGTTTTTTCTTGCAAGGCTGCCGATAAAGCAGCAGTCAGACCTCTGGCAATGTTTTTTTACTTTCCATGATTTACCCTTTGTACCTTTTTATATTTATTTGCTATCTATTAGCTAGCTATCTAGCTATCATCATATCATATAGCCATCTATGCATCATAATCACGCAATCAAGTCACTCCGATCACGCTGCTGCAGGACGAATAATATTGATTGATTGATTTGGAGTATTGTAATAATAATCATACTAGTGCAGCGTGTTCTACCGGAAACAAATTCCTTGTGTGTCCTACATACTTGGCAATAAAGATGATTCTGATTCTGATTCTGATTCTGATAATTAGTTTTATTTATTATTTATTTATTTAATTATTTATTCACCCATTTATTTATAATAATAATCACAATCATAAGCACAATCGTAATTAATCATAATCATAATCATAATTAATCATAATCATAATAATAATGATTGATTTGGAATATTGTAAATAAATATTAATCATAATAATTATTATTTATTTAATTAGTTATTTTTTCACCCATTTATTTATAATGGGTGATATAATATACGACTACTACTACTACTACTACTACTAATAATAATCATCATCATAATAATCATAATTAATTATAATAATAATAATAATAATACTAATGATTGATTTGGAATATTGTAAATAAATAATAATCATAATAATTATTATTTATTTATTTAATTATTTATTTATTCACCCATTTATTTATAATGGGTGATATATAATACTAATACTACTACTAATAATAATAATAACAATAAAAAATAAAAAATAATAATAATCACAATCATAATCATAATCATAATCGTAATAATATAATCATAATCATAACAATAATCATAATAATTAACAATCATAATAGCGCATGGTAACCGCATCACCATTGCAGCAATTGGGACAAAAAAAGGGGAAGAGGGGTTGTGGGTTTGGGTAGGGGGGGGGGCTATTATTTCTGCAACAGCGAGATCCATGACAGACTGAAATTGATTGATTGATTGATTGATTGATTTATCGGCCGATGTCAATGAATTGTGAGACCCCCCCCCCCAAAAAAAAAAAAAAAATAATAATCCAAAGTACTTACGTGCCATATTGCGAAGAAGATAAGCGACACGCACAGAACCAGAGATAGCATATAGCAAAAGGCAGCAAAAGTAAACATCGTTGGCAAAGGGAAACGACGGGTAATTCCCCAGGAAAAGGCGCGCTCCCATTTAGAGGGCGCAACCAAAAAAAATGGGGGGGGGGGGGGTCTGTAGTGAACAATAAAGTTGTCACTCTGCCACGAGAAGGCGAGGTGAGACCACTACCTTGACTTCACCCATGCTAGGCGGAAAATGAAGGGGGGTAAAAAAAGAAACCCCCACACGGCTGCGCGTTCACGCGCGTTCACGCGATGTTGCGCCTCAAAATTCCGAACCGGTTCGAAATCCGGTCCACTCGGCACCTTCTGCTCCGCCGTTTTGGCTGTAAAGCAAAACGGGGACGTCTGATAGGGGGAGGGGGGCGAACCGTTTAGGGGGGGGGGGGGCGCAAGCACGTCATACGCGCGCGAGCAAGCGCGCGAACAGGTGGATGGAGAACAGCAAGAGCCCGGGCGCGCGCACGCGTCCCGTGTACGCGCGCTGGAAAATGGGGGGTTCATTTCCCCCTCTTGTTTGGGTGGGGGATTATCCCCGCCCACCCCCTTTTTTTAAACGGCATTTCTTTATTGAATGACGATTGATTTTCATTCCGATTTAACGTGACAAGATGATTGATCGCGATTGACATTGCAAGGATTTGGGGGATCGATCCGTTTTTTTCTGGGGGGGGGGGTGTCATTTTGATCAGACGAATATGACAAGTTTCGTCCAATAAGTGTTGGAATCGTGCCCAACGTGACCAAGCGACGAGAGATCGATATATGATATTTGTATGGGTGACTAGTGACCTCTAGTGGTAGTTGTTGTGTATTGAACATGTCTCGAGGAAGCCTCAAGACAACTTGCTAATAATAATCATAATAATGATGATAATAATAATGATCATAATAATAACAATAATGATGATAGTAATAATAATACCAATAATAATAATAATAATAATAATAATAATACATTCTGGACCAGCTGGAGACCCATTATGGAGGATTTGTTGACTCAAGTAAAAAAAAGTAATAATATTAATTAAATAATTAATTAATTAATTAATTATATTTATGAGGGCCTTTCAAAACTCTCAAGGACACTTTACAGTCACATGCTATATTTCTTTCTGCGTGTGAGCAGCGATAGACAGACGCGCCGTTAGGTCAACCCGGAAGTAACATCACCACACTATATCAACCCGGAAGTAAAACACACGCACCACGAACTGAAATGCTTTAAATCGCATTCTATCTTTTTTTAAATCCTAAAATAAACCTTAGCAACGTGAATACTTTATCTGCCTAGCTAGGATGAATGTCTAGTTTAATTATTTGTATTTATTGATCGGATTTGTTGTATTTGCTTCTCGCCGTCAGAGAACAGGCAGCCTGTTGTAATTCACTCTCTGGCCGCTAGATAGCAGCATTTCTTTACATTAATATGGCGCAGGCTTCGTCCCTCGGCGTAACTTGAACTTGAAATGAGTGTCAACAAATACGTACATGTATTTGTACTGCGCGTTTTATTCACGCGGTGGGCGATCGGCCTTTTAATTTTTGTATCATACAATAAGAGGCGAGAACGCGGAGTGAATAGTTCGTGTAACTACGCATGCGCGGGGACCACAAAGCGTTGCCAAAGCAACCACGTCGTCACGTGACACGAGGCACGGACGTCACGGCAATATAAAAAGTGCTTGTGTGTTTCAAAGGAGATAAAATGCTCCGAAATGCTGCATTGCGTTGTGTCTTGAGGCCTTTGGGGCACCCAAGCAAAAGTGAAATGATGCTACTTTCATATGCTACAATGATGTCAACGCTAAAAAAATAATTGCTGAAAATAAAACTAAAATACAGTGATACCTCTGTTTTCGACCTTTTCAGAAAGCTGTTCGAAAACCGATTTGTTCAAAAACCGAAACAGCACTTTCCATTCAAATCAATGTAAAAATTTTTAATCCGTTCAGTCTAGAAAACAACTTTTTAACTATTTCACAGCATAAACTGGATAAAGACTTAATAATAGAGCAGGTCACGTGTAAAATTCCATAAAAACAAACTGTAATGTTTTATTTTCATTAATTTTTAACATCAACATTAAGATCTGCATAAAAAGCTCTCTATCTGTCTGCCACGGGGCGTGTTGGCACCTATCCCAGCTGTCTTTGGGCAATCACAGGGCAAACTAACTTTTCAAACCATCATCTGCTAGCTTTAAAATCATACTGTTCAGGAGATCTTAACCAAATATGTCTGCATTTTTGGGTCAGGAAGTGACATATAAGGAAGCGGAGGGTAGTCGAGTGATGCATTCAGATGCACTCAGTTTGGTTGAGAACCAAATTTCGGTTGTATAAAAAATAGGACATTTTTGGAAACCGAGGTTTGACTGTGTTTCCCTTATGCTGCATTTCAGTACCATTTGAGGGTGGATGGAATTGCGGTACCAGTGCACTTTTGTAACCTCTGTGTGACTCCAACAGCATTGTCGTTGTACGCAAGGTGACGCACTATAGAGAACTCCATTAGGGTTCCCAAAGGAGAGCCTCCTGCTGAGAAATCTCTTTTTGCTCAGTCACAGTCACCTTCTCCACTACGGAAATGAAGTACACAGAGGCGTTGTTGCTTTTTTTTTTTTGCTTTTATTTTGAAACAAGTCAGAATTTCAGGTCAGCACGGTCAAACTACACTAACTATTGTTGTTATTCAAAATGGTCAGACTAGCGCATCAAAAGCAGTGCCACGTTGACCAATTAGCGACAAGCTTTGCAATTAGCAAGAATAGCGCCAGTTAAAATGCTAACGTCCCCGGTTTCTCAAGAAAAGCGTCTTGCATGGTTTTCCGATCTGATACTCAAGACTACTACGTTCTAACTACGGTTGCTTCCGTTTGCAGACTTTGACGCGCTGAGAGGCCGTAAAAATAACCGCGGGAAGATGAAAGAGGTTGCGAGGATAAAAATGGATCACAGAAGAAATGCCTCGAAATCCCAGAAATAGAAAAAGAGGAAAAAAGGGACGATCAGAGAGGCTGGTTTGCGCAGCCAGCGCCTTGTCGCGTTTCTACAATTTGGTCGTACTGCGGAGTAAACGGCGAGCTCATTAGCTATTCGAGGCACGACGGCTTTTTATTCCTCTCTGTCTTTCCATGACCAGAATTGTTTCCACAGCTCGACTAGCACACACGCACACACACACACGAGAGATGCATATGTAGACCGTATAGAAGCCTTTAGAATGAAAAACTAGACAAGTGAGGACCGAACAAAAAGCCCTCACTTGTCAAAAATGTGCTCGCCACATGTATAAAATCATATTGGTCCTCACAAGAATAGTCATACAAACACACAAACACACAAGATGCATATGAAGACCATCTAGAAGCCTTTAGAATGAAAAACTAGACAAGTGGGGACGGACCAAAAGGTCCTCACTTGTCAAAAATGTCCTCGCCACATGTATGAAACCATATTGGTCCTCACAAGAATTGTGATACAAACACATACACACGAGAGTAGCACACGAAGACAGTCTAGAAGCCTTTAGAATGGAAAAACTAGACAAGCGAGGACCGACCAAAAGGTCCTCACTTGTCAAAAATGTCCTCACCGCATGTATAAAATCATATCGGTCCTCACAAGAATAGTCATACAAACACACACACACGAGAGATGCATATGTAGACTGTCTAGAAGCCTTTAGAATGGAAAAACTAGACAAGTGGGGACCGACTAAAAGGTCCTCACTTGTCAAAAATGTCCTCACCGCATGTATAAAATCATATCGGTCCTCACAAGAATATTCATACAAACACACACACTCACACGCTGCTTTCTTTTTTCATGTAATCACAGTCTTGCATATTAAACAAGCACTTCCTTTCCTTATTTTGATTGACACCACCCCCTCCCCCGGTTTAAATCTTTAAAATTGATCTCCAAACTAATGTATTTAGTTTTGGGCTTTTTTGACAACATCTGTTTTTATGCTTTTTCTACCGTGCATTTTTCTATTCCCGAGAGCACAGGAAATTAGATTGTCTTGCACACCCCCCCCCCCGTTTTTCCTCCCCCACGCTTCGACCGTATCTGCAGCCAGCACGCACCCCCTCGCTAAAAAAAAAGGGCTTTCCCGGCCGGCCGGCTCAGGCGTTTCGTTTTCTCTCTCTGCTGCTGACGCAGCGTGACCGAGATGATGCTTTTAAGTCCAAGATGGCTGCCTCCAGTTGTCTTTTATTTATTTATTTGATTTTATTTCAGCCTCTCTGTGCTTTTTCTGACGATGAGAGGAGGGGGCGGGAGAAGTAGCGACGATTTAAAATTAATGACCCTTGAGGAAGAACAATGTTCTTTTTCCGAGCTGCATCTGTTGTGGAAAGAACCGCCCACCTCCAGTTTAATCACGTGAATCCTGAACATGCTGATGTCAATCTATTAGCTAGATGGTGAATAGCTAGATAGCAAATAGCTAGATAGCGAATAGCTAGATAGCGAATACCTAGCTAGCGAATAGCTAGCTATTTGCTATCTATTGGCTGGCTAGCAATCTAGCTGCGTGGCTATGAGCTATCTATTGGCTATCTGTTGGCTGGCTGTCTGTTTGCTATCTATTAGCTAGCTGGCGATCTATCTGGATGGGTATTAGCTATCTATTAGCTAGCTAGCTAGATTTCTATCTGTTTGAGTTACTTTCGGGTTGAGTAAATGCTGGCGCGTGTGGCTGCCGCTGCTCACCCACAGAAAAACATATCTTGTGACTGTAAAGTGACCTTGAGAGTTTTGAAAGGCTCCACAAAAAAACCCGCACAAGCCATCTGCACACTTGATGCAAAAAGCTATTAACCCAGCTAAACAGAACACAATTGATGAGGAACTAGGTAAAATTATAGCAGAGAAAGCATCTCCAAGCGATCATTCCTCAAAATGGTGAATGAAGAAGGCTACGTTCCTCATCAAGTGTTTAATGCTGATGAAACCGGCCACTCCATTCCATCAAGCCATCAATGACCATCACAAAGGTAAATAAAACGACTTTATTATACCGTACAGTTTATTTCTTTAATGATAACACCATAGCACATTTATAATACATAAAATAAGGTATATTTTGTGTCGTTTTAAGGCTTATAAAATTAGAAAGTTATATTTTATGGGGACCTGGGAACGAATTATTCTCATTTTAATGGTTTCCTATGGGAAATTAATTTTTGGGATACACACTTTTTGCCTTAAACACTCTGTCTGGGAACCAACAAAGTTCCTAAGCTAAGGCATCACTGTATTGGCTCAGCGGCACTCAGGAGTGCAAAGCAAGCCTGGTTGCAAATAAATAATTGACCGCAGTCCCAGTCCATATAAATGTCTCCATAACTTACTTTCAACCCGACAGACGTAGCCCAGAATCTTGAAATGTAACCCCCCCCCCCCATTCCTACTTCTAATCTTATTTTAAAGCAATAATTTTTGTCTCTGTGAGTTGTAGTTGAGTTGTAAAAAATAAGCAAAAACCGACCGGATTGCACTTGTTTCAATGGAAACGGGTCAACGGACACGCTTGCTAGCTAGCGCTGCCCATCGAAGCACTCGAGCTTGACGTGATGAAGCGTTTTTCCTCTCAGTGGCTCTCGGCGACGAGTGCCTCTTGTTCACCTGAGCCCAAAAGTGGAAACAAATCACCTCTTTGTCCTCTCGGCTCATTTACTTAAGTGTGTGCGGGGGAAGGCAGCTCCTTTTTTAAAAACGTTTCACGTGTCTGGATGACACGAACAATGTATTTTTTTGGTAATACAAAATATAAGACGGAAGAATATAAGATAGGTGTGAAAATCAAGGCTAGCTTGTGAACTTGTGAAATGCTATGCTCATCTATCGAGCTAGCTAGCTAGCAGGCTAGCTAGCGAACGAGCTTGCTAGCAGGCTAGGAAGGTGAACAATGTTTTTTTTTAATACAAAAGTCTCGGCAGAATACATGACAGATGATAAGCTAGCTAATTTTATGCTCGTCTATCAAGCTAGCAGACTAGCTAACGATTGAGCTAGCTAACGAGCGAGTTTGCTAGCAGGCTAGCAAGGTGAACAATGTTTTTTTTTTAAATACAAAGTTCTCAGCAGAATCTAAGACGCGTGTCAAAGTCAATACTAGCTTGTGACCTTGTGAAATTCTATGCTCATCTATCGAGCTAGCGAGCAAGCTAGCTAGCGATCGAGCTTGCTAACAGGCTAGCTAGTGATCGAGCTAGCTAGCAGGCTAGATAGCGATCAAACTACCTAGAAGACCATTTATAATAATAATAATAATAATAATAATACGTCATTTCTAATCGCCTTTCAAAACTCTCAAGGTCACTTTACAGTCACAGGCGAAGTTTTCCCGTGGGTGAGCAGCGGCAGCCACACACACCAGCATTCTAATGGCTTCTCCAAATTCATAACGTAACTACAATGTTGGAATTCACTGTTTGTCCTTGAACGCATCAGAGCTACAGATCGTGCGCATTTACATCCATTCGACTTTAATGAGGACGCAAGATGGCGGACGAGTGCTTATTTGGGCTACTCGTCTTTTGACTTTGGAGCGAAGACAACCCGCTGACCACCAGCGACGGAGGCAATAAAACGAGAACGAGAGGTGACGCAAATCAGCGGCTGTCATCTCGCCCAGACCTCTCGTATGAAGATGGAGACGGTTGGCCCGGGCGGGCCACCCGCGAGGTCATCTGAAGGAGAAAAGGGCAATCTTGCCAGCCGCTTTGGCAAAAGCTCATCATGCCTCGGCAGGACCACTCCTCGTTAGATAGATATCGATTTTGCTATTTTGAGGAGACTGCGGATCGTGTCCTCAACGCGTAGATTAAATACATTAGAGTGGAAGCAGCGGCGCTGAGCCTCCGGAGGCTTTTGTCTCTTTTGAAGCAGGGCTGGGTTGGCGCCGTGATTGGATTGGATTGGATTAGCCTTTATTAGCCTCGCAGTGGAGACATTGACATTTCACAGCAGCAAAATTATGAATGGAAAGGAAAAGAAGAAGTAGAGAAACACAGCGAATCAGTCAGTGTACTCAATCATCATCACCATCATCAATATCATCATCATCATCATCAAAAAATACAAATAATAATAATAATAATAATAATAATAATAATAATAGTTAGTTATTCCGTGCTCATCTATCAAGCTAGCTAGCTCACGAACTAGCTCGATCGCTAGCTAGTCTTAGATTGGATGTAGCTTTATTGGTGTCGCAGTGGAGAAATTTACATTTCACAGCAGCAAAGTGAAGAAAGGAAAGAAAGAAGTAGAAAAATAAAATACAGGAGCTGCTGTAAAGGCAGCCACTCTCGCCGCGCCATCTTGAAGTCAAAACAACAACAAAAAAAACTGCATAACAAATAATGACAGACAGTCATTCGATCTTAAGCACTTTCTGCAGTTGTAGATGAAAGAAGAGAGGATCCAAACATCTTTTTCACCAGTGGATCAGGGACGTCACAGTGAAATGTGTACGTCTGCTACAAGCGAATTGTTGAACGCAAACACAAAGCCGTAGCATCCATTGACAAAAAGATATTGTCACATATACCTCCTATCCCACGTAAATCCGCTTCAATTCCAAGCCGCAACCAGTTCCAACAGCACCAACCTTTCCGCTGAACAAAGCGAGGCAGTGAAAATAGCGCCAAAAAAGCACAATGGCGCCCAGAGCTCTCCAGCCATGACAGTTAAATAGCACCAACGTTCTTCCCTCATCAAAAACGGTGCTGGCATATTCGTGCTGCCGAAAAGGCGTAACCGCTTAACAGACTGAAATTTGAAATTCTTCATACAATCTAGCCAATTTTTTGACCAAAAACCAAAGCGATGTTTGAGGTCATTTTAGGTCACTGGATGATGTTTACCGATGAAACGGCCACGTGCCCTTTGACCCTTCGACATCAAGCTATGATGCCGCGTTGAAGCTTTGATGCTTTGCGTCACCGACGCGTAGCTTTCAAAACAAAACAAACTCAATCCAAAAGTGAAAGGGGACATAAATGTCTCATTTACAAAATCGTGACTGATATCGATTCACCTTCTTCAACCGGTGAGCTCTTTGTTTACTTTATGATGTATCGTTAAATACGCCCAAAAAAAATGATATTAATATACAGGTAACATCCGACTTACGACCGAGTTCCGTTCCGACCAAACGGTCGTAAGTCAAAATGGTTTTAAGTCGAAATACATTCAAAATGTTGAATAGAGCTATCTATTTGCTATCTATTCGCTAGCTAGCTAGCTATTTGCTATTTATTCTGTAACTAGCTAGCTATCTATTAGTTATCTATTAGCTAGATAGCTAACTATTATTATTATTATTATTATTATTATTATTATTATTATTATTATTATTATTATTATTATTAGAGACTCTGAAGCCACAATTGTGCATTGCGGTGCCAGGCATAGAATTAAAATTTTAATAATAGGGTCTGGAGGTCGTGGTCGTAAGTATGGGTGGTCGTAAGTTGAGCTGGTCATAAGTCGGATGCCACCTGTCTACTGTTTTGTTTTCTATGGTAGCCACCTTGTTTTTAATGTTTTTTAAGTCGTCGCGCTTTGGTATTTGTATCAATCTCCTACGAGTCTTTTTGGGTCCTGACGATCTTGATTTTTGCGCAGGCAATGGCGAAGGACGCCTTGGCGGAGGCGGGCTGCTATTTCGACGAACTCAATAAGCTGCGAGCGCTCGAACCGGACGTTAGCCAAAAGACGGCCGAGCTGAAGGAAGACTGCAAAGATTTTTTGGACAAAATCGTGCAGTTTTTGAAGATCATCGGAGGTCTGATGGACCTGGTGGACGCTTTGGCCAACGAGACGGAGAAAGAAAAGCTGAAGGCCCTCGGCACCAGAAATTTGCTCAAGTTTGTGGCCAAGCAACGGGAGGCCCAACAGCAGCAACTTTCCGCCCTGATCGCCGAGAAGACACTGCAACTCAAGCGCTATCGGATCGAGTACGAAACCCTCGCCAAAGTGGAGGCGGAGCAAAACGACTTTATCAACCAGTACATTTTGCAAAAGTGACAAAGGCGGGCAGGTGCTATCTATACGCTAGTTTCTATTAGCTTTCGATTAGCTATCTATTTGCTATCTATTAGCTAACTGGCCGGCTATCTATTAGTTATATTGCTAGTTGTCTAGCTAGCTCGCTAGCTGTCTAGCTGGCTATCTATTAGCTAGCTAGCTTTCTATGTATTTGAGTTACTTCTGGATTGAGTGAACGCTGGCACGTGTGGCTGCCGCTGCTCACTCACAGAAAAACCTCTGTGACTGATAAGTGACCTTGAACGTTTTGAAAGGCGCTTATAAATTCAATGTATCATAATAATAATAATTATAATTTATAGCTAATAACTACATGTATAGCTAGATATACAGCTAATTATCTAATAGCTAGCTAGATAGCTAATATATAGCCAGCTAGATAGCCAGCTAGACAACTAGCTATATGGCTGGCTAGCTAGCTATCTATTTGCTAACTATTCACTATATATTTGCTATCTAACTAGCTAGCTGGCTACCTAGCTAGCCATCTATTTTCTATCTATTCATTATCTTACTAGCTAGCTAGCTATTAGTTATCTATTAGCTATCTAGCTAACTATCTATTTGAGTTATTCCGGGTTGAGTGAATTCTGACGCGGTGTGGCTGCCGCTGCTCACCCACAGAAAAACTTCATCCTGTAACTGTAAAGTGACGTGACAGTTTTGAAAGGCGCTAAGAAATGAAATGTATTGTTTTTATAATAGATAGCTAGCTAGGTAGCCAGCTAGATAGCAATAAGTGGTACACATTAGTGACGGCTATCTTAAATTGTTGTTATAGTACGCGTATCAATTATTAAACCATTGCTTATGTAGTTTTTTTTTAAGGGGGAGGGGCTTGTAAATCAAAATCTCCAATTTAGCTAAAGTGCAATCTAATTCAAAAACAGGATCTGGGTGTCCAAACTCTGGCCCGAGGGCCATTTGCGTCCTTACCATTTGCAATTGATGACGCAGTTCATACTGAAAAGAAACAGTTGGTGGTGGGGAGGGAGGGAGGGGGGAGGGGGGCTCGCGTCACATGGTCTGTGCAGCTCCAATCGTCAGGAGGGGGTGGGCTAGCTTAAATCACCAGATCCTCTCCGTCGGCCATTTTTTGCCCCCACTCCCCCTCGCAATTAAGCACGTCCATCATTCCGCGCACATGCACGTTCGCTGTGCGCAACCGCAACATTATCCCCGAATCCCACCCCCCCCCCCCCCGTGGCCCCGCCCCCCCCGGCTCACGCACAATGGGAATGCCCGGAAAGCAGCCGCGACGGGATTATTTGGCAAAACCTTGACGAAGGCGACATCCGCCAGCGTCGGCGCAATTGCCGCGTTCGCCTCCGCCGCCGTATCTTCTCTGAAGGGGACGCAGCCGTCACCGGATTCTCTGATGTCACAGGTGGCGGATCGCAGGCGACGGGGGGGGGCGGGGCGTCCGCCGCTCGGATTGTGCGCAGGATGCTGCGCCAAGCCATCCACGGGGGGCTGAAAGCTTCCTTCTACTGGCTGGGCTTGTTTGTCAGCAGGCACCCGGTTTTCTTCCTCACCGTCCCCGCCGTGCTCACCGTCATCCTGGGCTCGGCGGCGCTCAGCCGCTTCCGGCCCGAGACGGACTTGGAGTCGTTGGTGGCCCCCACGCACAGCCTGGCTAAGATCGAGCGTAGCCTCGCTAACAGTTTGTTCCGCATCGACCAGTCCAAAGCCAAACTCTACTCGGACTTGCACACGCCGGGTCGCTACGGGAGGCTCATCCTGCTCGCCAAGTCGGGCGGCGACGTCCTGGAGCTGGCCGACCAGGTTCTGCGGGTCCACCAGAGGGTCTTGGATTTGCGCGTTCCCTACCGGGGATTCAACTACACCTTTGCGCACCTCTGCGTACTCAGCCACGGCGACCGCCGCTGCCTGCTGGACGACATCGTGTCCGTCTTGGAGGACATCCGCCGGGCGATGCTGTCCAACGGGACTCTGCGCAAGGCGCCGCTCGGATACCCCAACACCACCTTGAAGGTGAGCCAACCCGAGACCCCTCCTCCGTTTTCCATCCCAAAACCTCGCGGTGCAGCTGGTCCTCAAGCTGGAAGCTCGCCACCGCTGCCCCAAGGGCGCGTACAAGGGCGAGATGGCTCGCCCCGGGCGAAGAAGCAAGAAGAGAGGCCGGAAAGAATGTAGCTGCAGCTAGCAAGCTATGTAGCTGGCTATTTATCCGTTTGCTATCTGTCTAGCTAGCGAGATATGTAGCTGGCTATTTATCCGTTTGCTATCTGTCTAGCTAGCTAGATATGTAGCTAGCTATTTATCCACTTGCTATATGTCTAGCTAGTTAGCTAGCTATGTAGAATCAGAATCAGAATCATCTTTATTGCCAAGTATGTAGAACACACAAGGATAGTAGTATGGAACTAGTATCTAGTATTGTACTAGTAGCTGGCTATTTATCCATTTGCTATCTGTCTAGCTAGCTAGATATGTAGCTAGCTATTTATCCATTTGCTATATGTCTAGCTAGTTAGCTAGCTATATAGAATCAGAATCAGAATCATCTTTATTGCCAAGTATGTAGAACACACAAGGATAGTAGTATTGAACTAGTATCTAGTATTGTACTAGTAGCTGGCTATTTATCAATTTGCTATCTATTTGCTAGCTGGCTAGCTATGTACCTGGCTATTTATTCATTTGCTATCTATTTGCTATCTGTCTAGCTAGCTAGCTATGTAGGTGGCTATTTATCCATTTGCTATCTGTCTAGATAGCTAGCTAGCTATGTATCTGGCTATTTATCCATTTGCTATCTATTTGCTATCTGTCTGTCTAGCTAGCTATGTAGCTGTCTATCCATTTGCTATCTATTTTCATCTGTCTAGCTAGCTAGTTATGTAGCTGTCTATTATTCCATTTGCTATCTATTTGCTATCTGTCTAGCTAGCTAGCTATATAGCTGACTATTTATTAGCTATATGGCTATCTAGCTAGTTAGCTAACAGTCCATCTATTAGCTATCTGTTAGCTAGCTAGCGTTCTATCTATTTGAGTTACTTCCGGGTTGAGTGAACGCTGGCGCATGTGGCTGCCGCTGCTCACCCGCAGAAAAAAAACGATTTTGTGAGTGTAACGTGACCTTGAGAAATGGAAAGGCGACGGTTGGCGATTTGGGAACGTATGCGGCATTGGCGCGTCGGAGCGGAACCCCCTCCATCGGCCAGACGTCTGCCTGTGCTTGTGCGGGTGAATCCATGGTTTTTCCGTTGGGTGTTGGGCTCTCCGTACAAGCACTCGGGGATGTCCTCGTTCTCTTTTTTTTAATCATTTATTAATTATTATTTTTTTCCATGCAGTGGTTCCCTCTTGCCGTCTCCCGGCAACGCAGGCGGCATGACGTGATTGCGAAACGGACCCCGTCGGAATTCATTTTCCGCTTTCTCTCGTGACCTTAAAGTGCACCCGTGCAGCCCCGGAAGACACCATGTTTTATTTTATGATAATAATTGTTATTATTATTAGTGGTCTAGCTAGCTAGCTATTAGCGGTCTGCCTGGCTAGCTAACTATCTAGTTTGCTATCTATTGTGTTAGCTATCTATTAGCAAGCTAGCTAGCTTTCTATCTATTTGAGTTACTTCCGGGTTGAGTGAACACTGGCGCGTGTGGCTGTCGCTGCTCACCAACAGAAAAACTTGCCTGTAAAGTGACCTTGAGAGTTTTGAAAGGCGCTTATAAATAAAATGTATTATTATTATTAGTGGTCTAGCTAGCTATCTATTAGCGGTCTGGCCGGCTGGCTTGCTATCTAGCTCACTTATCTACTGTGTTAGCTATCTATTAGCTAGCTAGCTAGCTTTCTATCTATTTGAGTTACTTCCGGGTTGAGTGAACGCTGGCCACAGAAAAACTCTGTTGTCCTTTAAAGAAAGATATTTGGCTGACATGGCGGAGCGCTAACCGCTAATCTAATTCCGTCAGGGCCGAATGCTAACGCACCACGTCCTATCACCCCCCTTTTCAGGACGGCCGAGTGTCCTTCATCGGTCATCAGCTGGGAGGCGTGTCCTTCTCTCCCAACAGCCGCGACCAGCAAGTGAAGTCGGCCCGCGCCGTCCAGATCACCTACTACCTTCGCCAAAACGGCCCCGCGGTGCAGGACGCCATTTCGGAACGCTGGGAGAATGAGTTCTGCGCCCTGGCGGGTCGACTGTCCGGGGTTCGAGCGCCCCACGAGGCCGAGCGGCTGCACGTCCACTCGCTAACCTCCTTTAGCTTGTGGCGAGACTTTCATCAGACGGGCGTCCTGGCCAAGGGGGAGGTCCTGGTCAGTCTGGTTCTGGTGCTCCTGGCCGCCACCGTCTCCAGCTCCATGCGGGACTGTTTGAGGGGGAAGCCCTTCCTGGGCCTCCTGGGGGTCTTGACCATCTGCATCGCTAACGTGACGGCCGCCGGGATCTTCTTCATCTCCGATGGGAAATTCAATGCTACGCTGCTCGGGATTCCCTTTTTTGCCATGGGTCAGTACATCGGGGGGGTTGTTGTTATTATCAGTGACTGAAATAACGTCTGCCCGGATGCCCGGGGCGTGCAACTTAAAAAAACGTCTCCGCCCGGGAGGCCGACAACAAAAAAAAAAAAGAAAAATTCAAATCAAACTTTGGCTTTATTCAATAAAGCTTTGGTGGGCCGAATAAAATGATGCGGCGGGCCAGATTTGGCCCGCAGGCCTCGAGTTGGACGCCGGTGATCTAAGAGATTAACCAGCTAGCTGAAATGAAAGAAAGAGCGAGCTAGCTCAATTGCTAGCTAGCTCACTCACGAGCATGATCGCTAGCTAGCCTGCTACCTAGCATGGAATTTTACAATTTTGATTTGCTTTGGCTGGCCGAATAAAATGATGCGGCGGGCCAGATTTGGCCCCTGCGCCTTGACTTTGACACCACGACAATTTGAAATTTTGGTTAGGACTTTAGCAAGCATTATGGCAGTTGACATGCTTGATTAGCATACCTTTGCACACCTGCGATCTAAGGGATTAGCCATCTATCTGAAAACAAAGAGCTAGCTATCTTGAACGCTAGCGAGCACAATCGCTCGCTAGCCTGCTCGATAGTTTGATTTGCTTTGGTGGGCCGAATAAAATGATGCGGCGGGCCAGGTTTGGCCCCCAAGCCTTGACTTGGACACCTGTGATCTAAGGGATTAGCTAGCTAGCTGAATAGAAAGAAAGTTAGCTAGCTCAATTGCTAGCTTGCTCACTAGTTAGCATGATCGCTAGTTAGCTCACTCACTAGCATGATCGCTAGCTTGCCTGCTATAGCTAGCTCGATATATGAGCATGGAATTTTACAAGTTTGATTTACTTTAGCGGGACGAATAAAATGATGCGGCGGGCCAGATTCGGCCCCCGCGCTTTGACTTGGACACCTGTGCTCTAAATCTATTAATTTTGAATATACGTTTGCTCAAATTAGTTGTCTTTGTTTTTGGACAATGAAAAGAATTGTCCGCAAATCGTCCAGCGGAAATGAAGAGACAACATTTGATTGGCAATGCCCCCTTTTAAAAAATGCAAGACGTTGTCACTCCAGGCGCTAAATTTAGCGCGTTTGAATTCTTTGGAGACTTCACTTCCTGCCGCATGTCCCGTCATTAAAAATAGACGAATCTCTGCCACAACTTTTTTGTTGACTACCATGGGCGCTCATCGCCCATTGAAAATATTCGTAGGAAATCAAACGCATCATTAACACATTATTATTATTATTATTATTATTATTATATTTTTAAAAGGTTGAAAAAAACGGACGCCTTATAAAACGGTATCTCACGAAAATCAAACTTGTAAAATTCCTTGCTCATCTATCGAGCTAGCGAGCTAGCAGGCTAGCTAGCGACCGTGCTCGTGAGTGAGCTAGCTACCAATCATGCTAACTAGTTATCTAGCTAGCAATTGAGCTAGCTATCTCTCTTTCTTTTCAGCTAGCTGGATAATCCTTTAGATCACAGGTGTCCAAATCGAGGCTTGCGGGCCAAATTTGGCCCGCCGCATCATTTTATTCGGACCGCCAAAGCAAATCAAACTTTTAAAATTCCATGCTCATCTATCGAGCTAGCAGGCTAGCTAGCGATCGTGCTTGTGAGTGAGCTAGCTAGCGATCATGCTAACTAGTGATATAGCTAGCAATTGAGCTAGCTATCTCTCTTTCTATTCAGCTAATCCCTTAGCTCACCGGTGCCCAAGTCAAGGCCCGGGGGCCAAATCGGGCCCACCGCCTCATTTTATTCGACCCGCGAAAGCAAAGCGAAATATCGTTAAAATCGCCACTTTTCAGAATATGCAACTTCACCGTTATACCGAGCCCTGCCCCTCCCCCACCCCCGTTTTATAAAAAAGCACTCCGTTCCAAATATTGATTTTTCTTACAAGATTGCTTTTTGTCCGCGCGTTTGCTTCCCTCGCGTGTTTTTATTGAGTTTCGATCTCGTCTGCAGTCCGATGACCTCCCCCCTCTCACCCCCCCCCTCACCCCCCCTGCTGTCATTCCTGCAGTTCATTGGAAGACCGACTGCGGCGGTGGGAGGAGCTGTCGCGCTCTCTCTCGCGCCGTATGATGGATGCGCTTTTGTCGGGTCGAGAGCCGACAAAAGGTTTCAGCCAAGTGATTTAGTTTAATGACTCGCTGCCATTTTGGTGGGGAAGGGGCTGGGGGCGGGGGGGCAAAGGGGGGTGCGCGAACGGGTAAGGGGGGTGCGTGGGAGGACGAGAGGCCAAATGCAGTCAAGGTTTCCATGATCAGAGTGCCGGCGGAATGATTGAACACGGACACGCGGTCCCCGGGTCGAGATAAAATGACCCGCCGGGGAAATGTTAGCAAAGCGCTAAACCCGCTAGCAAGACGGGCATTTATTAGCATTAGTATAGCGGCTAGCTGAGCACGGACACATTTGGAGCAGGTGGGAGGGTGAGGTGAGCTGATTAGCATGAGCGTAATTAAAGCTGATTAGCATTAGCATAGCGGCTAGCTAAGCAAGGACATATTTGGAGCAGGCGGGAGGGAGGGGTGAGCTGATTAGCATCATCATATTTAAACGCAATTAGCATTAGCATAGCGGCTAGCTGAGCACGG
The DNA here is from genome assembly GCF_051943395.1 of Hippocampus bargibanti. Lineage (NCBI taxonomy): Eukaryota > Metazoa > Chordata > Actinopteri > Syngnathiformes > Syngnathidae > Hippocampus > Hippocampus bargibanti. The sequence goes on from NC_142752.1 coordinate 1,114,696, forward strand.
ACACATTTGGAGCATGCGGAGGGAGGGGTGAACTGATTAGCATGAGCGTAATTGAAGCCGATTAGCATTAGCATAGCGGCTAGCTGAGAAAGGACGCATTTGGATCAGGCGGGAGAAGTGATTGAGTGGTGGCCTAATGATGTCCCGGTTCTCCGTAGGTCACGGAACCAAAGGTGTGTTTGAACTGCTGGCGGGCTGGCGGCGAACGCGCGAGAACCTCCCCTTCAAGGAGCGCGTAGCGGACGCTTTTGCCGACGTGATGGTGTGCTACACCATGACCAGCTCGCTATACGTCATCACCTTCGGGATGGGCGCCAGCCCCTTCACCAACATCGAGTCGGTCAAGATCTTCTGCCGGAGCATGTGCGTGGCCATCCTGGTCAACTACTTCTACGTCTTCTCCTTCTACGGCTCCTGCCTGGTGTTCGCCGGGCAGCTGGAGCAGAACCGCTACCACAGCGTCTTCTGCTGCAAGATTCCTTCGGCCGAGTATCTGGAGCGTCAGCCGGCCTGCTTCAAAAGCGTCATGAGCGACGGGCACGACTTGTCGTCGGCGCACCACGACAGCGCCCCCTACCAGAACCACTTCATCCAGCATTTCCTGCGGGAGCACTACACCGAGTGGATCACCAACACCTACGTCAAGCCCTTCGTGGTGATCCTCTACCTCATCTACGCCTCCTTCTCCTTCATGGGCTGCCTGCAGATCAGCGACGGTTCCAACGTCGTCAACCTGCTAGCTAGCGACTCGCCCAGCGTTTCCTACGCGCTGACTCAGCAGAAGTACTTTAGCAACTACAGCCCGGTGATCGGGTTCTACATTTACGAGCCCATCGAGTACTGGAACGCCACGGTTCAGGAGCATCTGAGGACGCTGGGTCACGGCTTCAACAAGATCTCCTGGATGGACAACTTTTTCGGCTACTTGCGCGCCGCCAACGCCAGCGCGGCGGCCAAGGGCGACTTTGTCCACCTGCTCAAGGGCTCCTTCCTGCGAAGCCCCGAGTACCGCCATTTCGCCGAGGACATCATCTTCTCCAAGAACGGAGACACCCAGGAGTACGACATCATCGCCTCGCGCATGTACCTGGTGGCCCGAACGGCCGAGAAGAAGCGCGAGGAGGTGGTGGAGCTCCTGGAGAAGCTACGTCCCCTCATGCTGATCGAGAGCATCAAATTCATCGCCTTCAACCCCACCTTCGTCTTCATGGACCGCTACGGTTCCTCCGTGGTGTCTCCCGTCCTGACCTCGGCCTTCAGCGTACTGGCAGTCCTGGTCCTGACTTTGTTCCTGGTGGTCAACCCGCTGGGGAACTTCTGGCTGATCCTCACCGTCACCTCGGTGGAGCTCGGCGTCTTGGGTCTGATGACCCTCTGGAGCGTCGGGATGGACAGCGTCTCGATCCTGTGCCTTATTTACACCCTGAACTTCGCCGCGGACCACTGCGCGCCGCACCTCTACACCTTCGTGCTAGCCGGCGAGCATACGCGGACGCAGTGCATCAAGTTAGCGCTGGAGGAACACGGGGCGGCCATCCTGCAGAACGCGTCCTGCTTCGTGATCGCCATCCTACCGTTAGTCTTTGTGCCTTCCAACCTGACCTACACGCTGTTCAAGTGCTCGCTGCTCACCGCCGGTTGCACCGTCCTCCACTGCTTCGTCATCTTGCCCGTCTTCCTGACCTTCTTCCCGCCTTCCAAGAAGAGGCGCAAGAAGAAGAAGCGAGCCAAGCGGAAGGAACGCGAACGGGAACGCGAGGAGATCGAGTGCATCGACGTTCGGGAGAATCCCGATCACGTGACCAACGTCTGAGGTGACGGGCATCCGGTTGCGGAGACCATTCGCGCCGTCGGGAAGAACCTCGCAGCTCCGTAGCGCCGTAGCGTCCCGCGGTTTCGTTTTTTCGGCGTGGTCTACGTGAAAACCAGCTGAGCAAAAGTGTACGCAAAAGTGTACGCACACTGTAGTTGGTAGGTCAGATACGATCTCCGGCGACCTTTCGTCGCTAGAGGAAGGCTGTGAAACGCTTTGCTCAGCTAAGAGAGAGCTAACGGGCTAGTCGTAGCGCAGAGTAGTAGCGCAGGATCGAAAAACTTTTTACACTCGACCAGCCATTTCGACCCAGTCTGGGAGTCGTAAACACCAGATCGATGATGTTAGCCTTTATTATGCGAGTGTGTGTGTGTGTGTGTGTGTGTGTGTGTGTGTGTGTGTGTGTGTGTGTTGACTTTCATACACAGTCAAACCTCAGTTTTCAAACACCTCGACCAACATTTGACGAAAAAGTTCAGATTTTTATACCTTCGTTCACAACTGAAAATTGGTTCTCAATCAAACTGAGCGCACCACTTCACTCCCATCCGCTTCCTTTCTACGTCACTTCCTTGTGTCATATCTCATTGTCACCGATGCATTATCCTCATTCACTGCCATTCACGAATTGATTCGGGAATTGAAAAATATGACATCGAGCGCCATTCCCGAATTTGTTCGGTTTTTTTTTTCCATGCTTGGGTGCCGATAAAGCGCTGACCATGGCCTCTGGCAGTATTTTTGCTTTTCCACAATTTGGCAGCCTTTCACTTTTTTCCAAGTTAGCGCTTTGTTACAGCTTCAGCCATTGCAATGTGGTTAATTGCCTTTTATACATCTGCCCCCATTTCAAGCTCAGATAACTGCAGACCCATATAACTTAGGAATTAACTATTTTCGGCTGAAAGAAGAGAGTTTAAGGTTTCTAACGCTGTGCAACAAGAATGTGTGTGTGTGTGTGTGTGTGTGTGTGTGTGTGTGTGTGTGTGTGTGTGTGTGTGTGTGTGTGTGTGTGTGTGTGTGTGTGTGTGTGTGTGTGTGTGTGTCTTGGAGAACCTTTGCAATGGTTATGGTGGATCGACGGCATGGAAATTTGCACCTAAATTTGACAACTGGGGGGGTCGGAGTTCCAAATGACAGCTTAGCCTACAGAAAAAGTCTCTTCTGAACGCTCACTTCAACCAGGCATGAAGTGTTTTGGGTATGGGGGGGGGGGGGGGGGGGGGGGGGGTTAAAGGTGACATAATCGACTGTGTTTGCATGGCACTTGCATTGTACGTTTGCATGTATGAAACTTGTTTGCGAAATCTCTCCTTGGGCGTGTTTCACTTTTTCAATGCATACTGACGAACAGGATAAAATGTGAGAATAAGAAAAAAAAAAAAAAACGGTTGTGTCTGCTCCGAAACAAAAGCCAGAGGATATTCCATATGTAAAATAAATGTATTATATACGATTTTGTATGTTTTCTAAGAAAATAGATATGACAGAAAGATTTTTTTTGGACATGATTTTCAACAAAAAAACAAAAACAACAACAAAAAAAGATTGAAAATGGCATTGGGGGGGGAGGTGTGTAAGTGAAACACAATAGGTGAGTAATAAAAACAGTGAAATGTTACCCGTATGCAAGATGTCGTTCCTTGCACAGTGCACGTTCGATGTTATGCGTTTAGATTAAACGTTCCGGCGCCAATGACCAATTGAGGCCTATTGATCGGCTATGCCCCGATCGATTAGCCAGCCAAGCCAGGCATTAGGAAGATTATCATTTGCTGAGGGGCTTTTCAACCTTTACAAGCCAGTCCTCACACTAGTGTCCAAGTTCTCGTTCTGGGAACGAGTAAAATCATTTCAAATGACTTCTACTGAGCGCATTTCACAAAGATACCAGCGCATATAGCTCTATTTTGCATTGTGAGACACGTTGAATATTCAGGAAGTCTTGTTTTTGAGTTGGTGACAATTCCTGACGTCACTGAAGGAACGCCCCTGACCGACAAAAAGGACACACAATGCATTTTGCGGTACTTTGTTTGGTCTGAAAATTTCGCATTGATGGTGAAATTAGAAGGAAAACTACATAAATAAGGCGATGGTGAATCGTTGTGTGTTGCACTAAGACTACTATTTGATACTAGTTGACACATATTCCTAGCGGACAAATCAGCCTATTTTCAATGGAGCTTGGGCGCCATCTTGTGCATTTTCTGTGCGCTACATTGGAGTCCAGATGGCTCGAATTGATACAGAAAGACTTTTTTAATCGATTGCAAACATTTATGCTTTCCTCTTCAGAACTATTTGAATCATATTCATAACTGGATGTGTAACAAGAAAGCATCTTTTTTTCCGAATCTGAAGCCATTGTTTTGATTCTGGAGCAAGGCAGTTTGTGAAGGAGTGTCCTGGTGTGACGTCATCAACAAGAGGGCGGGACTTTCTGAATGCCCAGTTCCAAGCTCATTTTCAGGTCGTTTTGGGACACTTTAAGTCATTTTTATTATCTATAAAAAGTTTTTCTGATTTCAGTTAGGAAACAAAAAAAATGGTGTCGGTTGTCCTTTAAGTGGGAAATACGACATGAAAAAGATTTTTTTCCCCCATATTACAGAAGTTGCACGGGATCCCCGCCCATCTAGTGTCAAATTAAACACCAAAATTCGAATTATATGCATTGTTTTACAACAACCTTTACGCAAAGTGATTTAACTGTTCGCATCGACGCCTGATGAGATTAAAAAAACACAACAGATAGTCACGTGAGAAGCGGTTATAAAACCCGAAAGCAAAAATACCCACAAAATAGGCGCAAACCGGAAGTAAAATCGCGCAACCCGGAAAAGGATTTATAAAGTTCGCGAAAATACAAAGTAATTCTGTACTCGCAGATTGACTTTGCTGGATGGCGAAGACACGGAAGACAACTGACATTTAAACGCATCGTTTATTGAGAAAGAGAGAAACAACAACGACGAACACAGTACAGTGGCCATATTTCCAAAAGGTAACCCTTCTCGTCACCCCAAAACAACACATCGGACGCACGTTGATGATGCCGTACATGTGGCAATAGTGTTGCTGGTGTTGTATAGTTATTGTTTATTGATTGTTTTTGTTTGTATAAAGCATTTTGTATACCGCGGTGGTTGTTTTTAAAGTGCTCGAGAAATACCGTTGAAATACAGTCCAACGTTATTTGCTATTGAATCACAGGTAAGCAACGACACCTACTGGATCAGGTGGGATACTGCATGCGATGATGAGATTTTTTTTTTTTTGTAGAACGCTCAAAGTACTTTCCAAAAATACTGCTTGTAATATTTTATGTCTAAAAATACAGACTGGCTGTGATAGCTAGAATTAAGCCCAAAAATATATATTTTTTTAAAGCTACGTTCATAGGTAATATTTTGAATGGCGTAAAAAGCACTGAAATCAAACGAATTGTTATGATGACTATAGTGCATTCTGCAACAAAAACTGATGACACAACCACAAAGTTACGATTTGCAGTTTTCCTCCCAGCAGTGCTACTTAATTCTGATTTGATTTTTTTTCCATCATCAACAGAAGAAAGTAAAAAAAAAAAAAACACACTGAAGCATTGCAAAACTGATACTTGACGCCACAAAAGGATAAATCGGAGTCGCTCCCGCTGCCACAAATGCAACTGAAATATATATTTTGTACTTTTTGCAAGAGACCGACAATGACATTTGGTCAATATTTTGCATTTAGCTTCCACTCACAACTATTTTTGGGAAACATCTTCCATTCAAAGTCAATGTTAGTTGAGGGGAAGGTTTTACTGTTGGAGGTGAAGGACGCACAAGACAGGTGAAGGAGACACAAAGTGTCCAGAGTTTCACATTTCAACCTGAGTTTCTTTCGGTGCCGGTGCGTCCTTCAGCGAGCCAGAAATTGTGTAGAACCTGCAAAGCACAAAAAAACATCATAAAGTCAGAAACCTCATTATTTTAATGGAAAAAAAATGCTTGAAAATCATTGCTTTGTCTTCCATAAAATATTCCAACAAGAGTAATGTGTTATTATGATGATGATGATTATTATTATTATTATTATTATTATTGCCGCAAACATCATCTCCATTTCGTGTGTACCTAATTATCATTTATTTATGTTTAAGTCTTCCTGATTCAGTCTTATTTTGTTTATTTTTTATTTTTTAGATACGTCACAAGGAAGTAGCGACAGGCTGAATTGACCGTCGAAACTGTCTGGTAGGTAATAGCTTTTTTTTTTTACTTCACCCCACAATAAATAAATAAATAAAGCCATCAACGTCCATCACAAAGCTAAATAAAACGACTTTATTATACAGTACAGTTTATTTCTTTAATTATAATACCGTAGCACATTTATTATCCATAAAATACGGTATATTTGGTGTAGTTTTAAGGCTTATTTAGTAGAAAATGATGTTTTATGGGGACCCGGGAACGGATTATTCTCATTTGAATGGTTTCCTATGGGAAATTAATTTTTGGGATACACACTTTTCGCCTTACACACTCTGTCTGGGAACGAATTAAGTTCGTAAGGCAAGGTATCACTGTATTGTGTAAAATGCTTTTGGGTAAATATTGTCATGTGATTGGATGAAAGCTCCTCCCATACATACCTGGATTTTGGAAAACGCCGGCGTTTCCCCAGAGCCCCGAAACAGGATGAGGAACAGGAGTTTTTCAGGTCCACCAACTGGTAGATGATTGGATTGTACATGGCCGACGACTTGGCCAGGAGAGTCGGGATGACCGAGGCGGGGATGGGCACCGAGTCGGGCTCCCCAAACGCCGACACCACCGACACCGCGGCGTACGGGATCCAAGCGATGAGAAAACCGGCGCAGATCAGCATGGCCACCTTGGTTGGAACATACGCGGGGGGGGGGGTTACGCAGAGCGCACACCCGCTGAAAATCGGCTTTTGTCGCCGCACCTTTGTGAGTTTGATCTCCAAATTGGGACTGTTATTGACCCGCGCGTCAAAATGTGAGATTTCCTTGGCCGACGACTTGACTTTGAAGATGATCCTGACGTAGGAGAAGACCATGATGGCGGTCGGGAGGAACAGGCAGAAGAAGAGAATGGACATGACGAAACTCTGGCCCGAAGCGGACGATTGCGCCAGCCACCAGTTGAGCGTACAGGAAGTCCCGAACGGCTCCGGGGCGTAGCTTCCCCAGCCCATTAGCGGCATTGTAGCCCAGAAGGCGGCGTACAGCCACACGAAGGCCAAGCACAGGAAGGCGTGACGCCGTTTCAACCAGGCGCCTGCGCGGCGCAGGAACAGGAGCGACACGTGTCCTTTAGAAGCGCCTTGCAAAACTCTCAAGGTCACTTTTCAGTCACAGGATAAGTTTTTCTGCGGGTGAGCGGCGGCAGCCACACGCGTTAGCCTTCACTCAACTAAATAGAAAGCTAGCTAGCTAATAGATAGCAAGCTAGATAGCTAATAGATAGATAGCTAACTAGCCAGCAAGATAGCTAATAGATAGCGAATATATAGCCAGCTAGATAGCTCGCTAGCCAGATAGCTAATAGATAGCAAATATATAGCCAGTTAGATAGCGAGCCTGATAGCTAATAGATAGCCAGCTAGACAGCTCGACACCCAGCTACGTAGCTAATAGATAGCAAATAGCAGCGGCAGCCACACGCGCCAGTGTTCACTTAACCCTAAAATAGATCGAAAGCTAGCTAGCGAATAGATAGCTAATAGAGAGCTCATAGATGGCCAGCTAGATAGCTATATAACTAATAGATATCCGACTAGACAGCTAGCTAGATAGCTATATAACTAATAGATATCCAGCTAGATAGCTAGCTAGCCAGCCAGATAGCAAATAACAATAATAATAATAAATACATTTCATTTATTAGCGCCTTTCCACACTAGATAGCTAAGTAGCTAGCTAGACAGTCAGCTAAGTAGGTAGCTAGACAGTAAGCTGAGTTGCTAGCTAGACAGTCAGCTCGATAGCTAGCTAGACAATCAGCTAGGTAGCTAAAAGCGACTTTGCCGGCCCGCCGCCGTCGGCTCTGGACTTTTTGGCCTACCGTATCTCAGATGGCAAATCTTGAAGTATCGGTCCAAGCTAACCACGGTCATGGTGGTGAGGCTCCCGCAGCCGAAGAAAAAGCCCGCCCAGCCGTAGAACTGGCAGCCGTCCCAACCAAACAACCAACGGTGGCAGAAACTAGAAACGATAAAAAAGGGCTTTCCTGTCACTACGGGACAGAAGAATAGAAGGAGTGTCGAAGAAAAACACAAACCACAAAGGAGTCAATGAGGATCACCAGCGGTGACAAGGAGGTTGATGAAGATGATAAGATGGTGGCAGAATGCAAAAGGGGGAAAAGAAGCAAAGGAAGGGTAAAGAGTACAAATACGGAAAACAGGATTAGTTATTTTCTTCTGAGTCGAATTTATTTGTACATTTGAATTGCCGTTAACTCATTCACTGCCAGAACAGGTGCCAAAAATGTGTCCGCTCCAATGCCAGGGTTTTTGTCATTGTCACTCGAATTCCACAGAATATTCAATTTTAGGATGACATAAACATTCAATGCAGCGTAAGAAACCTTAGCCTCACCTTTTTTCATTAGAAAAAACTGTTAATTCCTAAATTATATAGTCTGGAGTTATCTGAACTTGAAATGGGGGCAGCTGTACAAAATACAATGCAATACACATTGGTTTATATAGCGCATTAACAATAGTCGAAGCTGGAACAATGCGCTAACATGTACAAAATGCAAATGATGCCCCCTTGTGGAAAAGAAAATTGCCACAGCCAGCGCTTTATCGGCACCCTAGCATGAAAAAACTAAACCCAAACAAATTCGTGAATGGCGCTCTACGTCATATTTTCAACTCCCGAATATTCATGAATGGCAGTGAATGAGTCAACGACGGAGGTGTGTTCTTCGCAAACGTAGCTATAGTAGCGGAATTTTGCCGACATTTTGTTCCTTTTCTGATACCGCAACCGAGATGAAAAAAAAACTACCTGATATGCCAAAGTCGAAAATGGCTAAATTTAATGTCATCAGCTCCGGTGGCTTCAATTTTGTTTTGCGTTTGATCGTCATGTACAAGACATATCCGTTCCCAGTTGCCGACATTATACCTGCAAGACAAAGAAGTGGGTTTAATATCCGTTCCCAGTTGCCGATATTATACCTGCAAGACAAAGAAATGGGTTTAATATCCGTTTCCAGTTGCCGACATTATACCTGCAAGACAAAGAAATGGGTTTAATATCCGTTCCCAGTTGCCGACATTATACCTGCAAGACAAAGAAGTGGGTTTAATGTAAAAAAGACGTCAATATGTGACCTCCCAAAATCCGGAGAACTGAGAAGAATAAAACATTTAATTATATCAAAATTGTTTTCCGTCTATCAACATATTTATCATCAACAACCCCCCGCCCCCCAAAAAAAACATAAATAAAAAAAACGAACCAATAATGAAGATATAAAAAGCGGCCACAATGTCCGCCTCTCTGGACAGTCTTGAGGCAAACGGATCGCCACGCAGGAGATAATGAGGCACGTATGAGGAGTGTGTCCACGTCTCATTCGTCATCACTGCCATCAGTGGGGGGATTTCTGGAAAAAAAAGAGGAAATTACGTATATAAAAATTAATACTACTAATAATAAAAACATAAACTGTGTTCACAAGCAATCCCCCAATCCATTATTTTTCCAGCCTTTATATTTGACGAGTGTCATTTTGCATACAAACTCTATTAGAGGTGTTCAACATATGGCCCCGGGGAGCCGTTTGGGGCCCTCCATCTGATTTTCAGCGGCCCGCAACATCCCAGTGGTGGAAAAAAAAAAAGACATTTGACACAGACCACAATATTAAGTTAAACCCTCATCAGAAAAACAAAACAAATCTATTATCTGCAATGGTAGTTTCGGGTGAATATAAAAAAATATTTTTTCATTGAAATCATATCCTTAAAATGCAAATGAGGCCGGCCGGCCGGCTCTTGTCATATCAGCAAACGTGTTTACAGATACCGCAATAACATATTAACTGCAATGACAGTTGACTTGAATCAAGTTATGTATGTATTTTTCAGCAAAATTGAAATGCAATAACAGCCGGATTGGAAGAAAAATGCCCCTTCGTAAACACTTCTGCCTCGCTTGGAACAAAATAACGGCTTTAATATTCGTATTATTCGAGGGGAAATTGGTGTGTGATGAAAAGAAATGGAAAAAAAAATGCACGTGGACTGAATGTAGGATGAGTTTGTTAGGTGAAAACATTCCATCAAACGAAACAAGTGGAATAATTATTAAAAATGTAGATTCTGTGAAGCGTTGCTTTCAATTAAGAAAATAAAGGCGATAATACTTTCAAAATTCGGTATAATGCGCGTTGGGCTGCGGTTCGGCACGTATGGGCCTGCGAAATGATACTTAACATTCCAAAAATAAAACTTGGCTTCGTTTTTTTTTTGAAGACAGAGCAAGACGAAAGCAGCATTGCTTTTATTTTGAAACTTGCTGACGGCGTCCGAGCGTCTTTAACGTGCAGGTGCTCCGTTTGAATTTGCGTGATTAGCTGCAAGTCACGGCTACACTAAACCTCCAAAATGCACTCCCAAGACCACAAAAAAACACCTAACAGACACCGAATCCTGTGGTGTCAAGAAAATACGAACTGTTCAACGTTTATTTCCTAAAGTCACGGGGAGTAAACAGGTTTTTTTTTTGGGCGACCAGGTCGCCGTCTTGAGGGACGAGAACGTGACGTGACGAGACGAAGCATGCACACAAATCCAAACATTAGACGGAGGCAAGCTTTGAAAAACAACAAGGAGATTTCACGAAGTTGCAAACATCCCTGGAAGAAGCAACCAGGAACCAGGACCGGCTTTGTGGACGCACGCACACCGCGAACATCGAACCGCTTTCGGGGACGGACGGACGGACTCCACGCTGACATGCTCGGAGCTACAAAACAAGTTCAACAAATCCAGGTAGGGACCATCTAAGGCTGTGACAAAATGTTTCAATAATAATTTATCACACATTTTGTGATACCATATTAAAGTGCATTAAAAAAAATTCCATTCCGTTTTCGTCATTAAATATTAGCAGTCATGTTAATTATAATATCGCGACTCGTAAAAAGCAAAGTCAACCACGGAAAAAAATAAGTCCGCGTGAAAAGTCTCGAGAAGAAACAAAAGTTCAGAGAAGACAATTTCCGGTCAAGCGGAATTTTAGTTTGAAATCAGTTAAATTCAACAGTTTGCCGTGTTTATTCGCCGAAATATCATTCATATTTTTATAAACATGATACATCGTAAGAACACAATTTCAAATTATTATTATTTTTTTGCTGTGGACAAATCCACAGGATTTGTCTAATATATAGCTAATAGCTAGCCAGATAGATAGCTAATAGCTAGCTGTATAGCTAATATATAGCCAGCTAGGCAGATAATAGATAACAAATAGCACCGTTCACTCAACCTGGAAGTAACTCAAATACATAGAAAGCTAGCTAATATATAGCTAATAGCTAGCCAGCTAGATAGCTAGCCAGATAGCTAGCTATCTGGATAACTAGCCAGATAGCTAGCTATTATCTAGCTGGATAGTTAATATATAGCCAACGAGACAGATAATAGATAGCAAATACATAGCTAGCTCGGTAGCTAGCTAGAGAGCAAATAGCTCCTTATTATCAGTTACAAATTAGCTAGACAGCTACTGAGCTAATAGATAGCCAGCTATCTAGCTAGATAGCTAGCCGGATTATAGCTAATAGCTAGCTGACTAGCTAATATATAGCCAGCTAGACAGATAATAGATAACAAATAGCACTGTTCACTCAACCTGGAAGTAACTCAAATACATAGAAAGCTAGCTAATATATAGCTAATAGCTAGCCAGCTAGATAGCTAGCCATCTGGATAACTAGCCAGCTAGCTAGCTATTGGCTAGCTGGATAGTTAATATATAGCCAACGAGACAGTTAATAGCTAGCAAATACATAGCTAGCTCGGTAGCTAGCTAGAGAGCAAATAGCTCCTTCTTATCAGTTACAAATTAGCTAGACAGCTACTTAGCTAATAGATAGGCAGCTAGATAGCTAGCCGGATAGATATCTAATAGCTAGCTGACTAGCTAATATATAACCAGCTAGACAGATAATAGCTAGCAAATAGCAGCGATCACTCAACCCGGAAGTAACTCAAATACATAGAAAGCTAGCTGATATATAGCTAATAGCTAGCCAGCTAGACAGATAATAGATAGCAAATACATAGGTTGCTAGCTAGTTAACAAATAGCTCCTTATTATGTTACAAATTATCTAGACAGCTACTTAGCTAATAGCTAGCTACATAGCAAATAGCTAGCTGCATATGCTACGATTCCACAAAACTATACACTTTAATTAATGCTACTAAACTGATCATCGAATCATCACGTGTACTCATCAGCTTCTGTCAACAACACATCAACATAGACAAAAAAATAGAGTAGATTTGCCCTGCACAATATTTGCTGCTTCCCTTTTGACCCCCGGGGAAAAAGAATGCCCTCTTCCCCCTTCCCCCCCAGCCCATGACGGGTCACATTTGTTGACTGAATGTATTTGTTTGTTTCATGTCTTATCAAATCATATTTTTTTTTGCTTCAAAAGCCCGCACTGTTTATTTTACTTGACGTGTTTATACTGTAATGCGGGTTCATGTTTTGACGTCTGTCAGTGTCTATTTATCATAGTTGGCGGCCATTTTCTTCAGAATCATGTTTATTGGCTATGTATGTAGAACACGCTGCACTAGTATCATCATCAAAAAGATATGATAAATGAGTATGGAGGACACTAATAAAAAGTAATAATTTAAAGGACAACCGACACCTCCGGACAAGTTGTATCCATAATTTGTAAAATCACTTCAAATGACTTCTACTGAGCGTATTTTACAAAGATTCCACAGAATATAGCTATATTTTACCTTTTAAGACTCGCGCTGAATATTCAGGAAGTAAAGGACAACCGACACCACTTTTTTGGTTTCCTAACTGACATCAGCAAATCGTTCGATAGCATCTAAAATAGCCAAAACACGCAAGCTGCTATTTTTAGTCAAATGCAAAACACCAATAAAAATGACTTAAAGTGTCCCAAAATAAGATGCAGAGTTTCAGAAGGTCCCGCCCCCTTTGTTCGTGACGTCACGCCAGGATGTCTTGACTTGCTCCGCCCCCTTTGTTCGTGACGTCACGCCAGCACGTCTTCGCCTTGCTCGAGAATCAAAACAATGGCTTCAGATTCGCAGAAGATGCTTTCTTGTTACTCATCCAGTTATAATAATACATTTGATTTATAAGCGCCTTTCAAAACTCTCAAGGTCACTTGACTAAAAGTCACTGGATCAGTCTGCGGGTGAGCAGCGGCAGCCACATGCACCAGCGTTCACTCAACCCAGAAGTAACTCAAATAGGTAGAAAGCTTACTAGCTAACTAACAGATAGCTAATAGATAGCCAGCTAGACAGTTAGATAACTAGCTAGATAGCCATCCAGCTAATAAATAGCAGCCTACATAGCTAGCTAGCCAGATAGCTAATAGATAGGAATGAATATGATTCAAATAGTTCTGAAGAGGAAAGCATAAATGTTTGCAATCGATTAAAGAAGTACTTGCGTGTCAATTCGAGCTGTCAGGACTCCAATGTAGCGTCCCAGAAAATGCACAAGATGGCGCACAAGCTCAGTTGGAAATGGGCTGATTTGTCTGCTAGTAATTTGTGTCAACTAGTATCAAATGGTAGTCTTGGTGCAACACACAACGGTTCACCATCGCATTATTACGTGTTTTCCTTCTAATTTCGCCATCAACATGAAGTTTTCAGACCAAACAAAGTACCCAAAATGCATTGCGTGTCGCTTTTTCAGTCAGGGGTGTTCCCTCAGTGACGTCACGTCAGGAATCGTCACCAACTCAAAAACAAGACTTCCTGGATGTAAAATATAGCTTTAATATGCGCTGGAATCTTTGTAAAATGCGCTCAGTAGAAGTCATTTGAAGTCATTTTACAAATGATGGACACAACTTGTTCGGAGGTGTCGATTGTCCTTTAAACATCTTGGCTGTCGTTACCAAGGTGATTTTCTTTTGAAAAGGTAACCATTCAATTCATGGCCTGAAAGGACAAATCAATTTAATATGCACTCTCTTATTTTTTTTTGCTCTGTGATTGCGCCAATCCAATTTGAGCCTCATTATTTTTCTACTCATAAGTTTGCATGTAATTCGCTGCTCTAGTTAGCATGCAAAAGCGCTTTGCAGCATTATGTCGGAATGTTTATTTATTTAGTAATTTATGTATTTATTTACGCATTTTGAATTCCGGGAAAAGATGACTAAAAATATGTATATGATCATAACTTTATGAACGTACCAAAAATACATAAATAAACAAACAAATAAATAAATAAGTGCATAAGTACATAAATACACAAATACATAAATGAATAAATAAATACATAAATACATAAATAACTACATAAATAAGTACATAAATACATAAATACATAAATGAATATATAAATAGATACATAAATAAATACATAAATAAATCTGTATATAAATACAGATAGAAATACATAAAATATAAATAAATACATAAATAAATACATAAATTAATATATAAATAAATGCATACATAAATAAATCTGTATATAAATACAGATAGAAATACATAAACACGTGAATAAATACGTAAATAAATACATAAATGAATATATAAATAAATGCATACGTAAATAAATACATCAATAAATACATAAATAACTACATACATACATAAATAAGTGCATAAATACATAAATGAATATATAAATAAATATATATATAAATACATAAATAAATACGTGAATAAATACATAAATAAACACATAAATGAATATATAAATAAATACATAAATAAACACGTAAATAAATACATAAATAAATACAATAAATAAATAAAAATACTTTATCAGTACTGAAGTTGTGTAGACATAGATGGAATATATGAACGTATATATTGTCAAAATGTAGATTCAAGTTAGCGCTGTTAAATCCTCACCTTTTGGTGCTCGCTCATCAGTCACTCCGGAGTGCGAGTTTAAATCTCAAAAAGAAAACAAAAAAAACAGAAAGTGTTTCTCATTGGGGGGAAAAAAAGCGATGATCGTCTTCCCAAAAAACGAAGCAATAGAAAGTAAAAAAAGAAAAGAAATTGGTCAAATAGTCCGTGATGCAGCGACTGGTGTTGTTTGTCAGTCGCACCCGCAGCATCAACTCTTCACTGACTCTCGGGGCGCTTTGTCATAGCAACTGTCAAGTTATCGTATGGAAAACGAACTACTTCCGGTTACCGCTTTCAATGTAAAAGCATCGGGAACCGCGCCTCACTAGCAATTCTTTCGTCTAAATCGAATTTATCGATAAATATGTCGTAAAAAAAATCTGTGTCTGTATTTTATTGCCAAGTTAAACATATTTTTTTTAATCTTTTTTTATTTAATTGTTTGACACATTAAAAAAATACATAAGTCTGTGCAGATGTCTGACACATCCGCACTTTTTTTACATGTATGTTTTAATTATTTCCCCCTTTTCCTCTCCTCATTTACATACAATTCGGCGTGCGCGTAATTGAGGAAAAAGGCAGTGCAATAATTGAATCGATGGATGCTGATTTTACACGTATTAGACAGGCTCCACAGACAGACACATAACAATTTCATTAGAAGAAAAATACAAAATAAAATAGACCGGGGCCTTCATTGACATTTATGAGCAACACTGACATATTTTGTAACTCAAAAACAATTTGAGTTTTGCCAATTTAATCTTTATCAGCGCTGTGCGAATATTGTGGATTGTTTTTTTTTTTTTTTTTTTTTTTTTTTTTTGTGTGTCTTTTTCACTCTCCCTGCTGCGTTTTAATGTGAAATCTGCAATTAGCAATGCTATGCTTGACACATAAATAATGCGATGGTGAATCGTTGTGTGTTGCACCAAGACTACTATTTGATACTAGTTGACACAAATTCTCAGCGGACAAATCAGCCCATTTCCAACAGAGCTTGGGCGCCATCTTGTGCAATTTCTGGGACGCTACATGCCGTCCAAATGGCTCAAATTGATCCCGAAGGACTTCTTTAATCGATTCCAAACATGTATGCTTTCCTCTTCAGAACTATTTGAATCATATTCATAACTGGATGAGTAACAAGAAAGCATCCTTTTCCGAATCTGAAGCAATTGTTTTGATTCTGGAGCAGGGCAGTTTGTGAAGGAGTATCCTGGCGTGACGTCACCAACAAGGGGGCGGGACCTTCTGAAAGTTTTGGGACACTTTAAGTCATTTTTATTGATGTTTTTGCATGTGACTAGAAATATCAGCCTGCATGCTTTGGGTATTTTAGATGCTATAAAACTTTTTTCTGCTGTCAGTTAGGAAACAAACGGTTGTCCTTTATGTGCAAGACTTTTTAAAGGTCAATTTAATCAGGGAGGAAGTGCGAAAAGCCATCCCTACAAAAAACAAACTAACAAAAATGTGCAGCTTAGCATCGGCAGCTAATGATAAAATACGACCGCGTAGCACAAATAAGATGCTAAGCTAAGTTGCTATCCCAACATCAATTCATCATCCTGCGTGTCCGTTGTTGAACGCGCCGCCGCGTGTCTAAAATCCGACAATTGAGATTATCCGATCTTCCGACGCAAAAGCGATATCGCAGAATGTCGTTTAGGGGCCTTCAACCGATGACTGCCGAAAAGTGTTGACGGGCGCTAACCCAAGCGTGATTAGCGGCATCACCTTAACCGCTTCCTTGGCATTTCTTGCCCTTTTGACACTCGACGCACTGAGACTTTCGACTGTCACCCTGGTTTTTTTCCGCTCTGGCTGCCTTTCACACCTTAAATGGAAATCCGACAGGGTTCAGTTAAGGGTCACTTGAGAACTTTTGGACATTTGATGGAAAGGCCCAAATGCAAGTCAGGGTGACCCCTATGACGTTTCCTTTCATTTTACGGTGATACCCCAGCTTTCGACCACACTTGTTCGAAAACTGAAACACCACTTTCCATTATAATCAATGTATTTTTTTTAATCCGTTCCATGTCTTGAAATCTATATTTTTGAAGCAGTTTTACAGAAACTATTTTACAGCATAAACTGAAATAATAATAATAGTAACAGTAATAGTAATAATAGTAACAGTAATAGTAGTCATAGTAACAGTAATAGTAGTAATAGTAACAATAGTAATAATAGTAACAATGGTGATAATGATGATAATAATGATCATGATAATAATGATATTATTATTATTAATTCTTATTATTATTATTATTATTATTATTAATACATTTAATTTCTAAGCGCCTTTCAAAACTCTCAAGGACACTTTCCAGTTGCGGGATAAGAACGTTTTTTTTGTGCGGGTGAGCAGCGGTGACCATTCGCTCCAGCCAGAGGCAACTACATCAACGACCATCACAAAGGTTAATAAAACGAATTTATTATACAGTACAGTTTTTTTCTTTAATGACAATACAATAGCACATTTATTATCCATAAAATAAGGTCTATTTTGTGTAGTTTTAAGGCTTATTTAGTAGAAAATTTTGTTTTATGGGGACCTGTGAACAGATTATTCTCATATTTAATGGTTTCCTCTGGGACATTAATGTTTGGAAGACACACTTTTCGCTGTATTTGTTTCTCAGATGGCCCAAAAAATTACTACTTTAATACTTACGGAATACTTTTAATCCCCAGAAAACAAGCATGATGATATAAACCGTTAAATTTAGTTGATGAGGTTGGATGAAAGCAAAATCGAAACCCACCAAAACATCTTGAGGCGTGAACAATGACAATTGATTGATGATTCGTACTATCGATTTCAAGGGATCGTTTCGGTCTCATGATAAATTCCAAGCGTGAATGGAAACTTGTTAAGACTGCCTCGAGAGCAGCAGACGTAGACCCCCCCCCCCCCCCACACTCCACATTCGGGACGAGAAACGAATTCCCCCCCCCCCCCCCACCCCCCAAGACGAAAGGCCTTCAATAAGCCTTCAATTGCTATTGGCATAGCCAAGCTGTGCCCAAACGCCGTCATTTTCAACACAAAAGTCGCCAACCGTTGTTGTCAGCGAGCGGCTCTTATTGAAATGAGAGCGCGGGGGGGGGGGGGGGTAACCCGGGCCACTTGATCAGCGAGGTAGCTTTTGATAGAGGCCCGGTGGCAGGATGAAGTCAATCCCACCACAGTGTTGTGCTCTCATCAATCAAACGGATAAGGAAAGCATCCCGGAAATCACGATTGGAACTGCGCACGGGGGGATCTTGATTATATATTTAAAGGACAACCGACACATGCGGACAAGTTGCGTTCATAATTTGTAAAATTACTTCTACTGAGCGCATTTGACAAAGATTCCACCGCATATACAGTGATACCTTGGCTTACGAACTTAATTGGTTCCCAGACAGAGTGCGTAAGGCGAAAAGTGTGTATCCCAAACATTAATTTCCCATAGGAAACCATTAAAATGAGAATAATCCGTTCCCAGGTCCCCATAATTTTCTACTTTCTAATTTTCTAAGCCTTAAAACTACACAAAATAGACCTTATTTTATGTATGAAAAATGTGCTATAGTATTATAATTAAAGAAATAAATTGTACTGTTTAATAAAGTCGTTTTATTGACCTTTGTGATGGTTGTTGATGACTTGATGGAATGGAGTTTCATCAGCATTAAACACTTGATGAGGAACGTAGCTTTCTTCTTTCATCATCTTGAGGAATGATTCCTTGTAGGTGCTTTCTCTGTGATCATTTTACCTAGTTCCTCATCAATTGTGTTCTGTTTAGCTGGGTTGATAGCTTTTTGCATCAAGTGTACAGATGGCTTGTGCGGGTTGTTTGTGAAGCCTGATTGATGGGATATTTTAACCTTGCAGTCTACACTCTGCCTTTGAACTATCAAAGTTAAAACAAATCCAAATTTCAAGTCCAAATTTCACTGTTTTCTATCCATTTTGTCACTCTCTCTCTGTCGTCTGCCTGTCTCTTTAATGTTTGAACCACCTCCCCTCACTGCTGCGTTCTTGACCAATCACGTGGCTTTAACTGATGACTGGGGGCGGGGAATAGAGGACAAAAACAGTCGGCTGCCATTTTCTTGTTAGGCTCGTTCGCGTATCACCTATCCCTCATTGTGGCAGCTCCGTGTGTATCCCGAAAAATAGTTTGCATGCCAAGGTCAAACATTCATAAATTTAACGTTCGTAAACCGAAAAGTTCGTAAGCCAAGGAGTTCGTAAACGGAGGTATCACTATATTAAAAAAAACTTCATCCATGTCAATTTTAAATGTGGCGTAGCTTCTGTGATTGTTTTTGCCGTTCTCCGTCAGCAGCAGAAATGGAAAAAAAAATCCGAAGATAACCGTCATCCTCGCGACGTCGGAAGAGCCGAGCGCCAATCGGCAATTATGAGCGAGGCCGTTCAGGGGGAACACGATAAGCGCCTTGGTGACGCAATCGGCAAATGGCCGATGGCCGTACTTTCAACTCCCTGAGCTTTTTTCGCAGGTAGCGACAACCGCGGCCATTCACTCCAAATTCAATCGAAAATGGCAAATCATTCCTGGTTAAAGCGTTCAAAGGGAGATGAATTTTGTCACGTGATTGAAGTGGAGTCTCTCGGTTGTTTTTTTAATTTTTATTTTATTTTTGCCCCCATGGCGTTCAAAAACCAGCGGATTCCACTCATATTGACTCTTGAGCGCGTTGAGCTGCACTCGGACCTTTTTTCAATTGCGCCCGCCGCCTTCATTTCCTTTTCCCTCATGACAATTTCAGCTTTGCGGCCGCACGGGAGCAAATAACATGACGGGGGAGAAAGGCCATCAAAAGAAATAAAAAAAATCCAATGCGAATTTTCATCTGATGTCGTTCGTCCAATTCCATTTTCTACCACTGGCTGTTTTGTTTTTTTGGACGGATCTGGTTCTCTCACTCCTCACACCACTTCTATCCTCGTTGATAGTCTTGTCACCTCCCGGATTGACTATTCGCTTCTCCTTTGGTGACCCTCAGAAACTTCTCCGCAAACTTCAACTCTGTCATGATCTGGTTGGCGACCGACGGGTGGCGCTGTCGGCACCGCCCGCACCTGCAGAGGTCATCCCGATCAGTGGCGGACTACCACGTTCGGATTGGCCACCAACGGGTAGCGACGTCAGCCCTGCCTGCAGCCTCGCAGGTGCTGGTCGTTTTAATCACTGACACTTAAAAGGACTCCCGGCACGACCATCCGGTGTCGGTTCATTGTTTGTTGTATGCTTTGTATGCTGTGCACATGTTTGTTTAACCTTGGAGGACGTTTACACTTGGTTTTCTTTTGATACTTTGTATTTTTCTGTTCAAATGATTTTAACGTTTTCGATTTTGTTCCTCTTGACTTTATTTTAATACAATTTTTCAAACACAACCTCGTTCTCCTTCCTGCATGCTTTTTGGGATCCGCACCCGCCATCACCACCCTGCAAAACGTGACAAACTCGTCCAGAATTCTTCAGCTCGGATCATCACTAGAACCTCATCCTTTCACCACATCACCCCCTGTCCTCCAAGAGCTCCACTGGTTCCCGGTCAAATATAGAATCAACTTTAATATTCTTCGTTATACATTTAAAGCTATCCATAACCTTGCCGTCATCCCCCCCCATACCTATCTGACCTTCTTCAAATTTCCATTCCCTCTCGTTCCCTCAGATCCTACATTCATAACATGGACCTTCAAATCCCATCTCAAAAGCCACCTCTTTAAAATGGCATTTTCTATGTAGCTCTTTGCATTGTATTCTATTTGTGATTGTATTTTATTTAATATAGTACCTATGCTTGTCTGTGACTGTAAAGTGTAGTTTTGCTGACATTAGCCTTTGACACTTTAATGGCGGAGGTGAGAGGCACTTGTGGTGACACCTCCGCGGTGTTGCTTGCAGCTGACTGCCATAACACCTGCCACTTGAAAACTTAAGTGCACAACTTGTAAAAGTCTACCACCCCCTTTTTTTTTGCTCACCAAACTTCATAATACAGTGATACCTCAGCTTACAAACGTAATAGGTTCCCAGAAAGCGTGTGTAAGGCGAAAAGTGTGTCTTCCAAACATTAATTTCCCATAGGAAACCATTAAAATGAGAATAATCCGTTCCCAGGTCCCTATAAAACATAATTTTCTACTCAATAAGCCTTAAAAGTACACACAATATACCTTTTTTTATGTATAATAAATGTGCTATAGTATTATCATTAAAGAAATGAACTGTACTGTATAATAAAGTCGTTTTATTGACCTTTGTGATGGTTGTTGATGTAGATGCCTCTTGATGATATCCGAGTGAAGTTGCCGTGCTTTCGCGGCGATAATACCCTCACTCACACTGTCCCCTGCTAGCTGCTTTTATTAATCCAAATCAACAGAAGTTTGTCAACCTCTTATAATAATAACAATAATAATAATAATAATACATTTAACACTTTTGCGGTATCTAATCCATCCAGCCATCAATTTGGTATTCTGCGGAAATACTGTACGCGGCGTGCTCTGCAAACAGCTCATCGGGTTCATACGTGACAACGCTATCATTTATGTTTTCTTTTTCGATAGATTCAGATAAACAAGCAATATATATGCGGCGTGACCTTCACTCCAAAGGTCAAAAGGGCCTTTTGTGGAGACGGTCGATAACGGCGCTTGGAGTACCTGAGTGTGTTTTTATTATTATTTATATTTATTATTATATACATAGCTACATACATACATATATGTGCTTTATGTCATGCATATTAGCATATTTGACAATAAAGCTGACTTTGATAGCTCGTTAGAAATAAACTTGTCACTAAAGTAATTCAACAAATACACAGAATTAATAGCACCAGCGTACTATTTTTAGGGTAGAAAACGACTTTGTTGTGTTCCCATCAAATGGATTGGCTTGACAGACTCTCCATTAGCTAGCTAGTAGTTAGCTTTCTATCTATTTGAGTTACTTCAGGGTTGAGTGAACGCTGGCGCATGTGGCTGCCGCTGCTCACCCGCGGTAAAATGACCTTGAGAGTTTTGAAAGGCGCTTCGGAATTAAATGTATTATTATTATTATTTGCAGCCATTTTGCGCGGCAGCCATTTTGTGAGGGATGGGCTTAAAGGGGGGGGGCGATGAAAGAGAAAATCGGATACTAACGTAAACGGGGCCGAGTGTGGTGATAATAATGAGCGCGGACAAACATCTCATTTGACCCCCGTCGCTAAGGAAACGGGGTGGCGACCCGGCGAATGAGCCATTTGACTTGAGAAGGTAGCTTGCAAGAATGCCTCCTTCTTTTCTTGTGACTTGTGCCGCTACAAAAGGGCAATTTAACACTTTCCCGTCTTGTGACTTGAGAAGCGATGCGCTGATAGCAAAGAGGGAGGGAGGGGGAGAGACAGGGGGGTGGGAGGTGGGAGGTGGGAGGGAGGGTGAAAACGAGGTGCCCGGGAATGTTAACCTTTAAAGGAGGTCGACGCATCGCTGACAAAGATAAACAAAACTGCTCAATAGTCAGGTCAAATTAGCACCGCTTGGATTAAAACCGGGTTTTTCCTCACATCGGGCACGCCAATCAAGATGCAAAGTTGTCGGGAAAATGATTTCTAACTTTAATAATCGTCATCATCATCAAACTTCTAAAGATGGAGGACGCTGATCGACCCCTTGAAGGGAAAAGCCCAAAGGAAAAGAAGATCATCATCATCATGATCATAACAACATAATAGTAATAATAAAAATATAATAATAATAATGATACTACTACGACATTTAATAACCGCAATCGTAATCATCATCATCATCATAATCATGATAATAAATGATAATAATGATACTACTACGACAGCATCTAAAAATGATACTAATAAAAATAATCATCATCTTAATATAATAACAATCTTGATAATTATTTAATAATAATAAAAAATAATTTAATAGTAATTACAATAATAATAGTAGTAATTACAATAATAATAGAATAGTAATTATAATTGTAATAATAATAATAATTAAAATAAAAAGAATATAATAGTAATTATAATAATAGTAATTACAATAAGAATATAAGAGTAATAATAATAATAGTAATTATAATAATAATCGTAATAATACTTCATAATAATCATAAATAATGATAATAATGATACTACTACTATCTCTTATAATAATAATTATAATGATGATAATGATACTATTACATCTAATAATAATAATTATAATTATAATTTAAAGCAGATTCTTTACTTACAGACAGTGTATTGTAGGTGTTCAAATACCTATAATAATAACAATCAAAACAATGTGATATCAATCATAATAATATAATAATAATAAGAATAGTAATTATAATAATAATAGTAATAATGATACTTCATAATAATGGTAATTATAATAATCATAAATAATGATACTACTACTATCTCTTATAATAATAATTGTAATAATAATAATAGTAAATATGATACTTGTAGTAATAATAATAATTATAATGATGATAATGATACTATTACATCTAATAATAATTATAATTATAATTTAAAGCAGATTCTTTACAGTGTATTGTAGGTGTTCAAATACCTATA
This sequence comes from Hippocampus bargibanti, assembly GCF_051943395.1. Lineage (NCBI taxonomy): Eukaryota > Metazoa > Chordata > Actinopteri > Syngnathiformes > Syngnathidae > Hippocampus > Hippocampus bargibanti. The sequence goes on from NC_142752.1 coordinate 1,138,282, forward strand.
ATAATAATAATAACAATCAAAACAATGTGATATCAATCATAATATAATAATAATAATAAGAATAGTAATTATAATAATAATAGTAATAATGATACTTCATAATAATGGTAATTATAATAATCATAAATAAAGATAATAATGATACTACTACTATCTCTTATAATAATAATAATTTTAATAATAATAATAATAGTAATAAATATAATACTTAGTAATAATAATAATAATTATAATGATGATAATGATACTATTACATCTAATAATAATTATAATTATAATTTAAAGCAGATTCTTTACTTACAGTGTATTGTAGGTGTTCAAATACCTATAATAATAACAATCATAATATAATAATAATCATGATAATAATTTATATCAGAATAATCAACATTTTATTTCCCGTAAGGATGCCTGTGTATCATGAGGACGGTTCTGCCGAGCTCACATGATTGCAGTTTGACGTTCTCTTGCGTCGGTTCGTGTACAAGATGCTGAACATTGTGATGTGATTTTTTTTTCTTTTTTTTTCTCTCCCTCAATCATCACCACAAAGGAAGTCATTCATATCTTGGAGTGAAGCCTGCAACCCCCCAACTGGAAAATAGAGCACTTTGGGATTCAATGCGTCGCCATGCATGACTTGACAGGAGGCATGAACTTTTTTTTTTTTGTGAGCACGCGGTCTCGGTGCTGATTTTTCATCGCGACCGTTTATCAAGCCGCCATTTGCAAATGGCGGCTTGCGCCCCACTTCATTGATCCTGGTTCAATCCACTTTGAATCCTACTCACATTTGCAGCTAATTAGCATTTGTCAATGGATATCAATTATCATCCTACGTTTGTCTTTGACCAATGGGTTCGTCCCACCGTGGTGGTTGTTGTTGATCATGGGAAAATGATGTCATATCTTGGTGCCGCGGAAAGAGATCCAGATCAGACCTCGTGACTGACAACATACAGTCCAAAAAGTACCAGAACGCCAAGCACAATCCTTTGTATTATTCATTCTTCTCGTAAAGACACATAATGTCAACTTTAAGTCCAAACAACCCCCCCGTCCCCTCATATAAATCGTAAAAATGCCGTTGTTTCAACGTCGAGGTTAGAAAAGGGGCAGCGCATAAGTACGGGTGGTCGTAAGTCGAGCTGGTCGTAAGTCAGATGTTACCTATATATGGGCATAGTGATACCTTGGCTTACGAACTTAATTGGTTCCCAGACAGAGTGTGTAAGGCAAAAAGTGTGTATCCCAAACATTAATTTCCCGTAGGTAACCATTAAAATGAGAATAATCCGTTCCCAGGTCCCCATAAAACATACGTTTCTACTTTTTCTAAGCCTTAAAACTACACAAAATAGACCTTATTTTACGTACAATAAGTGTGCTTTTGTATTGTAATTAAAGAAATACACTGTACTGTATAATAAAGTAATTTTATTTACATTTGTGGTGGTCGTTGATGGCTGGGTGGAATGGAGTGGCTATCTTGAGGAATGATTCCTTGTAGGCTTTGGCAGCTTTATTGTTAGAACTGGCTGCCTCACCATAACGAATGACACTATGAATCCCTGTACGACACTGAAAAGTTCTCCAACAATCCGTGGCTAGCCTTGAAATTATCAATGGATGACGAACTTCCAGGTTGCCTCTTGACGATATCCGAGTGAATTTCCCGTGCTTTCTCTGCGATCATTTTATTGATTGTTCCTCATCAATTGTGTTCTGTTTAGCTGGGTTGAATAGAAGACAAAAAATAGTCTGCTGCCATTTCCTTGTTATAATAATCATAATAAATTTCATTTATAAGCACCTTTCAAAACTCTCAAGGTCACTTTACAGTCACAGGACAAGTTTTTTTTTTGTGGGTGAACAGCAGCAGCCACACCCGGAAGTAAGTCAAAGAGATAGGAAAAGTTTGTTGGAAGAACGGGCTCTCATTGTGGCGCTTCGTAAGCCGAGGTATCGCCGTATGTGTGTTGTTCGCTACACATAAAAATAGTCACTGTGAGGGCTTAAAAAGCACGTCTGCAATATGGCGGGTTGAGGAGGGCGGCGGATTTGAGGACAATCCTGAAAAAGCCCCCAAGCACAAGCGGGCAAAGAACACCAACCAAAGTGGGAATTGTGAGACACACGGCTAAATTTGAGTCGTCGTCACCTGCATTTCCTCAGGAATGCGCTCCTCCCTTACTGTGAAAAGTCAATATTTCCACAAATATGGCCTCCTCCCACGCCCGCCATGAAATAAATGAGTGTCACATGCTCCTACGACTCTGAATGAAAGTCTGTCAATGAAGCTTCGCGGTGAATAAGTAGAGGCAATAACCATATTGATTTTCATAGTAAATAGATATTTATTTATTTATATTCATAGAGGGGGGGGGGGGGGGGGGGTCAGCTCATGCAAAGGATACAACATCTCATGTAAACAAAACGGTTTCAAAATAAAAGCAGATTTGGATTGTTTTTCCAGACCAAATCTCCGGAATGTACAAAAGTCAAGCGCAGCGCACGCGTGACATCCCTGATCCCTCCTGAACGTATTGTGATGATCAAAATCAAAGCAGTCGTGTGTTGAAAAAAAGGATTAAAAAATAACATAAAATGGGGTAGGGGGGGGGGGGGTAGCAGAGCGTCCGACGTATCAGGCACAGCGGCAAAGGCAAGCTTTGTTTTCTAAGCGTTCCTATGAAAACAAAATGGAGGACCGCCCGCCGGCACCCTTTTAATAATAATAATAATAATAATAATAATAATAATAATACACTTCATTGATAAGCGGCTTTCAAAACTCTCAAGGTCACTTTCCAGTCACAGGTTTTTTTTATCCGTGGGTGAGCAGGGGCAGCCACACGCGCCAGCGTTCACTCGACCCGGAAGTAACTCAAATAGATAGCAAGCTAGCTAGCTAGAGAATAGATAGCTCATAGCTAGCGAATAGATAGCTCATAGCTATTAACTAGCAAATAGATATCTAACAGCTAGCAAATAGCCATTAGCTAGCAAATAGATAGCTAACAGCTAGCAAATAGATAGCCATTAGCTGACTATCTATTAGCTAGCTAGCTAGCTGGCTGGCTATCTATTAGCTATCTGGTGGCTGGCTGGCTGGCTATGAGCTGGCTATCTATTGGCAATCTATTAGCTAACTAGCTGGCTGGCTATCTATTAGCTATCTAATGGCTAGCTAACTAGTTTGCTAGCTATCTATTGGCTGGCTGGCTATCTGTTGGCTATCTATTAGCTAGCTAGCTAGTTTTTTATTTATTTGAGTTCTTAGCTATCTATTAGCTAGCTAGCTGGCCGGCTATCTAATAGCTATCTGGTGGCTGGCTGGTTAGTTAGCTGGCTATCTATTGGCAATCCATTAGCTAACTAGCTGGCTGGCTATCTATTAGCTATATAATGGCTAGCTAGCTAGTTTGCTGGCTATCTATTGGCTATCTATTAGCTAGTTATCTAGTTTTTTATTTATTTGAGTTATTCCGGGTTGAGCGCATGTGGCTGCCGCTGCTCACCCACAGAAAAATCGATCCAGTGATTGCAAAGTGACCTTTAGAGTTTTGAAAGCCGCTTACAAATGAAGTGTATTATTATTACTATTATTATAATAGCTTGCGAATAGATATCTATTAGCTAGCGAATAGATAGTTAGCTATTAGCCAGCAAATAGTACATTAGTACTTGAGACCTGAAACAAAATGGCGGAACAATGAACATCCTTAAATTAAGGGTCGTGTAAACGAAACAAACACCAGAAGCACCCCCAAAAAATACAAATTGGTGTGCGAGTTGATCCATAGACAAAATGTTCGCCTTTTAAGACACGTGTGACGTTAATAATTTATAAAAAATAAAATAAAATAAAATAACAGTGATAATCATGGCACACATAAGTAGGAAGCCCAAGTTTGTTTGTTTGTTTTCCACTAGCATTTAGCTAATGCTACATGATGATTTTATTGCTTAAAAAGGCAACCTGCTAACATGTTGGGAAATTAATTTGGCCGATAAAAATAGCGTCAAATTTTGACATGTGATCACGGGAGGAAGTCGTTACATTGTGACATGGCCGCCGTTTATTTATTTTTTCCCGCCATTTTTTTTGGACAAGCATTTCAACAGCAAATTGCGACGTAAAATTCAAGCGACAGCTTGAGATGATTGTCGTCAACATCGGGCATAAAATAGATTATTTTTCTTTTATAGCACACGTAACATTTTTGTTATCTTTTCAACGCCGTTCTTCCAGTTTTTTTCCACTATTTGGAATGTGACAGTCACGTTTGGTGGAGTCTTAAAGGACAACCGACACCATTTTTTTTTCTTTCCTAAGTGACATCAGAAAAAACATTTTATAGCATCCAAAATACCCAAAACACGTAGGCTGATATTTTTTAGTCAAATGCAAAACACCAATCAAAATGTGTCAAAAGTGTCCCAAAACTACTTCAAAATGACCCCGCAAATTGCGAGTTTCAGAAGGCCCCGCCCCCTTGTTCGTGACGTCACGCCAGGACGTCTTCACCTCGCTCTAGAATCAAAACAATGGCTTCAGATTCGGAGATGATTTCTTGTTACTCATCCAGTTATGAATATGATTCAAATTTCGATTCAAAGAGTTATTCCTGGTTTTGTTTGTTACTTTGGACCTTTGTGTTCTGATGACTTTGTCGTTGGAGATTTTGGTCCTGCTGACTTTATTTGATACAATTTGTCAAATTGCACCTGCCTTTTGCTTGCTTTTTGGGGGGTTAGCCACCATTCCCACCTTGCAAATCAGAGGCCATGGCCAGCGCTTTATCAGCACCCAAACGTGAAAAATCAAAACCTGAATAAAATTGCGCTCTGGGTCATATTTTCAATTCCGGAAAAATATTGTGAACGAGTTAAAAATACTTTTGTCTCATCATGTTTCATCTTATGTTTTATTCCTGGTTTTGTTTATTACTTTGGACCTTTGTATTCCGATGACTTTGTTGTTTGAGATTTTGGTCCTGCTAACTTTGATATAATTAAAAAAAAATACACCTTGCACCTCCCTCCTGCTTGCTTTTTTTGGGGAGTTTACCACCATTCCCACCTTGCAAATCAGAGGCCAAGGCCAGCGCTTTATCAGCACCCAAACGTGAAAAACCAAAATCCGAACAAAATGGCGCTTTAGGTCATTTTTTTTCCAATTCCCGAATCAATTCGTGAATGGCAGTGAATAAGTTAAGATTCCATCGGGGTAAATGATAAGCTTCCATTTTTTTGTTTGCTTTCCCGATAGGCACAGTAGTGTTTCCCTGGATAAGGAATGATAGAAAACGCATCAAAAAATGAACGGACAAATATAGAAAAGAGAAGTGGGCGCTTCCTTTGGGACGCAGCAAAGGAATTGTGAAGCCAAGGGGGGGGGGGGGGTGATGATCTGTCGTGATATGAAAAATAGATCAAAAGTTATGTGGGAAAATTAGGCGGAGAAAACGAGGATCCTCCTCCGCTTTGGATAGAGTCAGTAGTTTGTAGTAAGGCCTCGTTTTTGTGTGTTTTTATGTGTATTGGCAACAAAAAAATATATATCATATACATTTGTAATTTCATTACATTAAGCTTGATAACAAAATATGTGCAAAAAAAAAATAATCTTACAAATGAATTTGCAGATGCGAAAATGACTGTCCCGTCGGTCGTCGTCGTCCCTCAAAATCAGGGTTCGGAGGTCAACCTTGAGGTTCGGAGGTTAACCTTGAGGCTTCACGTCGAGTGGACAGCCATCTTTAGCTTATCGAGCTCCATCTGAGATGTAAAAAATGTAAAACACGCGTTCAGAAGTGTTTTATTATGTATGATATATGTGTGAGATAATAGACAGAATAGGAGTTATCATATTTAGCTAGCTAACTATCTATTTGCTATCTATTAACTGTCTAGCTGGTTCGCGTGCTATCTATCTAGCTATCATTTTGCTATCTAGCTGGCTAGGTAGCTATTAGCGAGTGTATCCTGTGACTGTAAAGTGACCTTATTACTGTATCTATGAGCTAGCTACCTAACTATCTATTAGCTGTCTAGCTGGCTCGCTAGCTATCTAGCTAGCTATCATTTAGCGATCTAGTTGGCTAGGTAGCTATCAGCGAGTGTATCCTGTGACTGTAAAGTGACCTGATTACTGTATCTATTAGCTAGCTACCTCGCTATCTATTTTCTATTTATTAGCTGTCTAGATATCAATTAGCTATCTAGCTGGCTAGGTAGCTATCTATTAGCGAGTGTATCCTGTGACTGTATAGTGACCATATTACTGTATCTATTAGCTAGCTATCTATTTGCTATCTATTAGCTGGCTCGCTAGCTATCATTTTAGCTATCTATTAGCGACTGTATCCTGTGACTGTAAAGTGACCTTATTACTGTATATATTAGCTAGCTACCTATCTATTTGCTATCTATTAGCTGGATCGCTAGTTATCTATCTAGCTATCGTTTAGCTATGTAGCTGGCTAGGTAGCTATCTATTAGCGAGTGTATCCTGTGACTGTAAAGTGACATTACTGTATATATTAGCTAGCTACCTATCTATTTGCTATCTATTAGCTGTCCAATAGCTGTCTAGCGGGCTCGCTAGCTATCTAGCTAGCTATCATTTAGCCATCTAGAGGGCTGGATGTTTGTGCTTGGGACGTCCAGGAGCATGGTATTCAAATTAAGTAATACATTTTATTAATGTATCGCTTCAATTTGCATATACAGGTAACATCTGACTTACGACCAGTCTGATTTACGACCACCCGTACTTACGACCATGACCCCCAGACCCCATTTTTTTTAACATTTTAAGAGTTTGCGAGTCAGAGTCTATGTTCAACATTTTGAATGAATTTCGACTTAGGACCATTTCGACTTACAACCGTTTGCTTGGAACGGACCTCGGTCGTAAGTCGGATGTTACCTGTACTCTGAATAAATAGCTTGGCAGAGGGCTTCGGAAGTCATGAATGGCTTCTCCGATAACGTGCCAATGTCGGTCGGCCCGTCAATATGCGGACGCCATGCAGGGAAGGCGGCGTATGTTGTTGGGGGTTGATCAATACTACCTGCAGGGCGACACGCTTTTGCCTTTCGTCATCCAGCTCGCCGCGAAGCTCTGTTATTTCTTTCCTAACAGAAAAGCACATTTTGCATTTGACAGAGAAAATTTGCAACAACTCGAGGTCAATTTAAATTTTTTTGATTGATCGACATCGTCGACCCCAATCGCCATTTTGAAAAAGTGTTATTAAAAGGCCCTCCCGAAAGACGTCGTGTAGGTTTAGCGTGTGGAAGAATTACATTTGCTGGGCCTTGAATAGCTCCACGGACAGTAGAAGATCCTTCATCTGACTTCGGAGCGCTTCCATTTGGGATTTGGGATCCTCCCTTCCCAGGAAAGGGTTTTCGGGTCTGGCCTCCACGCCGGGTTTATGCAGCGCCGAAAGCGACGAAAGCGACTGGCTGTGCGCGGAAGGCTGCGGAGAGAGGATGGGGGGGGGGGGGGGTTACGCTATTTAAATTCTATAATTCTATTAACTTGACTGCCCTTGGAATCAAAGAGTAAACAAACTCATCCAAAAGCATGACCCCATTGAAGTATAAAGCAATAAATGAACAAGTGGATCATGAAATAAAGCAATAAATAAACAAACAAATGAACATACAAATACATAAATTAATACACAAAAGAAATATCAATATATACATCGATAAATAGCTAAATAACTACATCCAAAAATACACAAACAGACAAATAAATAAAATGAATCACCGAATAAATAACTAAAAATACAATTAAATAAATACACAAATAATAAAAAAATAAATAAATGATACATAAATAATTAAATAAACTGAATAAATGAATGAATAAATATATATATTAATAAATAACTGAATAAATTACATAAATAAATATATAATACATAAATAACTAAAGAAATAGCTAAATGAATAAATGAATATATAAATGAATGAATAACCAAAGAAATAAATACATAAACTTACAATTAAATGCACAAAAATACAAATAAATAAAAAGCTAAATACATACATAAATACACCAATGTAGCGCTGTATAAATCAATATAAACTGGCAAATAAATCAACATATAAATGAATAAATAAATAAATGAATGAATAAATAACCAAATAAATAAATACATAGACTTACAATTAAATACACAAATAATAACAAATACAAATAAATACATAAATAGCAACATACATACATAAATACACTTATATAGCGCTGTATAAAATCTATATGTATCATATTGTAAATAAACAAATAAATAAACAAATGAATGTATAAATAAGCATACAAATAAATAAATAAATGAATAAATAAACCAATTGAATGAATAAATACATAAACTTACAATTAAATACACAAAATACTTATATAGCGCTGTATAAAATCAATACGTATCATATTGTAAATAAACAAATAAATGAATGTATAAATAAACAGACAAATAAATAAAGAAATAAATGAATAAATAAACCAATTGAATAAATAAATACATAAACTTACAATTAAATACAAAAAATAAATACAAATAAATACAAATAAATAAATACCTAAATAGCAACATACATAGATAAATACACTTATATAGCGCTGTATAAAATCTATATGTATGCTATTGTTAATAAACAAATGAATGTATAAATAAACAGATAAATGAATAAATAAACCAATTGAATAAATAAACATAAATAAATGAACACACATCAATAAATATATAAATAAATGTATAAATACATAAATATATACATCAATAAATACATTTTAAATATGAAATTCAAATGACCTTTCTGGGTTCAAGAGGCTTTAGTTTGCCGCCATCTTCTTCGTCCATCTTGAGGGATTTCTCCACGGCAATTTCCTTGTTGGGCTACAGAGGAGTTAAATTATTATTATTGTTATTATTTAACGCTTTCCAACAACAATATGACATATGAATTTTGTCCGATATTTTTCAGAATAGTAAAAAAGAAATAAAACGTAGCGACGCAAGCATCAGCTCTGAGCAATGATGGAAAGCGAGAAAAGCGTGTTTTCCACACGCGTGGCCGTGATTGAAAATCAATGCGGCGATTGCGGACGCGTGTCATGAGAACATGCCGTCGGGCTAGCCGCCGAAACTGACAAAAGCTGCCAAAGTGATTGATTGATTGATTGATTGACAGGTGTTTCTCACCGACTGTCCTCCGCCAAATTGGGCGGGCAACCTGCGCCCGGTGATCTTCGGTCTGTTAGCGGTGGGATGAGACAGCTTTTCGGAGATTGGGGATACCTCGTCAAAACTCATCAGAGCTGGCGAGAAAACGGGAGAGAAGACGCCAACCGGATTACAGATGAAAATCACAGAGAAAATATCCTTCCAGGGAACGTTAGCAGGCACTCTTCGAGCGGAAGCAGATTTGCCGCTGCTTGGAATTGAAGCGGATTTACATAGGACAGGAGATATGAGGCAATCTCTTTTGGTCAATGGATGTGACAGCTTCATGTTTGCTCTCAATATTTAGCTTGTAGCAGATGTGCGCATCCCACTATGATGTTCCTGATCCACTGCTGAAAAGGACGTTTTGATCCTCTTTCATCTCGAACTGCTTCATGTCACAAAGAGGGTACAGCAAGTGCTGTAGAACGAATGACTGTTGTCATATTAGCTGGCTCGCTAGCTATCTAGCTAGCCATCATTTAGCTACCTAGCTGGCTAGGTAGCTATCTATTAGCGAGTGTATCCCGTGACTGTAAAGTGACCTTATTACTGTGTCTATTAGCTAGCTACCTATCTATTTGCTATCTATTAGCTGGTTCGTTAGCTATCTAGTTGGCTAGGTAGCTATGTAGTAGCGAGTGCATCCCGTGACTGTAAAGTGACCTTATCACTATATCTATTAGCTAGCTATTTATCTAGTTGCTATCTATTAGCTGGTTCGCTAGCTATCTAACTAGCCATCATTTAGCTATCTAGTTGACTAGGTAGCTATCTATTAGCGAGTGTATCCCGTGACTGTAAAGTGACCTTATTACTGTATCTATTAGCTAGCTACCTATCTATTTGCTATCTATTAGCTATGTATTAGCTGGTTCACTAGCTGTATGTGTATATAGATGTGTACATACTGTATGTATGTATTTAATACATACATGATTCCGGGGATTTCTCCGCTGTGTCGCTTGAGGGCGTTTTTGGTTTCGGGTGGAGCAATAGGTCCAAGTCCGGCTTTGGACGCGACGTCGGCACTTCCCCGTTAGGTCTAGCGGGGGCGGGGCAAAAAGAAAAACCGAATGATTCCCGACAACGTTGGACATCGCGCGACACGCATGGACACACCCACTTTAAATTGGACGACGGAGTGAAAGGCTTGTCGGGCCGCTTGGGTGGCAGATTTGCCGGTTTGCCTTTGCCGGGAGGCGGGACTGGCTTTTTGGGGGGCAGCGGCGCCGCCGGCTTGGGCGGTTTCGGATCCGGCGTCGGCTTGTCAACTGAAAAGCATATTTTGGGGAGGGGGGCGGGGGCTCGGTCACGAAGGAAGGTTGAAGGGAAAAAAAGTGGTTTGTGGATTTTTGTGTATCATTAGAGACGTCTTCTTCTGATTGGATGGCAGGTTGAATACATTTTGTGGCAGTGACGGGAGCTAATGCTAATAGCCATCTATCGATTAGCTAAATAGCTATCTAGCTGGCTAGCTCACTTTCTATCTATTTGAGTTACTTCTGCTGGGTTGAGTGAACGCTAGCGCTTGTGGCTGCCGCTGCTCACCCACAGAAAAAAATTTACCCTGTAACTGTAAAGTGACCTTGAGAGTTTTGAAAGGTGCTTCTAAATGAAATGTATTAGTATTATTAGTAGTAGTAGTAGTATCTAGCTAGCTAGATAGCTAGCTATTAGCTAGCTCGATAGATAGATAGCTATTAGCTAGTTAGCTAGTGTTCTATCTATTTGAGTTACTTCTGGGTTGAGTGATGGCTGTCTAGCTGGCTCACTAGCTATCTTTTAGCTATCTAGCTGGCTAGGTAGCTATTTATTAGCGACTGTATCCTGTGACTGTAAAGTGACCTTGAGTTTTGAAAGGTGCTTCTAAATGAAATGTGTTATTATTATTATTAGTAGTAGTAGTAGTAGTAGTAGTATCTAGCTAGCTAGATAGTTAGCTATTAGCTAGCTATCTAGCTAGCTAGCTAGTGTTCTATCTATTTGAGTTACTTCTGGGTTGAGTGATGGCTGTCTAGCTGGCTCACTAGCTATCTAGCTAGCTAGGTAGCTATCTATTAGCGACTGTATCCTGTGACTGTAAAGTGACCTTGAGTTTTGAAAGGTGCTTATAAATGAAATGTATTATTATTATTATTACTACTGTATCTATTAGCTAGCTTTCTATCTATTTGAGTTATTTCCGGGTTGAGTGAACGCTGGCGCGTGTACCTTTGTCCTCCGGCCTGATGGCATGCGGCTTCCTGTCAGCGCTGGGAAACTCCGGTTTGAGAGCTTGTTGAGTAGCATGAAAAACACACAAAAAAAAATGTCGGAACAATAAAATTCGTCTTTTCGGCAACTTTCGTAGATTTTTTTTCCAACAAAGCGACGTGTCGGACGTTCTTACCGATGTGCTTTGACGGCGGAGGGGGCTTCTTTGGTTTCTGAAAAGAACAAACGGTGACTACCGTGACGCGTCTTTGTGTCAGTTAGCTTCCCGATACTTGACTTGCGTCTGCCATGGTCAAAAAAAAATAAAATAAAATAAAATACGTTGACATCGTACCTCTTCGGAGTCTTGCTTCAGCGAGGACTTGCGTGACCCTCGAGATAAATAAGCCTGGAACAGATTGAAGGTCAAGACAGGATCGGTATTTGGGGGTGGGCGGGGACTACAGTGATACCTCGGCTTACCAACACTTTTCGCGTCACGTACATTACATTCGCTAGCATAGTCTTGGCTAACGAACTAGTTTTTGGCGGATGAAGCAAACCACACAGCGCCACAGACTAGTTTTCCTTGAGTGCAGATGTGGTTTGTTATAGAGTGGAGTACTTTTGCTGTTATGGGACTGAAAAAGACCCCACCACAGGCTAGTGTGTTAAGCCGAAGAGGACACAAAAGTAGTTTTAAGCTGAAAAGGATGCTTTGATCATCTATTTCATCGAGAACTGCTTCATGTCACAAAGAGGGTACAGCAAGTGCTGAAGAATGAATAGCTTTGTGTTGTCATATTATTTGTGAGTCAAGATGGCGCGGCGAGAGTGGCTGCCTTTCCAACAGCTCATGTGTTTTGTCGTTCTACTTCTTTTTTTCCTTTCCTCTTCCTTTCATAACTTTGCTGCTGTCAAATGTAAATTTCGTCACTGCGAGATGAATAGATACAACCAATCACCTCCAATTATTATTATCATTATTATTATTATTATTATTATTATTGTTGTTTATTGTTGTTGTAATGATGATCATTTTATGTTACTTCCGGGTTGAGTGAACGCAGGTGTGTCTGGCTGCCGCTGCTCACCCACAGAAAAACTTAACATGTGACTGTCAAGTGTCCTTGAGTTTTGAAAGGCGCTTATGAATGAAATGTATTATTATTATTATTATTATTAGTAGTAGTAGTAGTAGTAGTAGTAGTAGTATCTAGCTATTAGCTAGCTAGCTAGCTTTCTATCTATTTGAGTTCCTGTTAAGTGTCCTTGAGTTTTGAAAGGCGCTTCTAAATGAAATGTATTATTATTATTATTATTATTATTATTATTATTATTATTATTATTAAGGCATATTTATTTGAAAATGATGTTTAATGGTGACCTAGGAACGGATTATTCTCATTTTAATGGTTTCTTATGGAAATAAATGTTTGTAAGACTAACTTTCGCCTTTCACACACTTTCTAGGAACCAATTAAGTTTGTAAGCTGAGGTATCAGTGTAATTTGCTGTGCTCTTACTTACCTCCTTTTCATTCTCTGTTAGCATAACGACAAAATTATCTGGAAAAACGCCTTCCTTGCCTCCCACCTCTCCTCGCCACCAGCCGGGTTCTCCCGTGTCCTGTCATGAACATAATAAACACGAAAATGCCAATTTGCCAGCAGAGAGAAAAGTATAGTATTAAAAAAGTAAAAGTATAGAGAAATAAAATGTCATCCCCCCTTAAATCCTTAATATAAAATAAAAATAAACAGAATGTCAGAATCGACCGTGTTGTAATTACACAGTTCACCACTGGAGGGCAGTAATTCCCTCCAGTGGTGAACTGTGGTTCCTTTCATAAGCGGTTCCCTTAGTATTCTACCTGGCAACTGCGGGTATGTAATAATAATAATAATAATAATAATAATAATACATTTCATTTATCTTCAAGTCAAGTAAACTAGCTGACTGGCTAGCTAGCTAGCTAGCTGACCATCTATTAGCTAGCTGGCTATCTATCTATTAGCTATATAGCTGGCTATTAGCTATATGGATGGCTAGATAGCTAATTGAGTCAGGAAACTAATTGGCTATCTGGCTAGCTATTGGCTGTTAGCTATCTGTTAGCTGTCTAGCTAGGTTTCTATCTTTTTGAGTTATTCCGGGTTGAGCGAACGCTGGCGTGTGTGGCTGCCGCTGCTCACCCACAGAAAAACTTAATCTTGTGACTGCAAAGTGACCTTGAGAGTTTTGAAACGTGCTTAGAAATTAAATGGATAATAATAATAATAATAATACAGCGGGTTGGGTTGGAAAATATACAATAATAATAATAGTAATAATTATAATAGTAATAATAATAATAATAATAATAAATTTCAGTTATAATCGCCTTTCAAAACTCTCAAGGTCACTTTACAATTATATAAGTTCTTCTGTGTGTAAGCAGTGGCAGCCACACGCGCCAGCGTTCACTCAACCCGGAAGTAACTCAAATAGATAGAAAGCTAGCTAATAGATAGCTACTGATAGCTATGTAGATAGTTGTAAAACTTCAACGTCAAAGAATAAATGGTGGTTTGACCATTTTTTTTTTGGGGGGGGGGGGTTGAACTTCCTCAATTAATTCATATTCGGACATCTTACCTTGCTGATGATGGAGATGATGTCATCCTCGCGTAAAGTCAGTTCATCCTCATTCGTGGCCTCCAAAGCAAAGGTCACCTTACACAAATCTTTCGCTGCGGATATGGGAAATGCGGAAATTGAGGAAAAGGAAGTATGTAGGCTTGAAAAAATGTTTTTTTTTTTTTTTTTTTAATTACCTTTAGGGTTGCTTTCTCCGTCACCTCTGTGCATTTCTGTCACGTTAGCAAAGGCGGGCTTATTAGCAAGCGACGGTAATGAAGGCAGCGGCTGAAATGCAGCAAACGTGAAAGATGGAAATGATCGATGGCTCATCAATGGACTTCATATGGAAAAGCCACTAGCGCGTATTTTCAAGAAAAAAAAACACGTATATGGCGTATTTCCATGTATGTGGAATTGAAACGACAGTACTTTGGTATGATTTGGAGCGACGGGATGACAGGGAGCCCCTGGTAAAAAGGTTGGGAGTTGATGACATCATCTTTTAGCGACAAATTCTTAGGTGCATATGTACTGCAGATTGAGATCCACTACTATTATCCGTACGATGACAATTTGTTTACTTTCCCCAATGTATTGCTCTTTAAAACTACCAGCAAATTTTAGTTCTCTGACGAAGCCTCTCGGATGAGAAGAGAAACATCCGACACCTTCAAAAAAAGTACAGATGACGGCTAAAGAAACCTTTTCATCGATGGAACACTCCTGTATGACTGAGAGCTAACACAGACAAATCGTCCAGATCGTTTAGCTTGTCGCTAACAAACCTACGGGGGCTACTAGTGGCTCAAGCTAAACCATCCAAGAAAAATATCAAATGAAGTGGAAAAAAAAACAGGGTGTGAGGTGTGTGGGGGGGTGTTCAAGGTCAAGCGATATGTGCGATGACTGTTTGTGAAGCGATGAGAAGAAAGAGACGGAGAGAAATTTTCAGAAAAAAGGAAATGTGAATAGCAAATCTCGCACGTATCAATCAGGAAGTCAACAAATGCTTACAGTGATACCTCGGCTTACGAACTTTTCGGTTTACGAACGTTAAAGTTGTGAAAATTTTAGGCTACGTTCCTCAAGTGTTTCATGCCGATGAAAAGCGGCCACTCCATTCCATCAAGCCATCAACGACCATCACAAAGGTCAATAAAATGACTTTATTATACAGTACAGTTTATTTCTTTAATTATAATACCATAGCACATTTATTATACATAAAATAAGGTATATCTTGTGTAGTTTTAAGGCTTAGAATTAGAAATTAGAAAGTAGAAAATGATGTTTTATGGGGACCTGGGAACGGATTATTCTCATTTTAATGGTTTCCTATGGGAAATTATTTTTTGCGATACACACTTTGCACCTTACACACTCTGTGTGGGAACCAAATGAAGTTTGTGAGCCAAGGTATCACTGTATCGAACTCACGTTGTCTTTTTTGTCTTCTACGTCCAGGTTGGGAATTCGGACTTTTGACTTGACCGAACCTTCCTTGAAAATATCTCCAAAACCAATTCCTTGGATTTTTTTGGGCTGGACGATGGCCCCGTTGCCCGAAGTCGGTTGGGGCGACGGCGGGGTCGCTGTGTTTTCCGCGCCGTGTCCATCTGACAAGGGGTGAAAAGGGCAAAGGTCACCACCGCCGCCGCCGCCCAAAATAGGTCTCTCCGGCGGGATTCGTACCGGCGTCTTCCGGCGCCGCGCTGCCGTTTGAGTCTCCGTCTTCTCTGGCGACGTCCAGTTCTTTGACGAAGTTGGAAGGGAAAAGTCCCGATTTGCCGTTGATGACGCCGCTCCACCAACCTTCTTCCACCTGCGACGCACAACTTGCTTTGGGTAAGACTAACTTCTTTTCCTTTCAGCTTTTCTACTATACGAATAATAATCATTTTTTTCTACTAATACTAACAATACGAATACTATGACGTACTAATACTACTAATGATGATAATAATAATAATACATTTTATTTCTCAGTACCTTTCAAAATTCTCAAGGACACTTTAATTTAATAAAAGGACTAATAATACTACTACTAATAATACTGATACTAATACTACTACTAATGATACTAATACTACTTATTTTCCTTTCGGCTTTTCTACTAGTACTAATAATACTAATAATACGAATAATACTAAATACTACGACTAATAATAATACTAATACTACTCATACTATGTTTGCTTTCGGGTTTTCTACTAATACTACTACTACTAATAATAATAATACATTTTATTTGTAAGCGCCTTTCAAAATTCTCAAGGACACTAATAAAAGGATAATACTAATAATACTGATACTAATACTACTACTAATAATATTAC
Organism: Hippocampus bargibanti; assembly: GCF_051943395.1. Taxonomy (NCBI): domain Eukaryota; kingdom Metazoa; phylum Chordata; class Actinopteri; order Syngnathiformes; family Syngnathidae; genus Hippocampus; species Hippocampus bargibanti. Next base: position 1,154,681 of record NC_142752.1, read on the forward strand.
TAATATGACTAATACTATTTCTTTTCCTTTCGTCTTTTCTACTAATACTAATAATACAAATAATACTAATACTACTACTACTAATAATAATAATACATTTTATTTCTAAGTGCCTTTCAAAATTCTCAAGGACACTTTAATAAAAGGACTAATAATACTAATACTACTACTAATAATACTAATACTACTACTAATAATACTAATACGACTAATACTATTTCTTTTCCTTTTGGCTTTTCTACTACTACTACTACTACTAATAATAATAATAATAATAATAATAAAAATATATTTTATTTCTAAGCGCCTTTCAAAATTCTCAAGGACTCTAATAATACTAATACTAATAATACTGATTCTAATACTAATACTACTAATAATAATCATACTAATACTACTTCTTTTCCTTTAGGCTTTTCTACTCATACTATTAATACTAATACTACTACTCATAATAATAATACTTTTATTTCTAAGCACCTTTCAAAATTCTCAAGGACACTTTAACCGAATAAAAGGACTAATAATACTAATACGAATAATACTGATACTACTACTACTACTACTACTACTACTACTTCTTTTCCTTTCTGCTTTTCTACTAATACTAATAATACTAATACTACTAATAATAACACAATAGTAAGCCTGATGCAAAAAAAATAAAAATAAAATGAGAATTGAGATGATATTCGGGAAAAAAAAAAAAGTACCTCTTCGGTGATGTCTAAAATGTCGCCCACTTTTAATTCCAGCTCGTCTTCGTTCTGCGGCTGATACTCAAACAACACTTTGCACTGCCTCTTCTTCAGCTCTGCCAAAAAAGGAACGGGGTTTTTTAACTCATTCACTGCCATTCACAAATAAATTCACGTGTGTCCATCACATCTTCTTTTAATAATAAGAATACATTTCATTTCTAGGCCCCTTTCAAAACTCTTGAGGTCACTTTACAGTCACAGGATAAGTTTTTCTGTGGGTGAGCAGCGGCAGCCACACGCGCAGGCGTTCACTCAACCCGGAAGTAACTCAAATAGATAGAAAGCTAGCTAGCTAGCCAATAGATAGCTAATAGCTAAGAGCGAATAGATAGCTAATAGATAGCTAATAGATAGCGAATAGATAGCTAATAGCTAGCGAATACATAGCTAATAGCTAGCGAATAGTGGGCTAATAGCTAGCGAATAGATAGCTAATAGCCAGCGAATAGATAGCGAATAAATAGGTGATGGCCAGAGAATAGATAGCGAATAAATCGCTAATAGCCAGCGAATGGATAGCGAAAAGATAGCTAATAGCCAGTGAATAGATAGTTAATAGATAGCGAACAGCTAGCGAATACATAGCCAACAGCTAGCGAATAGCCAACTAATAGCTAATAGCTAGCAAATAGATAGCTAATAGCTAGCCAATAGCCAGCTAATAGCCGGCTAGCTATATAGCTAATAGATACAGTAGCTAGCTAAATAGCTAGATAACAAGATAGCCAGCTAATAGATTTTCAAGACGTCTTGAATGAGGTCGACATCGAAGTTTAAAAACAAAAAAAAATGTAATTTTTTTTTTTTCGTCTTACTCTTTGCGGCAGTGGTCGGACGCGGTTGGAATCCGCCGGTCGGGATCCCGATGGTACTCATCCTTTGAACCAAGTTGGCAACGTTCCCGATGGATTTTTCTCTCTTCAGAGGCTTAGCCGATTCCTCTTTGGGTTCATGTTTCGCTTCCTTGACTTCCGGTTTGATTTCCTGAAAGAGACGACAAAACGTAAAAAGCGTCAACGTTATGTCGGAAAAAAATGCGTCGGCGACGTTCTTAATCAGAGTTTTGCTAGAAGCTAAAACAACACCAAAATCACATTAAAAATCACCCCCTTTTTTTCTCTTTTTAGCTAGCTAGCTAGCTAGCTAGCCTCTCCCCCGCTAACTGACCCGTCGAACTCGCAACCCGGCTGAGGCGTCTTCCTTCGCGTGAGTCGTTTGTTTTGTTTGATTATTTACGTCTTGCTTCTGTTAGCAACTGCTTGCACGCGCGATGGCTTGTTTTGTTTTCGCGCTCACTCTGTGACATCGTGAAACACGACAGACAACGACAACGCCGATTCATCGACGATGATCGACGATGTCAAAGCTTTGTCTATGTCCGAGTTCTCTTTCTTCATACGTCCATTCCCCCAACCGCTTCGGTTTCCTTCTCACACTCATAAATCGGGTTGATTTGAATCTCGGAATGTGTGGCGAGCTGTGCATTTCACAGCTAGGCCTTCAGTAGTGCTATGTCGGAATCAATCCAACCCGTGAAAAACTATTTTAGGACTTTTTGAGTTGACATCGCAGCTCCAGACTGCGACTGATATAAAAAGTGCTGTGTAATTGACTACAAGTCCACTAGAGGGTAGCGTTAGCCAGGAAATAAGCCCTGCGAGAAGGCCTTACCGGGAAATAATAAAATAATAATAATAATAATACATTTCATTCACAGGATCAGTTTTTCTGCGGGTGAGCAGCGGCAGCCACATGCGCCAGCGTTCACTCAACCCAGAAGTAACTCAAATAGATAGGAAGCTAGCTAGCTAACAGGTACCCAGCTGGACAGTTATCTAACTAGTTAGACAGCCATATAGCTAATAAATAGCTTGCTACATAGCTAGCGAGCTAGCCCGATAGCGAATTGATTGCAAATAGATAGCAAATGGATAGCAAATAGATATCCAGCTAGGTAGCTAGATAATAGATAGCAAATAGATAGATAGCGAGATAGCAAATGGATAGCTAGCTAGATAGCAAATAGATAGCAACAGTTTGATCGACTGCGACTGTTGATGAAGCGGTTGGGATGGATCCCATCCCCAAATGAAATCCGTGACAACCGCCGGAACATCCTATCCGCACTCAACAATAGCTAGGTTGACCTCCCACTTCCTGGTTCACGCTGACTTTGCACTTCCATGAAATAGGAAGCTTGCTTCGCTCTTGCGTTTTGTGTGTGCGTTGCCGCTCCCGCTAACGATTCTTTAGCAACAGATTGTAAATGCATCACCAAGTTACTCGATGGCAGCCTTTGGAAACGCTGCGTCATGCTCGCGGTCCAAAAGTGACAAGGGAAGTCAAAGAGTCAAAATCCGCGCTCACGTTAGTCGAGGATACTTTAAGAAGACGCGTGGCGGCTAATCGCGGTCGTGGCGGAGCTCAATTTAATCCCTTACCATTTCATCCTAAGGCATTTAGCCGTTCAGCGCTAATAGCAATTACAAAGATGCCAATGAGGGTGACGAACAACTTGTTGGATAGTGATAGCCTCCAAAAAACAAAGTTCAAAAAGCGCTAGGTAGGTCCCGCTAGGTTAACGGATTATCTACGCAGGCGCAGGAACAGAGCCGGTTTTCGTCGCAGATTATCGCTGTTACGATCAAGGATTTAAACAAGCAGCAGACGGACATCGCGGAGCGAGACCGACAGTCATGGCGTACTCGTAGAAAATCTTGAAAGTCAGGCGACTCCCGGTGGTAAAGTCATAAAATGGAAACATCCGGGAGGGGAGGGATTGCCGCCACTTGAACTTTGAACTCAAACAGAGCCCGTCGGCGAGATGTTGAAGGAACGTGAGGTCAACATACAGATGTATCAATGGCGGCTAGCTTATTTAGAAAGAAATATTTTGACGCGCGCTTACTTTGACAAAGTTGTCCGGAAAGAGTCCTCGTTTGCCATTGAGGTCTCCTTCCATCCAGCCATCTTCTTGTATACAGCACACGTTTTTGATGAGGTCTCCCTTTCGCAAGGTTAGCTCATCCTCGTGGAGCGCTTCGTAGTCAAACTCCACCACCACTTCTGCGCCGGGGGGGGGGGATAAAATAGACACGATAAAATAGACATTGGACACAAATGAAAATGAAATACGAGATGAATAGTTTGATTCATTTGAATCATTTGTGATTCAACTCAATGAATCATTTGATTTAACTTGATGAACCATTTGATTCATTTGAGTCATTTGATTCAACTTGATGAACCATTTGATTCATTTGATTCTACTCGATGAATCATTTGATTCAACTTGCTGAATCATTTGACCCATTTGATTTAACTAGATGAATCGTTTGATTAATTTTACCCGTTTGATTCAAATCAATGAATCATTTTACTCAACTAGATGAATCATTTCAATAATTTGATTCAACTCATTTGATTCAACTAGATGAATCGTTTGATTAATTTTACCCGTTTGATTCAAATCAATGAATCATTTTACTCAACTAGATGGATCATTTGAATAATTTGATTCAACTCATTTGATTCAACTCGATGAATAATTTGATTCAACTCGATGAATCATTTGATTCAACTATATGAATCATTGGATTCGACCAGATGAAGCATTTGATTCATTTGCATTATTTCAGTCTGCGTGTTTTGGCTATTTTAGATGCTGTAAAACGTTTTTTCTGATGTCAATTAGGAAACAAAAAATGGTGTCGGTTGTCCTTTAAATGCAATGTTAAAAACTGTTTATAATAATCCATTTCATTTCTAATATAAGTCGTTAGCGGAAGGTATGTTGGCCATGAAAGCTCGACAGAGCGAGAAAGAGAGACGAGTACATAGTCACACAGACATGTTCAAACACAGCCGGAAAATATCCTCAGCCTGTTGCCATCCGAGGAAAAAGCATACCTGAGTGACAAGTCCGGTTTCTCCAATCCAATTGAGAACAAAAAAAAATAGCGTTGGCTTTAGCGGCGAGACTAATTTCCATAAGGTGTGCTTATTTCCAATGTATTTTTTTTCATGTGTGTGTTGTCAAAAACAATCCACATGCACACGCTATACATTTCATAACTATTGTCACTTTTATTTTGATAGGAGCCCATCACTGGTTTGCATTGTGGGTTGTTTGAAATGTCAACATGAGCTCAAGTCAGACAGAACGAGTGTCGCCTGAAAAGAAAACAAATGAGCCGCTAAAGACTTTTGTGTCAATTTGGCTACATTTAGCGCTAATAGGCAAAAATTGACACACTATTCTGCTTTACGACACGACACTATTTGCTATCTAGCTGCCTGGATAGCTATCTAATAGCTATGTAGCTATCTGGCTGGCTATCTAATAGCTATATAGCTATATATCTAACTATCTAGTGGCTGTATGGTTATATGGCTGGCTATCTAATGGCTATGTGGCTATGTGTAGCTTTTAGATAGCTGGATAGATTAGCCACATAGCCATTAGATAGCTGCATAGCTATATATCTAGCAATCTAATAGCTATATAGCTGTCTGGCTGGCTATCTGTTTAGGTATCTATTGGCTAGCTAGCTAGCTTTCTTTCTATTTGAGTTACTTTGGGGTTGAGTGAACGCTGGCGCGTGTGGCTGCCGCTGCTCACCCGCTGTAAATGTTATCCTGTGACTGTAAAGTGAGTTTTGAAAGGCGCTTAGAAATGAAATGTATTGTTATTACAATTATTATTACAAGTAACAACCATATGGAAATGCTTCTGTGAAACATTTTTTGGGGATTAGTTTACAAGTTAATTGTTTTTTTTTTTTTGAAAGAAAAGCAAAAGTGTCTCCTGAAGAGACCCAGTCTTTTTTAAAATTCCTTTCACTTTAAAAGAGTTTTCAACCTATTTTTGAGTACCGCTTTATATATACACTCATGTATATTATTTTATATTCCAGTTGGACGAGAATACTACATGCAAAGAGCAGTCATCTTTTGAAAATAGCCTTTGCCAACCACGTCGGCTTTAAAAACCTGTTTTGCAACATAGCATTGCCGAACTGCAAGCAACCGCATATGCCGCACGTCTTCCAAAACGCGCACTTCCCCGTCGCGAGAGATGCGCGTGGAAGGTTGCATAATTCAGCTCGCAAAGCAGGTCGCGTTAGGTGTGAAGCAGCCCCGTAAAAAAATCCAAATTGCCACCGAACCAATCCAAGAAACCGAAAGAATGTGGCGGCCATTCTACAAATAAAGCTTAAAGTCAAACTCTTTAAGAACGCGCCCAAGGCGGAAACCATCGCGATAAAACGCAAAAGTATACGCGATCAGCAAAATAGTTTGCTGTGCATTTCAAAAAAACTATAATCAGACATCCCGAGACAGACGGGAATTATTAATTCAGATGTCATAACTCCCGAAATAGTGTACTGATCATTTATTCCGATTTTGTAAACCCGTAACGAAAGCGTAATTCCAAAAAGTACTACTCGCTTAGACGCCCCAATAAATCGCCTGATCACAAAAGTGGGTGGAAACTCGCGCAGTATACAGCCAACTACACGATATACAATTAAATAAAAACGAAAATAAAATCTGTTTTGTTGATTTGGCGACTTGACTGCGATTCGCATACGTCGGCGAAAGTCGCATTTGTTATTATAATTATTATATTGTTATTATTTACATTGTTTACAAAGCGAGTTTTAACTCAGGCGAGGATGAGGAGGCGTTTTGCTCGCTGGAGTTTTGCTAGCTTGCTATTCCTGCCAGGCTAAAGCTAACCTAAGTGGATCGCTTGCTTACTGGAACCGCCCGCCGTCGATCAAACTTAAAGGGCATCGACGCCAAGTTCGATTGCTCCGCAAGGGGCTTGGTAGGGTGGAGGGGGGGGGGGCGGTCGACATATGCACGTCAAGGTCGAAAAAGCAGCATTTGCTCATTTTAAAAGCACCCCCATGCGCCACATCATGGAAAGAAAACTCACCCATTCCTTTCCTCCCTTTGCGCCGCTTCGGCTATCAAACGTTGCCAATCGATTATTCGGCCGTCTCGCTAGCTACGAGCCAATAATCCGAGCGTATAAACGTTTAACAACTCCGACGTGGTTGTAATTAAGGAGGGCAAAATGGAGATCCGTCGATCCATTCGCCCTTGCCCGAGCGAGCGAGCGAGCGAGCCTTCTTGTCTCCTGGCGGTGCTTCAAGAGTATTGTGCAGGAAGTTGAGCAGGAGTCTCCACCTTCCTTCGACTGACACTAAACGCCACAAAAACGACACGCAACTTGGTGACTTTTCATTGCTGATGGAGGGGGGGAGAAAAAAAAGTTCGGACGGGTAAAGGGTTGGAATTTGGATCCCTGTTACGCGGGTGTTCCGCCAGGGGCGTAGCCAGATCGTTTTTCGGCAAGGGGCTTAGTTAGTGCGGGCGTTAATTCACTCCCCAATCCGGGTTTTATGAAATTAAATTCGTAGGTACTCGCAAGAAAAAAAAACTATCCAAGTGTTGACATGATGTGTGTGTGTGTGTAAATGTGCAAGTGTGCAATTGTGTGCATTTTATTTGAATGAAACCATGACTGTGTTGTCATAAACAATAACTTCCGGGCCGTGCCAAACACTCATTTTGATTGGCTACTGTGATGTAATATTCTTTACTTTATACTGATTATCAGAGTACATCTAGCCATTTTTTAAAAAGCACTTGGGATTTATTTCTATTTGTTTCCTAAAATATCAAGTGTAGTAATAAACTCTGTGCAGTAGGTGGCGGTCGTGCTCTGAGTGTAACTAACAACAGTAGATCTTCCATATAAAGACATTGGTTTTCAAATCGTTTTTGTACATGACTTATAAATGAAATGTAGTATTATTATTAATAATAATACATTTAATTTCTAAACGCCTTTCAAAACTCATGGTCACTTTTCAGTCACAGGATCTGTTTTCTATGGGTGAGCAGCGGCAGCCACACACGCCGGCAACCCAAAAGTAACTCAAATAGATAGAAAGCTAGCTAGCTAATAGATATCTAGCTAGGTAGCCAGATAGCTAATACACAACAAATTGATAGCCAGCTAGGTAGCTAGCTAGATAACCAACCAAGTAGTAATCATAAGTAACCATAATAATAATAATATAATAACAATAATAATAACAAATAACATAGAAATAAGAGCCGATGTAACCCAATTCTTATTATTATGGTGATTATTATTATTATTATTATTGTGATTGCTATTATTACTAAATATGATTATTATTAAGGTGATTACTATTATTATTATTATTGTTATTATTATTATTATTATTATTATTATTACTAAATATTATTCTGGTGATTACTATTATTACTAAATATTATTATTATGGTGATTATTATTATTATATATTAAAAAAAAATAATGAATGTATAATAAAATAAACATTGAAAAAAAAGGAAATGCTGCCCCCCTGTGCAAGGGAAAAAAACATTGAGAGGCCACGGCCAGTGCTTTATCGGCACCCAAGCATGAAAAAAAGTAGCAAATTTAGGAATGGCGCTCTACGATATATTTTCAATTCCCGCATACATTTGTCAAAAAAGCATAACGACAACGTGGCCCACCCACAGCAACAAAAAAAACAAAAAGACTTTGACACCCTTTTCCTTCCATCGGCTGAATTTGACCTACTTCTTTCTCATCCCGGCTTTCCCCTAGCGAGCACTAGCAAAGAATTACGCTTCATCCCTTTATCTGCGCCCGCCCTCCTCCATCCTGCGTTTTCGTGTCCGCTCCTTTTGGCTTCACGTTGCGTGGCAGAAGGCCCCGCACTCGCTTATCAGCTATTTGTGGCCTTGCCAGAGGGCTGTTAGCGTGTGACAGCTTGTTAGCGTATGCTGACCGCTGCCGAAATGAGCCAAAAGAGCCACCGCGTCATGTCTGGCCAGCGGGATGCTAACTGGATGGCACATTTGCACACAGCTGATGGAGCGAGCGCTTTGCTCAAACTAGCACGTTTGCTCTACTGACACAGATCGAGCTAGCGGAGGTTCGCTAGTTTCCTTTCATACGCGGCTATCCGATGCTGCTTGAATGCAAATGCCTTTGTTGATATTTCGGAGAGTAAACTGCTCTTTATCAATATTTTATCCATATAAAAAACACTCAAGAAATTTGCATCAACAAAGTGCTTGACATGGACATGCTTATCAAAGTCAAAGTCAGCTTTATTGTCAAATATGCTAATATGCACGACATATACAGGAAAAAAAAGCAGTCACAAAGATAGTAGGCACAATGTACCACCCCAAATAAAATAGTCAAATTTTCAAAATTAACTATTAATGCTAATATTAGCTTGTAATATTTTAACCTAACAAACAGAATTAAATATTTACCTTATTGCGCAATGTTTTAACCTAACAATAGCTCATAGCTAGTGAGTAGTTAGCTAATGGCTAGCGAATTGATAACTAAAAGCTAGCGAATATATAAACGCTTATACAGTACTGATTTTCTTCTTTTTTTGGGGGGGGGCCGGGGATCAAAATCCTGGCATATGAACAGGGTGTGTAGACTTTTCATAGGTACCTTTTTTTACAAAGGAGCCCAGTCGGCAAACACCTGTGAGTTTGCCATGATATTAATTCATATTTTTTGTATTGATTTTAGTGTTCAATTCGTGTGTGTGTGTGTGTGTGCGTGTGTGTGTGTGTGTGTGTGTGTTTGTTGCTTTTTTTCCTTTTTAGAGGGGCTAAAAAAGGGTAATCCAGAAAGTTCAGCCAAATATCTCCTTTTTTGACTCAACTATTTAGAAATGTACAGTTCCGGCTAATTCAAGAATGAATCTTGAAGTCGAAAACTGGACAATTTTGTCGCACGTGCTTCGAGCATCCTTCACCCCGCCCTCTTCCGCTGACGTCACCACGCATGAGCGTCCCCCGGCGCTCGGCGGCGAGTCGGACGGCGCCGCAACGCTCAGTCGACGGGGGTGAGGCGGCGGTGCCCGTGCGGCCCTCATGCACCCTTCCGCCATGGGACCGAGCAGCGAGACGTTTGCCAGCCCGCTACTCCCGCTCCGCCTCGGGGCTCGAAAACACCGCAGCCGAGCGGCTTCTTCTCGGAGAAGGAGGACGACGAGCGGAGCCACCCGGAGATGAGAAGCGTCAATCAAGGACGTTTGTTTTGACTGGCGTACATTGACAACGACGTCCGCCATGTCCATTTCGGCAGCGGTGAGTGCGTTCGTTTGATTGTTTGACGGGGGACGGGGGTGTCTTTCCTTCCGTCTTTACTTCCTTCTTTACTTCCTTCCTTCCGCATGTTCTCGTCTTAAAGGGGCGCTACCTATTTTCTCTTCCAGTCGATTCCACATTGAGCTTGTGGGGGGCAGTGTTCCTACAAGTTCCCAATTTTCAATAATAATAACAATAATACATTTGATTTCTAACCGCCTTTCAAAACTCTCAACGTCACTTTACAGTCACAGGATAAAGTTTTTCTGTCGGTGAGCAGCGGCAGCCACACGCGCCAGCGTTCACTCAACCCGGCATAACTCAAATAGATAGAAAGCTAGCTAGCTAGCTAATGGATAGCTAATAAATGTGTAATAGATAGCCAGCTAGCTAGTGGAGAGCTAATAAATAGCTAGTAGATAGCCAGCTAGACAGCTTACAGCTAGCCAGCTAGCGAGTAGAGAGCTAATAAATAGCTAGTAGATAGTCAACAGCTAGCTAGCTAATGTATAGCTAATACAACATTATTTGTAATGGACTGAAAACTGTTTTTTGTTTTTTTTTCAACGGTGGACATTTATCTGAAGCCCCCCCCGCCATTATCCACATCTCATCCAGTTATTCCACTGTGGGCAAAACGGCACAAAGGCCGTCACAGTGCTGAGCTTGTGTTGACCCAAATGACTGGAAATGTCCATCGAGTCTTTTTTCCACTCCCAACAAAGATCTGAATACATTTTGTCCACCTCCAAAGTCTGTTAAGTACCCAAAGTTTTCTTTTTGCGACACGGTTGGTTGAACCCCATTGAAATAAGTTGAAAAGCTATCAAATCAGCTAAACAGAACACAATTGATGAGGAACAAGGTAAAATTATGGCAGAGGAAGCACCTACAAGGGATCATTCCTCAAGATGGTGAAAGAAGAAGGCTACGTTCCTCATCAAGTGTTTAATGCTGATGAAAGCGGCCACTCCATTCCATCAAGCCATCTACGACCATCACAAAGGTCCATAAAACCACTTTATTATACAGTACAGTTTATTTCTTTAATTATAATACCATAACACATTTATTATACGTAGAATAATGTATATTTTGTGTAGTTTTAAGGCTTAGAAAATTAGAAAATTATATTTTATGGGTACCTGGGAACGGATTATTCTCATTTTAGTGGTTTCCTATGGGAAATTAAGTTTTGGGATACACACTTTTCTCCTTACACACTGTGTGGGAACCAATTAAGTTCGTAAGCCAAGGTATCACTGTATTTTACTATGGCTCCCCTGGCTGTGTTCGAACCGCAAACTTTTGGCATGACTGGTGTGCAAGTATGCGGCAACCCAAAACAACAGGTGCTTCTTCGGGTGAACATTAGCGCCGAGGGAGGGCTCGAGTAAGCCAGGAAATGGGGGGGGGGGCACGTGCACATCCCTATCCCAAACATGTGTGCGCGTTAAACCCTTTATTTTAACGAGATAGTAGTCATTGTTGGTTTGGCCACCCGCACACCAACTTGGATGTGTAAACAGAAAAGCAAATTGTTTATTTCGCTCAGCGCACACCCCAGGCGACCACTTGGAAACATTTAGCACCAGGGGGTGAAAGCCTTTTGGATGAGGTTGATGCTTTCTGGGTGGGCCAAAGTGGCGCGTGTGCCCTTCTGGATTAATGCTGCACTTTGCACAAGAATAATAGGAATAATAATAACAAGAATACAAATTCTTAAATTATTCTTATTCTCCTTATTCTTCTTATTCTTCTTATTTTCCTTCTTATTCTTCTTCTTCTTCTTCTTCTCATTTTTCTTCTTCTTCAACAACACAAAATAACATAAAACATTTTTAAAATGATAAAATGTAGTATTTGAATATAAATGTATAAATATATGTATTAAAAAATCCATTCCATCTAGCCATCAACAACTATCACAAAGGTCAATAAAACGACTTTTATTATACAGTACAGTTTATTTCTTTAATTACAATACCACAGCACATTTATTATACATAAAACAAGGTATAATTTTGTGTACTTTATAACACTTATCTAGTAGAAAATTATGTCTTATGCGGACCTGATAACGGATTATTCTCATTTTAATGGATTCCTGTGGGAAATTAATGTTTGGAATACACATTTTTCGCCTTACACACACTTTCTGGGAATCAATTAAGTTCGTAAGACAAGGTATCACTGTATATAGTGTATATATATGCTTATTTAGTAGAAAATTATGTTTTATGGGGACCTGGGAACGGATTATTCTCATTTTAATGGATTGCTATAGGAAATTAATATTTGGAGTACACACTTTTCGCCTTGCACACACTTTCTGGGAACCAATTAAGTTCGTAAGACAAGGTATCACTGTATATATATTTTTGTTAAATCAATGAATTAATTAAATATAATACATTTAAAATGGTATAATTTTATCCATTAATATGAATGTGTCCCTCCCAAAATGAAAATGTTGCCTTGTGTTCTTCTTCAGGTCCTGTGGACGTTGGCGGTGGAAATGTCGGCGCGGCTCCTGACCGCAACTCATCCGTCGGAGCCGCCGTCCCTCCTCTCCGCCCGCCATTACCAATACCGAGACCCCCGTTCGGGTTCCCGCCTGCTCTGCGACAAATGCCCGGCTGGCACTTTTGTGTCGGCCCACTGCTCCCGAAGCGCCGTTCGCGAGTGCAGCGCCTGCCCCGAAGGGACGTTCACGCGAGGCGAAAACGGCGTCTCGCAATGCCATCGCTGTCAAGCGCCGTGTCGCGCCGGCCTGGTGGAAAAAGTGGCCTGCGCCCCCTCCCGGGACCGCGTGTGCGTCTGCCCGCCAAACAGCTTCCTGCCGACGGGCGGCGGCGGCCGCTGTCGGCCGCATTCGCCGTGCCCGCCCGGGACCAGGATGAAAAAGCGCGGCGGTGAAACGCACGACGTGATTTGCAAGCCGTGCGGCAAAGGGACGTTTTCCGACGTGCCGTCCCACGCGCTCAAGTGCCGAGCTCACGCCGACTGCCGAGCTCGCGGCTTGGCGCTGCTGGCGGCGGGGACCAGGGACGCCGATAATGTGTGCGGGGAGCCGCCCGGGGGGGCCCCGCTCGCTTCGGACTCCATGATCGTCGCGCGGGGGCGGGACTTGGCCACATCGGAATCGTCCTCGTCGGCGTCCCGTCGCGAAGGTGAGAGTGTGTTGAGTAATAATCATCATCATCATCATCATCATCATCATCATAATAAGCCACATGCGCCAGCATTCACTCAACCCGGAAATAACTCTAATAGATAGAAAAATAGCTAGCTACCAGACAGCTAAAAGATAGCCAGCCAGCTAGCTAGCTAATAGATAGCCTGCTAACCAGCCAGCGAGCTAATAGATAGCTAGCCAGCTAATAGATAGCCGGCTGACCAGCCGGATAGATAGCAAACAGATAGCTAGATAGCTAGCCACCTGATATCCAACAGTTAGACAGCCAATAGACAGCCAGCATGACAGCCAGTATATAGCCAGCTATTAGCTCGCTAGTCAGCCGGATAGATAGCTAATAGCCAGCTAAATAGCTAATAGACAGCTAATAGTTAGCCAGCCAGCTAACGTAAGCTGAATCTGCAGAAACAAAATATTTCAATAGAAAAAAATGGTCACTTAGGATGTAACCATGAATTGTTTTCAAAGTAATGAATGTATACACCTTAAACATACTTATTAGCCGCTACGTTGCTAGCCTTCGACGATGGTCACGAGCTAACCAAAAGAACAGGAAATAAAATCGTTAGCAATGAATTTCTTGCTTCAGAAATGTAACTATTGATGGTGACGAGGAGTTTAACTACCCGTCCCTCATGTTCATGATCATTTTTTGTTCATGGTCATTTCCAATCTCATTTCTTTCTTCTACCCCCCCCCCCCCCCCTCATTTTTTTGACAGTCATCAACGAGCGTTCGGCTGCTATTCAACTGGAGGCTCAACTGCGCAATCCTGTCGCGAGCGCCAACCCGACCCTCCACGACCGCATTCGGGCCGTCACAAAATGGCCGCCGCATGGCAAGCCATCTTTGGACGCGCCCTATTCACCCCCCCAACGCGTCCCGATGAAGCGAACGCTAGACAGACTCGATGGGTCGGACGGCCGACCCACCCGACGAGGATCCCCCCGTCCGGGCGCCCGCGACGGCTTCGATATCAACGAGCACCTCCCCTGGATGATCGTCCTGCTGCTTCTGCTGGCGCTTGTCGTCATCGTGATGTGTAGCGTGAAACGGCGTTCTCGCGTCCTGAAAAAAGGCCCCGTCCGCCATCCCAGACAGATCGTGGCAAGGGTCCTTCCCAAGAAGACCCCCGCGCCCCCCGCCCGCGTCCAAGACAAGTGGATCTATTACTCCAATGGACAAGGTGAGTCCGCATTGTCGTTCTGGTTTCCTCTCGGAGGCCATTTTGAATTTGTGGAAGCCATGACAATGTTTCATCCATCCCACATATTACATGTAGAGCGCACAACAAATTGATGATAATAATACATTTCATTTCTAAGCGCCTTTCAAAACTCACAAGGTCACTTTACAGTCACAGGATATTTTTTTTTTTTTGGGTGAGCAGCGGCAGCCACACGCGCCAGCGTTCACTCAACCCGGAAGTAACTTAAATCAAAGTCAGCTTTATTGTCAAATGTGCTAATATGCATGACACACAGCACAGATTAAATTACTGTCCTAGAAAGCTAGCTAGCTAGCTAATAGACAACCAGAAGGGATTAACCAGCTATCTGAATAGAAAGAGAGCTATCTAGCTCGCTCGTCAGCTAGCTTTACCGCTAGCTAGTTCGATCCCTAGCTCGCTAGCTCATTAGCTAGCTTGATCGCTGGCTTGCTTGCTTGTTAGCTAGCTCAATCGCTATCTAGCTTGCTCATTATCTAGCTTCACTGCTAGCTAGCTATCTGGAGAAATGAGCATGGATTATCACAAGTTTGATTTGCTTTCACGGGCCGAATAAAATGATGGGGCGGGCCAGATTTTGGCACGCGGGCCTTAACTTGGACACCTACTGTCTTGTGATGTTCAGTTCACCGGTGTTACATAAAAAAAACGACCGCAACAAAATCTAGAATGTACAAAACCAACAATTTTGTTGTTCTGTAGTTCTCGGAAACGCTCGGCTGTTATGACGGGAGCGCTCGGTCGGGGTGAGCTGATGCGCTTCTGCAACATAACATCTTATCCGTATTTATCTTATTGGCCGTTTTCTTCTCAGCACGGCGTCCGCGTTTCCCGAAGACTCGCGGTCGGCGTAACAGGTGGGCTGCCGCGGTTCACATGGGGGGGTCGGGGGGGGGGGGGTACCATGCTTTAAAACAGGTTGCTTGTGCGCACTCGGCGACTGACTGGAAAAATCTGGTTTCAACTGCATTGAGTTCGGGTGTACTGTTCCCTCAACGGAAGGACAAAGTGAAGCACATGATAGGAGGAAGATTAACTCATTCACTGCCAGACGATGTGCAAAGAATGTGTCCACTCCAGTGCCAGGGTTTTTGTCATTGTCACTCCAACTGCAGGACCCACAAAATATTGAGTTTTAGCACTATATAAACATTCATCGCAGCATAAGAATCCTAAGACTCTCTTCTTTCATCATTAAAAAAAGGGTTAATTCCTAAATGATATGGGTCTGGAGTTATATGAGCTTGAAATGAGGGCAGCGGTACAAAATACAATGTAATGCTTTCAAATTGATTTCTGTCGCGCTTTAACAACAGCTGAAGCTGAAACAAAGCGCTAACATGGATAAAAAAGGGAAATGCTTCCCCCTTGAGGAAGGGGAAAAAAAAAACATTGGCAGAGGTCTGGCCAGCGCTTTATCGGTATCCAAGCATGAAAAAACAAAAGCCAAACTAAATCGGGAATGGCGCTTTATGTCATATTTTCCATTCCCGATTAAATTTGTGAATGGCAGTGAATGAGTTAAAAGGACTTTCATCTTATCATGTTTTATTCCTGGTTTTGTTTGCTACTTTGGACCGTTGTGTTCTGATGACTTATTGACTTATTGGATACAATTTGTCAAATACTGTCTACACCCAAATATAAGTTATATGGGTCTGGAGTTATCTTAACTTGAAATGGGGGCGGATGTACAAACTACAATACAATACATATGTTTTTAAATAGTGCTAAAGCTGTAACAAAGCGCTAACATGGACAAAAGACGGCAAATGCAGCCCCCTAATGGAAGGGGGGAAAAATTGCCAGAGGTCTGGTCAGCGCTTTATCGGCACCCAAGCATGAAAAAACCTGAACAAATTTGGGAATGGCCCTTTACGTCATATTTTTAATTCCCGAATAAATTCCAAAACAGTGGAAACACAGACGTAAATCCTTGCGTGATTGTATTTTTTTTTTTTGTTCCCGTGGTGGTGCGCCCTGACTAATATGGCGTCCATGTGCAAGTATTTAAATGGCGGAACGTATGCGCTGGAATCCCGACGCGTTTTTACACTTCTGGAACAGTCAAGAAAATAATCCTTTCAAGGTGTGCGATTGGCTCACCTTCAAGGTTGTAAATCCCCGTTCGTTTTACAAGCGTCGTTAAAAACCGTAAAACCATAAACCAAGAAAAGCAAAGCCTAAAAATCTCCCGTGTATTCGCTTTGTTGACAATCGGCCTCCAAAATTATTTGTGACCAGGTTGGAAATCGACTTAGAGGCCTTCACAATCGGTTCTGCAGGCCCAGTAGCATCAAATAAGCATCGATCGATAAAACGGTCACTTTAACCAATGCGATTTTTAGCTAGCGACACCAAGGCCTTCTCGCAGGCCTTATTCCATGGCTAACGCTACCCTCTAGTGGACTTGTAGTAAATCACACCACATTTTTTATATAATAATAATAATTATAAATGTCATTTGTAAGCGCCTTTCAAGGTCACTTTACATAGGATAGGTTTTGTCTGTGGGTGAGCAGCGGCTGCCACACGCGCCAGCGTTCACTCAACCCACTCATAGTAAGCTAACTAGCCAGCTAACAGATAGCCAATAGCTAGCGAGCCAGCTACATCGCTAATAGCTAGCAAATAACTAGCAAATAAAATGCTCTCAAGGACACTTTATATATGCGTCGCAGCTGTAGTAAAGGTTGTATAGTTATAAAATACAGGTAAGATCTGACTTACGACCAGTTTGACTTACAACCACCCGTACTTACGACCACCACCTCCAGAGCCTATTTTTGAAATTGTAATTATACGCCTGGCACCGCGTGTGTACGACAATTGTGGCCAGCTAGCTAGCATCTCACTATCGCACAGCAATCGACCATGTGACGGCACCAGAGGGGGTGGGGGGTTGCGAGTCATTTAGCCTCCGAGTCTCTATTCAACATTTTGAATGGATTTCAACTTACAACCATTTTGACTTACGACCAACCATTTTGACTTACGTTTGGTTGGAACGGAACTTGGTCGTAAGTTGGTTATAAAGGGTTGGATTGATTCCGACATAGCACTACTGAAGGCCTAGCTGTGAAATACACGGCGTCAAATAGTTTGGGGAAGCCATTTTGCATCAAAAGCGATGAAATCATTGTTTCCCGTGAAGTCATCGATGTGCGTTGGTAAAACGAAGGCCGTAAAAAAGTAAGAAACCAAAAAAAAATGGTGATAATAGTCGGAATTAGGAGTGTGGGCTCCGTGGGAAGGAATTTAATTTGCAAACCTATATTTCGCCAGCAATTTGGGAAAACATGGATGCTTTGTTCATCATGCCAAGTTGCACGTTTGAGCCCGACGGGGCGCCGCACGTTCGAGTTCACCGCTAACCGCTAAAAACCGGGGTGGCCTCGCTTAGCTCTGAGAGCGTTTAATCATCCTTGGCCTTCCGCATCGTTTATGGATTCAAATTCAAAAAGTGCATGTTTGTATCTGCGTGCGACGTTTATTTATATGGGGCAGCCGCTTATCCTTTTAATCTCCCGCAATCATCCCGGATTTCTGCATTTTTGCGTGTTTGCCACCGGGATCAACCTGAAACGCCTCAAAAACAAAATATAGAGGCGTCTTCCAAAACTCTCATGGTCAATTTACAGTCACAAGATAAGTTTTTCTGTGGGTGAGCAGCGGCAACCACACGCGCCAGCGTTCACACAACCCGGAAGTAGCTCAAATAGATAGCAAGCTAGCTAGCGAATAGATAGCTAATAAATAGCCAGCTAGATAGCTAATAAATAGCTAGCTCGATAGCTTACGAGCCAGCTAGATAGTTTTCTGCGTACAGACCCGCGACAAGCCATGCATTTCACGGCCAGGCCTTCAGTAGTGCTATGTCGGATTCAATCCAATCCGTAACTCATTTGCTGCCATTCCCGATTTTATTCAGGGATTGAAAAGTGTGATTTTTCTTGCTGGTGGTCTGATGGTGAAGGCGTCCGGCTGGATTTCGGACCGCGGTCACAAATTATGTCCGAAACGTGATTGGTTGAACGCTTTTTGTGTTTGGCGGTAGGAGTGGACATCCTCAAAGCGGTCGCGGCTCAGGTTGGCCCCCGCTGGGTGGACGTTTATCAGTCGCTGGCCAACGCCAGCGAGCAGGAAGTGGCGTCCTTCTGCAGCGGCTACGCGTCGGACGGCGAGCGGGCCTACGCCGCGCTGCGCCACTGGAGCCTTCGGGACGGCGACGCCAACCTGGCCAAGCTAATCGACGCTTTGCACCGGCAGCGCCGCATCGACGTGGTGGAGAAGATCAGGCTGGTTATGGAGGACCATCCGCAGGTGGGAGGAGGGAAAGCGGCGCCGCCATTGCTATTCCATCGCTAATTTCGTTGCGGCTAAAACGAGACCCTGACCCCTTTCCAACTCCTTTTATTTGGGTTTTTGACCCCCAAATGACCCATAATGACCCTCAATGACCCCAAATGAACCCAAAAGTTAATTTACCGATGCAATCTTCATGTCAAGTAAGGAAACTAGCTGGCTGGCTATCTATTAGCTGGCTAGCTGGCCATCTATTAGCTAGATAGCTGGCTATATATTGGCTCTATGGCTAGCTAGGTAGCTAACTGAGCTTATAAATGACACCAAATGACCCAAAATGACTTTTCTTCCGCCAGTTTGACATCAACCAGCTAATGACGTCGACGAACGTAACCCAGAGTCTCGGTCCCCCCCACAAGCCTCTGGGGGTGGGCGACGCGGCGGCCGCCGAGCAGTCACCGGTGGACCGGACCAAGAGCTTCTTCCACGATGAGTCGGAACCGCTGCTCCGTTGCGACTCCACCTCCAGCAAAGATTCGGGTCTGAGTCGGAACGGATCGTTCATCACGAAAGGTGAGCTGACCCGTTTTCGCCCTTATTTTCACTCCAACCCGCTGAAGATCCCGATCTGGCTTGAGGTGACCTGGTTTTGACCTTCAAATGAGGATGAATCTGATCAGGGGGGTGAAAAAAAAAAAACTAATGGACGACGACCGCCCTCTTGTGGTCGACATTAGTATTGCACTTTCATCATTATAATAATCATAATCCATTTCATTTCTAAGCGCCTTTCAAAACTCTTAAGGTCACTTTACAGTCACGGGATAAAGTTTTTTTCTGTGGGTGAGCAGTGGCAGCTACATGCAACCCGGAAGTAACTCAAATAATTAAATAAAATCAAATAATTTTCTTTCATAACTTTGCTGCTGTGAAATGTAAATTTCTCCACTGCGAGACTAATAAAGGCAAATCCAATCCAATCCAATCCAAATAGATAGTAAGCTCGCTAGCTAGCAAATAGATAGCTAATAGCTAGCGAATAGATAGCTAATAGCTAGTGAATAGATAGCTAATAACTGTTCACTCAACCTGGAATAACTCAAATAGATAGAAAGTTAGCTAGCTAGCTTGCTAGATAATAGATAACTAATCGATAGCTAGCTAGCTAGTTAGATAGCTAATATATAGCAAATAGATAGCTAGCTAGGTAGCCAGCCAGATAGTTGGCTAGGTAGCCAGCTCGAAATCTAGCTAGGTAGCCGCCCTGTGCCATTAGTATTGCACTTTCATCACTAATAATAATAATAATAATAACAATAACAATAATAATAACAATAATACATTTCATTTCATTTCTAAGCGCCTTTCGAAACTCTCAAGGTCCCTTTACAGTCACTGGGTAAGTTTTTCTGTGGGTATAACCGAAAAATATAGAAAGTTAGCTAGCTTACTAGCTAGCTAATAGATAGCCAGCCAGCTAGTTTCCTTACGTGACATGAAGATTGCATCGGTAAATTAACTTTTGGCTTCATTTAATCGATAGCTAGCTAACTATTTAGATAGCTAATATATAGCAAATAGATAGCTAGCTAGGTAGCCAGCTAGATAGCCAGCTAGCTCAAGTGATGGTCCATCCCCACACCTCATGATGACAAAGAAGCTTTTTTTGGGGGGGGATGAAGCTGAAAATGAACCAAATATTGACTTTGCTTCTAACTTCTAAAATTGTGTTCAAAACTCCAAATTTGCGTCTTATTATGATTATTTTTGGCGCCCCCTTCCCCCGCAGAGAAGAAAGACACGGTCCTCCGCCAAGTCCGTCTGGACCCGTGCGACCTTCAACCCATCTTTGACGACATGCTGCACATCCTGAACCCGGACGAGCTGCGCGCCATCGAGGAGATCCACGCCGCCGAGGACAAGCTGGAGCAGCTTTTTGAGATCGCCAGGGTCAAAAGTCAAGAGGCCAGCCACACCCTGTTGGACTCGGTCTACGGACACCTGCCTGACCTTTTGTAGGGGGGGGTTAAGGTTCAAATGGTGACCCCTCATGAGTGGCGAGTCATTTGGGCCTTTCAGTCCTTAAGGTGCTCATGGGAGCGGTCGACAGGGTGGGGGCATGCTCCGTGTTTGGTGAGGGACACCATGAAACGGGCAAGTCACTACACCGCTATTCTTCTTCTTCTTTTTTTCTGTTTTTAACAGACTCTTTGAACAATATACAAATAGTACAAACATTTATCGACATATTATCCAAGATGGAGCTTTAGCACTTAGCATATGTGCCCCCACACACACACACACACACACACACACAAGTGATTTCCATTTATGAGCAATTTGAGCATCAATGCTCAAAATGCATTTTTCTATGTATTTTTTTTTTTTTTTTACATTTCATATTTCTTTTTTACTTGTTGTTTTTTTAATTTTTTGAACTGGCATCTTATCAGTTTTTGTTAAACATTTAATGTTTCTTTTTTTACATCCATCTACAGCCATCTCATCAGTTTTTTTCTATTATTTAACGTTTTCTTTTTTGTTTTTATTTTATTTAATTTTTTTTAACAGCCATCTCATCAGTTTTTTCACATTTAATGTTTTTTGGTTTATTGTCATTTTGTATTTTTTTTACAGGCATCTGATGTTTTTTTTATTTTATATTTCATTTTTTTGCTTTTTTTCTTTTTTTACAGGCATCTACAGTTTTTTTAACATTTAGCCCTACTTTTGTAATTTATTTTTTTACAGGCATCTCATCTGTTTTTTAAAGTATTTAATGTTTTTTTTATTGTTTTACAGCCATCTCATCATTTTTTTTAAATTTAACGTCTCTTTTTTAATTACATTCTTTTTTATCATTTAACATTTCTTTAGTTTTTTGAATTTTTTTATTTAATTGTATTTTTTTTACAGGCATCTCATCTGTTTTTTAAAGTATTTAATGTTTTTTTTTTTATTGTTTTACAGCCATCTCATCATTTTTTTTAATTTAACGTCTCTTTTTTTAATTACATTCTTTTTTATCATTTAACATTTCTTTAGTTTTTTGAGTTTTTTTTATTTAATTGTATTTTTTTTACAGGCATCTCATCTGTTTTTTAAAGTATTTAATGTTTTTTTTTATTGTTTTATAGCCATCTCATCATTTTTTTTAATTTAACGTCTGTTTTTTAATTACATTCTTTTTTATCATTTAACATTTCTTTAGTTTTTTGAGTTTTTTTATTTTATTGTATTTTTTTTTACAGGCATCTCATCTGTTTTTTTAAACATTTAATGTTTCTTTTTCCCTTTTTTAAATGTTATTTTCTTTTTTGACGACAATCTACATCCATCTTATCTGTTTTTTTTTATTATTTTAAGTTAAATTTTGTATTTACAGGCATCTCATTAACATTTTTTGACAGCCATCTCACCTATTCTTTTAAACATTTAATGTTTCTTTTTTTTTAATTATTTTTCTCTATTTCAGTCATTCCATCTGTTTTTTTTCAACATTAATTAAAAACAAAATATTTTGTATTTTTATTATTATTTTATTTGATTGTATTTGCTCCTGCTCGGCATTTGGATAACAAGATATGCAGACAGCTTAAAATATCCTTGACGGACAAGGAGGAAAGTGGGGATGCCTTGACTCTGACTTCCTGGTGCGTGACCCCTGACCTTTCCCCCCCACCCTGGTGCGGTGAGTGGATGATTTCACTCTTCCCAAGCGCTCAAAATGAAACAATAAAAGTTCGAAACTGTTGATGGTGGTTTCTCAAGTTGTTTTTTTTCGACACTTTGCATGTGGTGTAACAAGGCGAGAAGAGTTTGAAGACACGAATTAGTCCATAACCTTTGACCCGTGCTCTATTTTTCACCCGACCGCGATCGACCCACAACGGCACACAGACAATTTTAATTTTTTTTTTTTATACTAATTTCCCCCTCACAGTCAAGGTTTGACGCCCAATCTTCTAACTTGTTCTTGTTCTTGTCTGGCATGATGTCAATGTCTTTTTGTTTTGGTCTGAAAGGCGCCCGGTGAACACAAGGCTCCGGTTACAAGCCCGCAATGAGGAAGAGGCACGCCATCGCCGCCACAAAAGATGCCTGTGATCCCCCAACTCCCACACAAAGAACATTTTGTGAATCCACACCACTGAAAAGAATCGAGAGGAGGAAGCAACCTTTCGTAACCCGTGACATGGCGGCCATGTTGGAAAAGGAAAATACGGTAAACTGTAGTCATGTCTGTCGTCTGCTTGCATAAGGGGGAGTGGCGTAGATATATACAGTGATATCTCGACTTACGAGCGCCTTGGCTAACGAACTTTTCGGCTTACGAACGTTAAATTCATTGATGATTTCAAGGCTAGCCACGGATGGTGCGAGAAATGTAAGTGTCGTACAGGGATTCATAGTGTCATTCGTCATGGTGTGGAAGCCAGTTCTGACGATAAAGCTGCCAAAGCTTACAAGGAATCAAGCTAGCTGGCTAGCTAGCCAGTCATCAGATAGCCAATAGACAGCCACCCACCCAGCTAGCTAGCTAATACATAGCTTGCCATACATAGCTGGCTATCTTTTAGCTATCTATCCAACTCCTGTGTGCCTTATAAACGGGAAAATACGGTATTCTAAGGGGGCGCCACTGAGCATGTGAAAATGGTGAACGATAAGCAAAAAATGAGATATTCAAGAGTAAGCTCACTGTCATCCGGGTCGTATTTGAGCCTTAATTTTGGCCTTGAGGGCACCCTGAACGTGTTTCCTTTTTGCTGCATTCACAGATGTTTTTTTTTCTAGATTTTTTAATGCATATAATATTCATTAATTGCAATTTATGTCGTTTTTTTTTTTTTTCTCCATTATGGACATTTTTGTAGGCCGCTTCCATTGCGAGCGACGCACATCAAACGGCGACACAAAAAAAATTCCAAACTCCACACTTGCCAAGCCTGTCCGGCCAGTGTCGGAATCATCAAATCAAACAAATGAAATCCATAAAAGAGCTTCTCTGATAAGTCGCACCATAAACGAGTGACATTCCTCAGCGTTCACAAACAAACAAACGAACGTCCTGTGATTCAAGAAGAGCCAGTCTCGTATACTCATTACAATATCATAATTTCCATTTGAAATTGGAGTGAGAAAAAAAAACAGCATTTTTTAAATATGTATATCATATTTAAACGTGTTTTGCAATAGAATTTAAAATATAATTTGTATATCTGGATTTTTTTTACACTCACAGATGTTTAAACGTCAACATTTGCTGTCTAGGACTTTTAATGTTTATTTTTTTATTTCTTTTTTATTTTTTTTTCATTTTTTATTTTAATTGTTATTTTTCTTTTTTTTTTCTTTTTCTTTTTTTCATTTCTGTTATTATTTTATTTTTTATTTTTTTACTTCAAAAAATACTGTTATTTTTTCTTTTATTTTGTTATTTTAGTTTTTACTTTTTGTTGTTTTGCTTTCTGGGACTTTTAATGTTTTTTTTTTTTTTATTTCATTTTATTTTTTATTTAAACTTATCCTGTGACTGTAAAGTGACCTTGAGAGCTTTGAAAGGTGCTTAGAAATTAAATGTATTATTATTATTATTATTATTATTAGTTATTGTTATTGTTAAATAATGTTCTTTTTCTATTTTTCTTTTCTTTTATTATTTTGTTTTTTTTTTCTTGTCATTTTTATATAAAAAAAAATCTTTTTCTTTTCTTCTTTTCTTTTATTATTTTATTGTTTAATTTTAATTTCATGTTATTTTTTATTTAAAAACATTATTTTTTTCTTTTCTTCTATTATTTTATTTTTTATTATTTGTTTTTTTTGCTTTCTGGGACTTTTAATGTTTTTTTTGTTTCATATTTTTTTTATAAAAAAAAAATCTTGTTTTTCTTTTCTTTTATTATTTTATTTATTTTTTGTTCTTTTTCTTTCTGGGATTTTTAATTATTTTTTCATTTCATGTAATTTTTTATTTAAAAATATTTTTTTCTTTTTTTTTATTATTACCTTTTTTATTTATTTTTTTTATTTTATTTTATGATTTTATTGTTGTTGTTTTTTATTTTTATATTTATTTTTTCTTGTTATTTTTGTATTTAATTTTTTTTGTTTGTTTTTATTTTTTTGTTTGTTTTTATTTTTTATTTTTCAGTTTTAATTTATTAAAATTTATTTTTATTTTTTTTTACAAGTAATTTACCTGCACGGTAGACGACGACGGATTCGTCTCGGAATTATCCGGAACGTCGACCGCCATCCCTTCCGCCATAATTTGGCCTCAGGTTAGTCATTCCTCCGAGTTCATTAGAAGCATTGTTTGGCTGTCATCTTTTTGGATTTCATTCAATTATGTCTTTGTTGTGATTATTACGCTAATTTCTACACACCAGGAAACAAAGAGGTGAACAATATGGTGTTGAATTTTGTGTGTGTGTGTGTGTGTGTGTGTGTGTGTGAGAGCAAATTTGAGGAAGTATTTGAAAGCAGCGTGTTTCCCATAGTTGGGTTGGGCGGGATTTGACAAGCTGGCAGCTTGTACGGATCATAAAATGTTGCCGCCGCACACGCAGACGCGACAATCTCAGCGGGACACGCAGGAAATGTCAACCGAGGTAAGAAAAAGCCTCATGAAAGTCGGCTTTATTTTATTTTATTTTATTTTTTTGTTTCGTAGGATTTGTTTAATTGTTTTTTTTTGGGGGGCGGGGGGTTGTTTCCTAGATTTTATTATTTTTTTCTAGAAGTTTAATTTTTTTGGGGTTTGCAAACTGTTTTTTGTTTCCTATGACTTCCTATTATTTTATTTTGTATTTTTTTATTTTTATTTTTTTATTCTCATAAATGTCTTTTTTTAACGTAATTATTTTAATTTTAATTTTAATTTTTACTTTTACTTTTATTTTTATTTTTGGAATGATTGATATTTTTATTTTTATTTTTATTTTTATTGATTGATTTTTATCGTAATTTATCATAATTGATGTATTTATTTATGTATTTATGTATGTATTTCTTTATGTGTTGATTTATTTATTTTGTTTTTTAGGAATGGCAAGAAGTAAGAATGGCTTGATCGTTCTTCTCCTCTTTGCCACATTTTGCATTTTGGAAACGGGAAACATCTTCAAGTGGTCAAAGCCGGTAGGTCGACTCATCGTGTCCAGGCCTTTTTTAAACACGCCACTTGCTTTTTTTTTTCCGGGCGTTTGGGGTCACTTTGAGGGCGAAACGCAACATGGCCGACGTCCACCACAATGGTTACACCATGACACCTAATTAATATAAAGTTACTTTGAATATCTTTGAATACGAATCAAACTTTTTGAAGGATCAACGTCAATATTATTTTCAAGCAACACTTAGTCCTACTACGCTATTGTATTCAATGTATTTTGTGATGCTGGTACATGAAGAGGAGAATTTATGTAATATTCGGCAATAATAATAATAACAATAACAATACATTTCATTTCTAAGCGCCTTTCAAAACTTTCAAGGTCACTTTACAGTCATAGGATAAGTTTTTCTGCAGGTGAGCAGCGGCAGCCACACGCGCCAGCGTTCACTCAACCCGGAAGTAACTCAAATAGATAAAAAGCTAGCTAGCTTATACATAGCTAATAAATAGTTAGCGAGATAGCTAACTAGATAGCTAGCTAGATAGCCAGTTAGCTAATAGATAGCAATAAGAAAGCAAATAGATAGAAAATAGCTAGCTAGCTAGCATAATGAGCAAAATTGATAACAAAGGCAGTTTAAGAAAAATAAATAAAACGCGCCAACATTCACTCAACCCGGAAGTAACTCAAATAGATAGAAAGCTAGCTAGCTAATACATAGCTAATATATAGTTAGCCAGATAGCTACCTGGATAGCCAGACAGCTAGCCAGTTAGCTAATAGATAGCAAATAGATAGGAAATAGCTAGCTAGCTAGCGTATGAGCAAAATTGATAACAAAGACGGTTTAAGAAAAATAAAATAAATAAGTGAATAAATACATGAATAAATAAATACATTAATAAATGAATAACTAATTAAATAAAACGCACTCAACCCGGAAGAACTCAAATAGATAGAAAGCTAGCTAGCTAATATGTAGCTAATTCAAAGTTTGTTCAGTGACATGAACAAAATATGGTCATTAAAATACCCCCCCGACCCACCACAACAGGTCCACACTGGAGAAAAAGACGTCATGAGGGAGAAAAGGCAAGGTAAGTAACAATAATTGTTTTTCAATGTGTGTGATTTGAGGAGTGCGTCATCTAATGCCCCCCTGCATCACTTCCACAGCGCCGCTCAGCCACTATCAGTATGAAGTGTCCGTTGAGCTAAACGTGACTAGCGTGGAGGCAGTGGATGACCTTCGTCACCTGCTGCACAATCCGAATTCTTCCCTGCCTTTGGGTCCCGGCGCAAATTTGACACATATTGACATCACCAAAGGTAGGCCCCATTGTGACATTTTTAGCCATGTTTGGCTAGCCTGGAAACAAAAAAAAAAACAACACAATTGTATGCAAAATGCCGAAAAAAATGAGCAGAGAAAGCACAAAAACGCTCCAACTATAATCCAGTTGGAAGACGTCATTCCAAAAAGAGGAATCGGGGTTTGATTTTTTTCATGCTTGGGTGCTGATAAAGCGCTGGCTAGACCTCTGCTCATGTTTTTTCCTTCCACAGAGGGGGCAGAATTTCCTTTTTTTGCACGTCTGCGCTTTGTTGCAGCTTCAGCTGTTGTTAAAGCGCGAAATCAATGTAAATTGTACAGGTAAAATCCGACTTACGACCGAGTTCCATTCCTACCAAACGGTTGTAAGTCAAAATGGTCGTAAGTTGAAATCCATTCAAAATGTTGAATAATAAGAATAATAATTTCATTTCTAAGCGCCTTTCAAAAGTCTCAAGGTCACTTTACAGTCACAGGATACTTTTTTTGTGGGTGAGCAGAGGCAGCCGCCTGCACCAGCGTTCACTCAACCCGGAAGTAACTCAAATAGATAGCAATCTAGCTAGCTGGCCAATAGATGGCTAATAGATAGCAATATTTCGAATACATAGCCAGCTAGATAGCTATATAGTTCATCGATAGCTAGCTAGATAGCCGAATAGAGACTAATAATGACTCGCATACTCCCCGCCTCTGGTGCCATCACACGGTTGATTGCTGTGCGAGCGTGAGATGCTGGCTGGCTGGCCAAAATTGTCGTACACGTTGCCGGCCTGCTAGCGCGTAGCGGTGCCGGGTGTACAATTAAATTTTT
This sequence comes from Hippocampus bargibanti, assembly GCF_051943395.1. Classification (NCBI taxonomy): domain Eukaryota; kingdom Metazoa; phylum Chordata; class Actinopteri; order Syngnathiformes; family Syngnathidae; genus Hippocampus; species Hippocampus bargibanti. The sequence continues at coordinate 1,182,619 of NC_142752.1, forward strand.
AAAAAATAGGGTCTGGAGGTCAGGGTCGTAAATATGGGTGGTCGTAAGTTGAGTTGGTCGTAAATCAGATGTTACCTTTATTGTATTTTGGAGAGCCGCCCTCATTTCAAGCTCATATTACTCCAGATCTATATAATTTAGGGATTAACTCTTTTTTTTTTTTAATGAAAAAAAGTCCAGCAGGTGACAGATGACGGCATCGGATTTAGACAACATTGTCGTTCTGATTTCAAATTGCTAGTCCAGTAGGAGGGGCGGGGGGTAATCAGAGCCAAGCACCTCGCTCCAATCTTCTTTTCATTGGAACTGAAGACATTCGATGCCTTGGAATCCGTTGTTGTTCGGAATGCCCGAGACAACGGTGTCGGAGCAACACATTCATTCCGATCTTTTGTTTGTCCGAATTCAAGTTTTTCTGGTTATGCATTCATTCAATGCATTGACATTTCACTGCAGCAAAGTTATGAAAGGGAAAGGAAAGGAAATAAAGAAGTAGAAAAAACAACATACAGGAGCTGCTGGATAGGCAGCTACTTTCGCGGCGCCATCTTGAAGTCAAAAAACTAAATAACAAATAATATGACAACACAAAGACACAAAGAGTCATTAATTCTTCAGCACTTGCTGTACCCTCTTTGTGACATGAAGCAGTTCTAGATGAGAGAGGAGAGAATCAAAGCATTTTGCATTCTTTCCAATTGGACACGGGTGGGTTGTTAATGATTGATCTGTTTTTAGGGAAACGGCAGCGTTCCCAAGCGTGTCAAATATCGTGTTAACAAAAACGCTTTATCGTAAATCATTTCGTATTCACGTTCCGCTCTCTCATCTATTTTCTTTCTTTTTTTTACGTCTGTTTAAGCTCTTAGTCGTACAGGAGTGGTCCATCGATGAAAAGGTTTCTTCAGCCGTCATCTGTACTTCTTTGAAGGTGTCGGACGATTCGCTTCTTATCCAAGAAGCTTCGTCAGCGAACTAAAATCTTTTGCTGGTAGTTTTGGCCCTATATTCCTGACTGCTTATTTCTATTGTCCTGCCTGAGTATAGGGTCTATGACTGGCCTGATTGCCCCATTTGCTATGGTATTGCCTCATCAGCATAACTAAGCCTATGTTGTAGGAATGATCTAAATTGAACCTCACCCCACCATGGCGATTTAGTGAAGGGTTTTGCTTGTTTTATGAAAATAGCTTCTTTTACTCCCCTTTCTAACCATTTTTTTTTTAGTTTGTTCTGTCAACGGAAGCAACTTCCAATGCCGATGCGAGGAAGATCTTTTTTGGCCAAACGAAACCTGCGTGGCTTATCGGGCCTGCGATGAGATCGTAAACAACGCCTGCACGTGTATCAACGGCATCCCTCCAGAAGGCCACCGATGCCGACCGAATGGTAATTCTGACAAAAACTAAAAATAACGTCAACATGTGGCGGCTCAACCGGATCCAAATGAGACTACAAATTTTTGATTTATTATTATTATTTTTTTTGCCCGAACAGTCACCAACACGCCGGCAACAGTTGGACCAATAACGGCGATAAGTAAGAGCTCAGTTCAATTCTTTCCATTGCAAAATTGGACATGATATTTTTTTATATATTTTTTTCCCGGAATCTTTGAACGCACTGGTGTCCAAGTCAAGACCCGTGGGCCAAATCTGGGACAGCCACGTCATTTTATTCGGGCCACGAAAGCAAGTCAAATTCCATGCTCGTTTTTCCAGCTAGTGACGCTAGCTAATGAGAAAGCTAGAACGTAATCAAGCTAGCTAGCAATCGAGCTAGGTAGCGATTAAGCTAGCGAACGAGGAAGTTAGCTTGTGATCGAGCTAGCTAGCGATCAAGCTAGCTTGATTACTATCAGGTTTATTAGCTGAAATGATGACAATCATATTTCATCTTTTTTGGCAGATGCATTAGATTCCACAACTACATCGCCAACAACTCCTGGAAAGAATACTACGACAACGGAAGCACCCACAACTGTCACAAATACACCTGAAGTACCGAAAACTTTCACAAATACCACAATTCAAGCACCGACAACTGTAACAAATACGACAACTACTCAAGTGCCGACAACTGTCACAAATACAACAACTACTCAAGTGGCGACAACTGTTACAAATACGACTACTGCTCAAGTGCCGACAACTGTTCCAAATATGACAACTATTCAAGTGACGACAACTGTAACAAATACGACAAGTACTCAATTGCCGACAACAGTCACAAATACACCTGAAGTGCCGAAAACGTTCACAAATACGACAACTGAAGCACCGACAACCGTCATAAATACGACAACTGAAGTGCCGACAACAGTCACAAATACGCCAACTACTCAAGTGTCAACAAATGTCACAAATACACCTGAAGTGCCGGCAATTGTCACAAATACTCCAACTAAAGTTCCAACAACAGTCACAAATACGACTAGTCAAGTGCCGACAACTGTGACAAATACGAAGACTACTCAAGTGCCGATAACTGTGACAAATACGACAACTACTCAAGTGCCGACAACTGTTACAAATGCGACAACTTTTCAAGCGCCGACAACTGTAACAAATACGACAACTTTTCAAGCGCCGACAACTGTAACAAATACGACAACTTTTCAAGCGCCGACAACTGTAACAAATACGACAACTGTAACAAATATGACAACTACTCAAGTGCCGACAACTGTGACAAATACGACAACTACTCAACTGCCGACAACAGTCAGAAATACGACAACTATTCAAGTGCCAACAACTGTGACATATACGACAACTACTCAAGTGCCGACAACTGTGACAAATACGACAACTAGTCAAGTGCCGACAACTGTAACAAATATGACAACTTTTCAATCGCCGACAACTGTAACAAATACGACAACTGTAACAAATATGACAACTACTCAAGTGCCGACAACTGTGACAAATACGACAACTACTCAACTGCCGACAACAGTCAGAAATACGACAACTATTCAAGTGCCAACAACTGTGACATATACGACAACTACTCAAGTGCCGACAACAGTCACAAATACGACAACTACTCAAGTGCCGACAACTGTGACAAATACGACAACTAGTCAAGTGCCGACAACTGTAACAAATATGACAACTTTTCAATCGCCGACAACTGTAACAAATACGACAACTGTAACAAATATGACAACTACTCTAGTGGCGACAACTGTGACAAATACGACAACTCAAGTGCCGACAACTGCGACAAATACGACAACTACTCAAGTGCCGACAAATGTGACAAATACGACAACTACTCAAGAGCCGACAACAGTCACAAATACAACAAGTACTCAAGTGCCGAAAACTGTGACAAATACAACAACTACTCAAGTGCCGACAACTGTGACAAATACGACGACAGTCACAAATACGACAACTATTCAAGTGCTGACAACTGTCATAAATATGACAACTGAAGCGCAGACAAATGTAACAAATACGACAACTACTCCAGTGCCGACAACTGTTACTAATACGACAAGTCAGGCGTCGACAACCGTAATAAATACGACAACTACTCAAGTGCCGACAATTGTCACGAATACGACAACTCAGGCGCCGACAACCAGCATAAATACAACAACTACTCAAGTGCCGACAACTGTCACAAATACGACAACTACTCAAGTACCGACAACTGTCACAAATGCGACAACTACTCAAGTGCTGACAACTGTGACAAATACGACGACGGTCACAAATACAACAACTATTCAAGTGCCGACAACTATCATGAATACGACAACTGAAGTGCAGACAAATGTAACAAATACGACAACTACTCAAGTGCCGACAACTGTTACTAGTACGACAACTCAGGCGCCGACAACCGTCATGAATACGACAACTACTCAAGTGCTGACAACTGTCACAAATACGACAACTACTCAAGTGCCGACAACTGTCAAAAATGGGACAACTACTCAAGTGCCGACAACTGTCATGAATACGACAACTGAAGTGCAGACAAATGTAACAAATACGACAACTACTCAAGTGCAGACAACTGTTACTAATACGACAACTCAGGCGTCGACAACCGTCATAAATACAACAACTACTCAAGTGCCGACAACTGTAACGAATACGACAACTCAGGCGCCGACAACCATCATAAATACGACAACTACTCAAGTCACAAATACGACAACTACTCAAGTGCCGACAACTGTTACTAACACAACAAGTCAGGCACCGACAACCGTCACAAATACGACAACTACTCAAGTGGGGACAACTGTCACAAATACGACAACTACTCAAGTGGCGACAGCTGTTACAAATACGACAACTCAGGCGCCGACAACTGTTACAAATACGACAACTATTCAATCGCCGACAACTGAGACAACTACGACAACTACTCAAGTGCTGACAACTGTGAAAAATACGACAACTATTCAAGTGCCGACAACAGTCAGAAATACGACAACTACTCAAGTGCCGACAACTGTGACAAATACGCCAACTCAGTCGCCAACAACTGTGACAAGGACAACAACTACTCAAGTGCCGGCAACTGTGACAAACACAACAACTATTCAAGCGCCGACAACTGTTAGAAGTACGACAACTCATGCACCGACAACTGTGGCAACTACGCCGACGACATCTGCAACAAATTCTACGACGACCGGAGCGCCGACAACCATCACACTCAAGTCAACTGAAGCACAAACAAGTGAGAAAATATTTTTCGGAATGTTGAACTGGTTTCTGGAACAGATTATGGTCGGAAAACCCAAATTCAACCCAAGATGATATTCTCACAAATTTAATGTTCGTAAGGCGAAAAGTTCGTTAGCTAAAGCGTTCGTAAACTGATGTATTACTGTATATATATGGATTTAAATAGCATTTCAGTTTTTGAAAACCCAAATTCAACCCAAGATGATATTCTCACAAATTTAATGTTCGTAAGGCGAAAAGTTCGTAAACTGCTTTTCAGTTTTCGACTAAATTGGTTTTCGAACTGGTTTCTGGAACGGATTATGGTCGGAAAACCCAAATTCAACTGCTCTACTTCATTTTTTTTGTTCTGTTTTTTTTGTGTGTGTGTTTTGTTTTGTCTTGTCTCTCAAAAGTATTCCCATTAGAAATGTCCATCCGGTTGGACAAAGAATACACTCCGGAACTGAGCGACCAAACCAGCTCTGTTTACAAGGGGTTTGAGTCTCAGATCAGGCCTTTGGTAAGTCCCAAAAGAACATCCCCACCCTGGTTACCCCCTTCATTTTATTTCGACTTGTCCAATGCTAACACTGACTTTGCCTTGCAGTTAATCGACCAATACGGGACGCTAACAGGATTCATCGGCGCTTTTGTGACTGCTTTCAGGTAAACGGAAATTGATTGACCCCTGACCCCCCGTTGGTTTTTTCCGAATTTTCTTCTTCCAGGCCCGGAAGCGTAATCGCAGACTTCACCGTCGAAACTTCTCAAGTCAACGCTCAGGAACTCGCGGCGGCCAATCAGAGGTTCTCGGTGGCAGTGCAGCCCATCGCTAACGTCATCGGTACTGTTAGCGCGCGTTATAATAGTAAGTGTCGGATGTCAATAATAATAATAATAATAATAATAATAATAATAATAAAAATAATACGTGACATTTTACGCACATTTCAAAGCTCTCAAGGAATGATCCCCTTGTAGGTGCTTTCTCTGCGATAATTTTATCTAGTTCCTCATCAATTGTGTTCCGTTTAGCTGGGTTGATAGCTTTTTGCATCAAGTGTACAGATGGCTTGTAATAATAATAATAATAATAATAATAATACATTGACAGTATTTTCTGGACTATAAGGCGCACCTTCATACATAAGGTGCACCGCATTATATATTTTATGTTTTCTATACATAAGGCGCACCGTATTATCAGGCGCATGGTCAGCTTTTGAAAGAAATCTTTTCTTTTCGGTGTACCTTATAGTGCAGAAAATACGGTAATTTCTAAGCCCCTTTTAAAACTCTCAACTCCGACACTACAGTCATGGGATAAGAACTTTTTTTTTGTGCGGGTGAGTAGCGGTAGACAGACGCGTCACTCTACCCGGAAGTAACACAGCCGGTTGAGTGAACGCTGGCTCAGTGTATTAGCTAACTAACTATCTAGCTAGATGGCTAGTAGCTATATAAGTGGCTAGCTATCTAGCTATCTATCTGTTGGCTATCTATTAGCTATCTATTAGCTGGCTCGCTAGCTAGCTTTCTATCTATTTACTTCCGGGTTGAGTGAACGCTGGCTCAGTGTATTGGCTAACTAACTATGTAGCTAGCTGGCTATTAGCTATCTAAGTGGCTAGCTATCTATCTGTTGGCTATCTATTAGCTATCTATTGGCTGGCTAGCTAGCATTCTATCTATTTACTTCCAGGTTGAGTGAACGCTGGCTCAGTGTATTAGCTAACTAACTATCTAGCCATTGCCACTTCTTTAACCTTTGACCTTTTCTTCCCCAGGTCCGACCAAAATCAAATTCCCGGCCGCGACGTACACAGGAAGGTCAATGACCTTGACGTGTGGCCCCGCCCCCGAGAGTCTTCAGTTAGGAGCTGTCACTCAAGCCAGATGGCAATTAAACGGAAAGGAAATCAAAGCCATCGGACGCATCCGAATCGCCTCATTGGACGGCGCGTCGGTGATGACGGTTACCAAGGTGATCCTGGCGGACGCCGGTAAGTCGCCGTTTTCAACCGGATCGCAACAATGGCCGATTCTTCTGAAAACTCTTCGTCCAACCCCTCCCCCCTCTACCACCTCCCCTCCAGGGCTTTACGAATGTCACCTCACGGGCGCCGCCGTGACTTTTACGCAAACGGGTCTCGCCACGCAAATCCGGCAAGCGCCCAACGTGCGAGCGCCCAGCAAAGTCAACGTTAAATGTTCGGACGGCGGCTCCGAGCCGCTTCGATGTTGCGTGCAGTCCGATTATATCGTCAGCTGGTTTCTGGATGCCGCCATTTTGAACTCTGGTAAGTCCCCCCGCCCCGTCCGCCATGGTTTAAAGGACAACCGACACCTCCGGACAAGTTGCCTAGATTGCTAGCCAGCTAGCTACACTGCTAATAGATAGTTAGCTCGTCAGCCAGCCAGCTAGTCCACTAATGGATCGCTAATAGATAGGTATCTATGTATCTAACACAGTAGATAGCGAGCTAGATAACTAGCCAGCCAGCCAGACCGCTAATAGATAGCTAGCCAGCCAGCTAGACCACTAATTGATAGCTAATAGATAACTAACATGTAGCAAATAGATAGCAATGTAGGTAACTTGATAGCTAGCTCGATTGTCATAATATATGATGTAACAGGAACCCGAACCAGGAATTGTTTTTAAAGTAAAAAATGTATACACCTTAAAGGAGAACCGACACCTTCGGACAAGTTGTGTAGATAGCTCGCCATCCAGCTAGACCACTAATAGATAGCTAACACAGTCAATAGCGAGCTAGATTGCTAGCAAGCCAGCCTGCCAGACCGCTAATAGATAGCTAACTAGCCAACCAGCTAGACCGCTTATAGCTAGCTAGTGAGCCAGCCAGCCAGCTAGACCACTATTAGCTAATAGATAGCTAACACAGTCAATAGCGAGCTAGCTAGATTTTGTTTTTTTTCCCAGCAATTTATGATTTTTTTTTTTTTTTTCTCGCAGAGACAATGCCCGACGAGGGAAGCTACTGCATTTTGCACCGATATCGTCTAAGTAGTTGCGGAGATTCGCCAAACCGAGAATTACGATTTACGTGCAGAGTTGATGACCCGCAAGACTTTGAGGCCACAACCACCGTGATCCTTTTTAATGAAGGTAAAGGACAATCGGTACCGTTTCCCCTTTTCTTCGATTGATTAAAAAAAACAACATAATAATAATAATCATAATTTTCCTGGCTCAAGATGTTACGTGTAACGATTCGCCGTACGGTAGCGGGCGACCGAATGACGTTTCGAGCGTGGCGTGCGATCCGGGTCAAGAGGGGAGCAGGACCGCCGTCTGCAAGGATACGGGGCAATGGATCCTTTTGGAAGATACTTGCATCGTGACCGCAATCAAGGACTTGCTCATCCTTTCTGAGGTAAATCTTCACCTTTCCAAATTAGATTACATTAGATTAGATTAGTCTTTATTATAAATACACAGGCCCCAGCGTTCACTTAACCCGAAAGTAACTCAAATGGATAGAAAACTCGCTAGCCAGCTAGCTGATAGATAGCTAATAGATCGATAGCTAGCTGAATAGATAGCTCATAAATTGCCAGCTATCCAGCTAATAGATAGCCAGCTAACTAGATAGCTAGCTAGTAGATAGCTAATAAATAGTTAGGTAGCTGGATGGATAGCTAATAGATAGCCAGATAGCTAATAGATAGCTAGAGAGCTAATAGTTTATAGATAGCCAGCTAGCTAGTAGATAGCTAATAAATAGTTAGCTAGCTGGATGGATAGCTAATAGATAGCCAGCTAGATACCCAGATAGCTAATAGATAGCCAGATAGCTAGCGACCTAATAGATAGTTTATAGGTAGCCAGCTAGCTAATAGATAGTTAATAGCTAAGTAAATAGCTGATAGATAGCTAATACATAGCCAGCTTGCTAGCCAGATAGCTAATAGATAGCTAAAAGATAGCCAGCTACTAAAAACTGAATTGGATGAGAACTGAGACATTCAAAAACCGAAGTTTGACTATACAAACGAAAAACGAGTATATAAATTCGATTGATCAATACGTAAATGTACTTGTTTTTGACTCTGCATCCCGCAGGATTTGGTCCAAGAGGAAGTCCCCCAATTAGCCGCGAACCTTAGCGAGGTGGTCCAGGAGCAAAAAGAAGAAATCGCCAATTCCTCAGCGACCATCTCGGCCATCGTCGGCATCCTGAGCGTCATGGCCGACGTTTCGGCCCAAGTCAACCGAAGCGTCATGGCGGTACGACGGCAAGTTGGCTAAAAGCTCATTTGGGAAATAGAAGCTGAAAAAACAATTTCTATGACCAAAAAAAAAACAACTACTTAAATTTATTATATTGAAATATTTTGTTTCTGCAGATTCGGCTTACGTTAGCAAGCTATCTATTAGCTAGCTATCTGGCTATCTATTAGCTATCTATCCAGCTATCTAGCCATCTATTAGATATCTATTGGCTGGCTGGATATTAGCTCCCTATTAGCTATCTAGCTGGCTGGCTGGTAATCTGTTATCTATCTATCCAGCTAGCTAGCTATTAGCATGTGCTGCTGCTCACCCACAGAAAAACTGATCCAATGACTGTAAAGTGACCTTAATAGTTTTGAAAGGCGCTTAGAAATGAAATGTATTATTATTATTATTATATATTATTATAAGTCACTCAACCTGGAAGTAACAGTATTAGTAGTAGTAGTAGTAGTTGTAGTTGTAGTAGTAGTAGTAGTAGTAGTAGTACTAATAGTAGTAGTAGGAGTATTATTATTATTATTAGTAGTAGTAGTATTAGTAGTAGTAATAGTAGTAGTAGTAGTACTATTAGTAGTATATGTACAGTAGTTTTAGAGGGGTTGTTGCCTATTTTAGTACACTTGCGCCATCTGTTGGTCAAATGTCAATATAGTGTTCCTAAAATCCGATTGTTTCGAGTTCAAATCTTTTTAGCTTCATTTTCATAAAAAAATACTTACATGTTTACATTCTTTTTTTTATGATTTATGGTTATTATAAAATCCACGACGATGCGGTGCGACCGAAGAACCCCCACCAAGAAAAACGATCTTTCTTCGCAGGACGTTCTGGCGACGGTCGACATCGTGGTTGGCGACGACGCCCGAGAATCGTGGCGCTTCCTGAGAGAAAACGTGACTCGTAACGACAGTTCGGAATTGCTGAACGCGATGGAGACTCTGTCGGACCAGCTAGTCGGCGAGTTTAGCCTCGTCACCGGTTCGATTCTGCTCAACAGAACCCGGTTCAACGACTCCTTCGCGGCCCAATTCAACTCCAGCGTGGCCATCGACATTCCCGACGCCGACGGTCGAGATCTTCACATCACCGTGGTGGTTTTCTCCACTTTGGATAACGTTCTACCACCTCGCGATGACAACGACGGTGCGTCCGATTCCAGCGTCAACGCGGCGGTGGCGCTGGTCCGAGTCCAAACGGACATCCGGAACGTTAGCCTGACCTTCCAGAAGGAGAACATCTCGCTGACTATGAATCCCCAGTGCGTTTTTTGGAACTTCAGCCTTTTTGACGGTTTGGGCGCTTGGGACGATCGAGGTTGCGACTTCCTTTCCGACGTGGACGACGCGGTCAGCTGCAACTGCAACCATCTGACCTCCTTCTCCATCCTGATGGCCGCCGGGATCCCCGAGAACATCCGGGTGGCTTTGGATCTCATCACCTACGTCGGGGTTGGGATCTCCGTGGCCAGTCTGGTGGTTTGCCTGGTCATCGAAGCTTCCGTGTGGAAGACCTTGACCAGGAACAGCACGGCCTTCATGCGCCACGTCTGCATCGTCAACACCGCCTTGTCGTTGCTGATCGCCGACATCTGCTTCATCGTGGCCGCCTCCTACGCCAAGAACCCCCTGGAGAACCCAGGGGAGGACCACCAGGTTCCCGTTGGACCCTGTAGCGCCGCCACCTTCTTCATGCACCTCTTCTACCTGGCTCTCTTCTTCTGGATGCTAGCTTCAGGTCTTCTTCTGTTCTACCGAACCGTCATGGTTTTCTCCCACATGTCCAAGGCGGCCATGATGGCCATCGGTTTTGTTTTCGGCTACGTGTGCCCTCTGATCATCGCGGTGGTCACGGTGGCCTCCACGGCACCTGGCCGAGGTTACATCAGGGAAAATGAGGCGTGCTGGCTCAACTGGGTCAAGACCAAAGCTCTGCTGGCCTTGGTGATACCGGCTTTGGTGGTGGTCTTCATCAACATTTTGATTGTGGTGGTGGTCATGTTCAAAATGCTCCGACGAGGCGCCGGGGAGGCGGCACCTCCAGGTGAGAAGCACACCTTGGTTGTGGTGGCCAGATGCGTCATCATCTTGACTCCTTTGTTTGGACTGACGTGGTCGTTGGGGGTGGGGACCATGATTTCGTCCACCAACCAGGGGATCCACGTGGCCTTTGCCTTCTTCAATTCGTTGCAGGTAAATTGGTTCCTCAACAAATGGCGTCAAATTCATTTTTTGGAGTCATGAAATATGTTTTTATGAAATATTTCGTATGATGTAACTTGGGTCTGGTTTTTAACCCCCTACCACCCCACCCCCTTTTTGTTTTTTAGGGTTTCTTTATTTTAGTGTTTGGGACACTGCTGGATTCAAAGGTAATTCCAGGATTGTTTTATTGTAAAAAAAAATGTGTCTCGCTAGCTAGCTAGCTAGCTATCTATTAGCTATCTAGCTGATGAGCTAGCTATATATTAGCTATATACTGTAACTATCTGACTGGCTGGCTACCTAACTAGCTATCTATTAGCGAACTAGCTAGCTTTCTATCTATTTGAGTTAATTCCGGGTTGAGTGCACGCAAGTGCGTGTCGCTGCCGCCGCTCATCCACAGGAAAAGCTCGCCAGCTGGCTATGTATTAGCTATCTATCCATCTAGCTATCTATTAGCTCGCTAGCTGGTCAGCTGGCTATCTATTAGCTATCTATCCAGCTTGCTAGTGATATATTAGCCATCTATTAGCTGGCTAGCTAGTTAGCAGTCTATGGCTAGCGAGCTGGCAATCTGTTAGCTATCTATCCAGCTAGCTAGCTATTAGTTTTCTATTAGCTAGATAGCTCGTTAGCTGGCTATCTATTAGCTATCTATTAGCTAGCGATCTATTAGCTATCTAGCTAGTTAGCTGGCTATCTATTAGCTATCGATTAGATTGCTAGCTGGCTATCTGTTAGCTATCTATCCAGCTAGTTAGCTATCTATTAGTTACCTATTAGCGAACTAGCTAGCTTTCTATCAATTTGAGTTAGTTTCGGGTTGAGTGAACACTGGCGCGTGTGGCTGCCGCTGCTCATCCACAGAGAGTTTTGAAAGGCACTTATAAATGAAATGTATTATTATTATTATTATACATTTTTTTTCCAAAGCCATCAAATAAACGTATTGATTTTGAATTTGATTCCGGTGACAGATCCGAGCCGTTCTCTCCCAAAAACTATCACGCTCGGGCTCCGGTTCCAATCAAACGAAAGTAAGTGACCTGTCAATCATTTATGTATGACATCGAAATGCATCCTTCCGAACTCGCCATGCGTTCTCTTTTAGCTAGCTTGATTCGTAAACATGTTCTTGACTTTATTTTCGCTATTAGAGTACAAGTGCCGGCGTTTCTTCAAATGGTCTCAAATGGTTCCAAAAACTACGTGGGAAAAGATGTAAGTTTTCCAATCACCCAGAATTGATTATTTCAATTTATTTTCTAATCAATATTTTGATTGTTTATCCTTTAGATGTCTACCACGTGTGGGAGGCGACAAACTCCAGCAGCGCTAGCGGCTCCGAGCCATCTTCCAATATCTGAATCAGATGAACGAATAATCACTCATAAAATGGGATTCACATCAGATTGAAGATCTGTATCATTTTGTACAACATTATACAGGTAACATTCGACTTACAACCTCCCACACTTACGACCATGACCTACAGACCCTATTTGTTAAAAACGTGCTAGCAGGCCAGCACCAGGGGTGGGGGGGTTGCGGTTCATTTAGCCTCCGAGTCTATTCAACATTTTCAATGGATTTCGACTTACGACCATTTCGACTTACAGCCATTTGGTCGTAACGGAACTCGGTCGTAAGTCGGATGTTACCTGTATTTGAACTGCACAGAGTCATCAACAATCGTCATTTCAAAACAGTAGCATAAATACCCGGTATGCATTCTTTGACGAATGTGTTCCATCACAGTGTCCAATATGCATGATATTGAAAATAACTGCAATTCAAAGTTATCTTATCTTATTTCATTTTAATGAATGACTCTCTTTGTCTTTGTGTTATTATTATTATTTTTTTTTTCTCCAAGATGGCGGCGTGTGAACACGCAGCAGTTCCCTCTCTCCCGATAAATTGGCATTTTCGTGTTTGTTAAGTCATTATAAGTGCCTTTCACGCTGGGGGCTGAGAGGACAGTAATTTCATCTGTGCTGTATGTCATGCATTGGATTGGATTGGATTTACCTTTACATTTGTATGTATTTGTATTTGTTAGTTTATTAGCATATTTGACAATAAAACTGACTTTGACATATATAGTTCCACCATGGGAAATGTATCCCAAAAAGATTGTGAATAATTATTTGTTTTGAGGAAAATTATATTTCATGGCCACAAGTCGTGTGAAAGACAATGCACGGAACCCTGGCTTTGCTGCAAAAAATGTACTGGAATGAGGCATTTTGCCTCATCCAACATGGCAGCGCGTGTGACGTACGGTAAGACGCCCATCGCGTTATTTGTGTAAAACATCTATAGTGCAATCATCGAGTGTGATGGTGTGAACATAGAAATATTTCTATGGGTGTGAAGCCTGGAGACGAGAACGCTCTACCTCGGTTGTTCCATCCGGCAACAACTTTCCCCGGAGGACGAAGGTCCCGTTTCGCCATTGCTCTTTGGAGTTCGGCTTGATTTGCCTTCATGAATGTAAGTTGCCCCCACTTGCCCCACCCTGACTGTTAAAGTACACATTGCCCATCGTTCAGCCAGCTGTTTGGTTAGAGCTAGCGCTTCACTAAGCTAACGCTACTCATTAGCTAGCATAAATGTTCGAAAGGCTTTCGTGACTGTTTAGGAACATTTCATTACGAAAAAAAGTGGACCGCAAGGTGGTCCAGATGAGCTCAAAAAGTCCAGCGATCGAACCAGTTGTGATTTCAACTCGAACCCGTAACTTGAAACCGAGACGTCATCCGTTCACCACTTTTATGCGACAATCGTAAAATGTTTGTATTAGCCTCTCTGTCTACTTAACATTGTCGCCCTCAAAATGTTCTATTAGTAGAAGTTCTTTTTTTGTTTATACCAACATCGGCTATTGTGTGTATGATGAACAAGTTGACGAGAACGTTAGGTAACCTAAATAAACTGCAAGAAAAAGCGACGTTAAAACATCTCTCCGGAGTCGAGTAATGATACAGTGATACCTTAGCTTACGAACTTAATTGGTTCCCAGAAAGTGTGTGTAAGGCGAAAAGTTCGTCTGCCGAACATGTATTTCCCATAAGAAACTATTAAAAATCAGAATAATCTGTTCCCAAGTCCCATAAAACACAATATAGCGATACCTCGGCTTATGTTCTTAATTGATTCTGAAAAAGTGTGTGTAAGGCGAAAAGTTCGTCTGCCAAAAAATTATTTCCCATAAGAAACCATTAAAAATGAGAATAATCCGTTCCCAGGTCCCCATAAAACATAATACAGTGATACCTCGGCTTACAAACTTAATTGGTTCCCAGAAAGTGTGTGTAAAGCCAAAAGTTCGTCTGCCAAAATTTATTTCCCATAATAAACCATTAAAAATGAGAATAATGCGTTCCCAGGTCCCCATAAAACACAATTTTCTACTAAATTAGCCTTAAAACTACAGAAAATACACTTTATCTTATGTATAATAAATGTGCTATTGGATTGTCATTCAAGAAATAAACTGTACTGTATAATAAAGTTGCTTTATTTACCTTTGTGATGATCGTTGATGTAGTTGCCTCTTGATGATATCCGAGTGAAGTTGGCGTGCTTTTTCGGCGATAATACCCTCACACAATGTCCCCTGCTAGCTGCTTTTCGTTAATCCAAATCAACAGAAGTTTTTCTACCTCTTCTATTGCCTGAGACCGTTGCTTAGACAACACAGAAACACCCTTAGCCACACGTAGCAATAGTTGACTGTCTTGTTTTTTGGTAGACAGCTAATACCAAACGAGTTGGTAGCTAATGGCTAGCGAATGGATGCCTCGTAGCTGGCGAATGGATGGCTGGTGCCTAGCGAGTGGATGGCCGTTAGCTGGCGAGGAGATAGCTAATAGCTGTCTGTTCGCTGGCTATTGGCTGTCTGTTCACTAGCCACAATTGCAAAATGCAAAAGCTCAACTTGAACAGGTCACAGTAGGCTTAGGGATCATGAAAACACCGCATTAATGTTGGCTTACTTCTTAGTTTTCATTTGATTAAATTAATTTCCAAATTAATGATGACAGTCGCTTTATCAATACAACTCAATAACGCAACCGACATCTAATGACCTGCTTTTTTTTTTTTTTTTTTTTTTTTTTTTGTGAAGCGATCAGAGTGTCCACTGTGTTGCGGTCAAGAAGAAAAGACTGGGACAGAAAGTTCATCAAGTGTGCCCTCTGTAAGTATTTCTAAAATGTTTATTTATCCTCCTACGGCCATAACTTCGCCTAATCTTTGTATTTTTAATACGCTGACAATATTTACCAAAATGGCCACCTGGGGGCAGTGTTCATATTCAAAATCAGAATCCTTTTAATAATAATAATAATAATAATAATAATAATAATAATAATAATAATAATAATCAGAATCAGAATCATCTTTATTGCCAAGTATGTAGAACACACAAGGAATTTGTTTCCGGTAGAACACGCTGCACTAGTATCGTCGTCAAAAAAAAACCTGCTAAGTGGCACTATACACTTCCATTTGGGCTACTGTTGAAATAATAATAATAATAATAATAATAATAATAATAATAAATTTGGCTACATAGGCTCTTATTTCTATGTTATGTGTTATTATTATTATTATTATTATTATTATTATTATTATTATTATTATTATTATTATTATTATACTACTACTACTAATAATAATAATCACCATAATAATAATGCGAATTTGGCTACAAAGGCTCTTATTTCTGTTATTTGTTATTATTATATAATAATAATAATAATAATAATGCATTTCTAAGCGCCTTTCAAAACTCTCAAGGTCACTTTACAGTCACAGGATAAGTTTTTCTCTGGGTGAGCAGCGGCAGCCACACGCGCCAGTGTTCACTCAACCCGGAAGTAACTTGTATTATCTTGTATTCATTTGCTGTTCCTTGATTGAGAACGTTCAGTACTCCACTTTGTTGCCATGTCGTCCGTCTGAAGGAAATGAGTCTGCTGTTTGCGGACATTTCTCAAATTCCTCCCCTTGTGTCATTACTGCTCAAGCAAATAACGGAGAAGGGGCGGGGGGGTCAAAAGACAGAATTCCATCACTGAATCAACAGATTGTTTGTGTCTTCGGAAGCTCAATGCGAATTGCGGAAAGTTAGGAATTTCACAAGTAGACCATACCTCCTATCTCCGTCTGTGTAAGCGCTCAGTCGTACAGGAGTGGTCCATCGATGAAAAGGTTTCTTCAGCCGTCATCTGTACTTCTTTGAAGGTGTCGGATGTTTCGCTTCTCATCCAAGAGGCTTCGTCAGCGAACGAAAATTTTGCTGGTATCTCTGGCCCTATATATTTATCCCTACTCTCCAGAGGTGACGGTGCCAGACCTCTGCTATGATAGGTCCCCGATCTAAGGTTCGGTGGAACAGAGGACTATTTTCTGAGGCTAGCTAGCAATGTTTTTCCCTCCTACTCGGAGGCAGCATTTCCCTTTTTTCCATGTTAGCACTTTGTTCCAGCTTCAGCTGTTGTTAAAACGCTGTCTAGCTGGCTAACTAGCTAGCTATATATTGGCTATCTATTTGCTGTCTATTAGCTATCTAGCTGTCTATTTGGCTAGCAACCTAGCTGGCTAACTAACTAGCTATCTATTTGCTGTCTATTAGCTATCTGGCTATCCAGCTATCTATCTATTAGCTAGCTAGCTAACTTTCTATCTGTTTGAGTTATTCCAGGTTGTGTGAACGCTGGCGCGTGTGGCTGCCGCTGCTCACCCACAGAAAAACTTATCCGGTGACTGTAAAGTGACCTTGAGAGTTTTAAAAGGTGCTGATAAATGAAATGTATTATTATTATAATGGTCTCCCATAAACTGAATAATGTATGATTGTAATTAGAAATAAATAGCTTTTTAATGTATGTTCTTGTGCTGGGCCAAGAGCGCATCGGACTTTAAAATGGCCGTAGGAAAGACCCCGCCGGGCTTGTTAGCGTCTTAGCGCCTCCCCCCCCCCCTTATTTTTTTTTAACACAATAGGTTCCTTTCCCCTCCCGCTCGTTTCCCCTGCCAAGCTGGGAAGAGTAAATATTTATCGCCTCCCACAACAATGAGCATCTCAAAGGCTTCCAAAGAGACTTTCGACCACATCAGCTTGCAAATCCGTCGCGGGCGGAAATAACGAACAGGACAGGTACCCTCCTCTTGAACAGAAACGGCCATTAAATCTTGCATTTAAAGGACAACCGACGTCTCCGGACAGGTTGTGTCCATAATTTGTAAAATGGCTTCAGATGACTTCTCCTGAGCGTATTTTACAAAGATTCCACCGCATATAGCTATATTTTACCTTTTAA
This sequence comes from Hippocampus bargibanti, assembly GCF_051943395.1. Classification (NCBI taxonomy): domain Eukaryota; kingdom Metazoa; phylum Chordata; class Actinopteri; order Syngnathiformes; family Syngnathidae; genus Hippocampus; species Hippocampus bargibanti. Next base: position 1,200,113 of record NC_142752.1, read on the forward strand.
GACTCGCGCTGAATATTCCGGAAGTCTTGCTTTTGAGTTGGTGACGAGTCCTCACGTGACGTCACTGAAGGAACGCCCCTGACCGGAAAAAAAGGACATATTGTAGCAGCAGTCCTTCCATCACGTTAATGCATTTTGCTGTACTTGTTTGGTCTGAAAACTTCGTGTTGCACCAAAAAGAGCCAGAAGAGGGCGACAAAGCTCCGTGTAAGGAATTAATCAGCCTGACCGTGCAGGCGGGGCCGACAGCGCCCCCCCCGTTGGTCGCCAACCAGATCATGACAGGTTGTCCTTTCAACACCACAAATTACGATTAAAACATAATCATATGCACAATATTGTGTTGCCTCATCTTGTACCTTAGCTCTGCTGACTGCCATTTTGTTTTCTATTCTAAATTGGAACATCACCAACCTCTAAATTTGCAGTTCTCGCTGTGCAGGTTCCAAGACGCAACTCATGATGTCATTCCGTTAGGCCTTCGCAACGAATTAGCATCTTATTTTCACTGACTGCCGATTTATGCCAGACCATAATTGACCCCGTTCCCCGCCCGCCCCCGAGGCCAGTTGACGATTTGAAACCCATAATAGAATGTGACATCCGAACATTTTCTGACAGCAGGATGTGATCTCACAGCAAAAATGGTCCGTCCAGCGTCGTCGTCCCCCCCCCCCCCCCCCCCTCTCAAGAGGCCTGCAGGGAAATTTAACAAGCGGATGTGATTTTTTCTGCTTTTAGCGCCGTTTTGCTATCAGAGGAACTCATTTTTCCGGCATATTGTCGTTATGGGTTCATGAATCATTAGTTTTCAAATTTGAAGTCAAAAATAATGACTGTTATTATGGTTGACGTGGGACAATTTGACATTTTAATTCGGACTTTTATAAGCATCCTGCAACTTGACGTGCTTGATTTGCTTTGGCGGGCCGAATAAAATGATGTGGCGGGCCAGATTTGGCCCCCGGGCCTTGACTTGGACACCTGTGATGTCAGGGATTATCCACCTCGCTGAATAGAAAGAGAGCTAGCTACCTCACTCGCTAGCGAGGTTGATCGCCAGCTAGCTTCATGGCACTTGACATGCTTGATTTATAATAATAATAATAACAACAATAATAATAATAATGCATTTGATTTCTAAGCGCCTTTCAAAACTCTCAAGGTTACGTTACAGTCACTGGATACGTTTTTCTGTGGGTAAGCAGCGGCAGCTACACGCGACAGCGTTCACTCAACCTGAAAGTAACTCAGATGGAAAGCTAGCTCGCTAGGTAATAGATAGCTAATAGCGAGCTAGATAGATGGAATGATAGATAGAGATAGATAGCTAGCCAGCTAGATAGCAATAGAGAGCTGGCTAGCTAGATAGCTAGCCAGCCAGCTAGATAACAAATAGAGAGCTTATGTTTATATAATGTTTATGTTTATATAATTATGTCTGTGTAAGCTCTCAGTCGTACAGGAGTGGTCCATCGATGAAAAGGTTTCTTCAGCCGTCATCTGTACTTTTTTGAAGGTGTCGGACGTTTCGTTTCTTATCCAAGATGCTTCGTCAGCGAACTGGAACTGTATAATTATATTATTGTTAATGATATATTTACTTTGGCGGGCCGAATAAAATGATGTGACGTGCCTGATTTGGCCCCCGGGCCTTGACTTGGACACCTGTGATGTACTGTAACACAACCTTCCATTTCCCCACCCGCACCAATTTATCCAAACAGGGCGTTGTGTTTGTTTCCGAATACATGAAAAATAATATTGAGCAAAGTTGAAGCTAGCATGTTAGCTTAGCTCTCCGAATGCGTCCCAAGTTCTCGTGCGGCCCCCTTTGCAACATGTTCTATAAGAATTATTATTATTTTAACTCTTTCCAACACCCCAAATGATTTTGGGAATGTCACGCCTGGCAGTGAGGGGGTTAAAAGCAAAACGGCGTTGGTCCTATCAGTGAGTTGCGCTCCAGGCAGTCCCGCCTCCCGCCTCCCGCCTTCCTCCCCCCCCCCTGCCAGTCTTCCTCACTCTTCTCCGCCCTTCGCTGCTCTGACATGCTTCTGTCTTTCCCGGCTTTCCTTGTTTATTCAATCCGTGGATATTAGCGCTTGCACGGAAAGATTTTGGCGGTGCGGCGGGGGGAGCTGCGGGGGTCTCCAATTAGGAGTCGCCTTGGGACGAACTGGTTGCACACGCTAGGTAGGTTGCCTTTCATTTTTCGGGTCCCGTGGGGATGTCTTGAGGCGCTGCCATGTTCCCAAAAGGGAGTAAAAGAAGCTATTTTCAGAAAACAGCAAAACCCCTTCACTAAATCGCCATGGTGGGGTGAAGTTTCATTTGGATCGTTCGTACAACAGACTTCTTAGGCAACATAGGCTTCCTTATGCTGATGAGGTGATACCAGGGCAAATGGGACAATCTGCTTTGATGCTTTCGTTTGATTCATTTTTACTTTTTGAGTCATAATAATAATTAACACATTTCATTTGTAAGCACCTTTCAAAACTCTCAAGGTCCATTTACATTCGCAGGATAGGTTTTTCTGTGGGTGAGCAGTGGCAGCCACACGCGCCAGCGTTCACTCAACCCGGAAGTAACTCAAATAGATAGAAAGCTAGCTAGCTAGCTAGCTGATAGATAGCTAATAGAGAGATAGCTCTAACTCTCCAGCAAATCTATGCTTGTCTGTGACTGTAAAGTGTCCTTGAGAGTTTTGAAGGGCGCTTAAAATATGTATTATTTTTAATAGATGGTTAGATGAATAGTAATAATAATAATAGTAATAGTAATAAAAATAATAAGAAATACAAAAATAGAAATAATAATACAAAAAAAAAAAAAATAATAATAATAATAATAAAATAAAAAATATATAATAATAAACATAATAAAAATAATAAAATAATAATAATAACACTGATAATAATCATAATAATAACAATAATAATAATAATAACAATAATAATAATAACAATAATAATAATACAATAATAATAATAATAATTTAGTAAATAAAGCAAACATTTGATTTGAAAAAAACATGTTTTTTTCTTATTATTTTTATTTTTTTGAAGAAGTCGGCCACCCGGGCGGAGACGTTTTGTAAGTTGTACGCCCGAAGTAAAAGTTGCACGCCACGGGTCCTCCGGGCATACGTTATTTCAGACTCTTTAAGTTTAAAGCCTGAAATGTGGCGAAAGCTTGCAAGATTCAAGATGGGGAGGGGGGCGAATACTTTAGCAAGGCACTGTTATATCCTGTGTTTGTGTGTGTCTTAGTGGCAAGACAGCAATTTGAGTAGTTGTGGCAGAAACATTTTTTGCCAGGGTGTGTTTGTTTGTTTGTTTGTTTGCCTCTTCTGATGGGACAAGCCAAAAGTTGCGACAACAACCGTGCCGTTGGCCAGATTTGTAACAGCTCAGCTTGTTAAAAACAAAAAAAAGACCCTCGCGGGGTCAAATATACCCCTTGAAACATGCCAACGAGTAGTACGTCAAGCTGTCGCTAACTAGCGGGAGGGTGCACCGGTGGGTGGGTGTTGATGTGACCCCCGAGTGGATTCGCCCTCTCCTGACTGAAGCCTCGTAATTACAGCACATTAGCCTCAATGAAAGGGATGCCGGGTGCCTCGAGGCGTCTCAATCGCTCACGCCCTCCTCGGCAACCCCCCCCCCCCCCTTTTTTTTTTTTCATGAGACGCGTCATCTGTTGCGTCATTCCTAATCACTCACTGATGGGAATGGGACCAAATGTCTTGCGTCAAAGGGCGAAAAGGAACAAATCTTAGCCTCATTTCCCGGGCAAAGGCATTGAAAAAAATTCAAGGGCAGGATAAAACTGCACAAATATTTGTATACAGTCAAATCTGGGTTTTCCACCATAATCTGTTCCAGAAACCTGCAATATTTCCCATTATAATCAATGTAATCAATATCTGCTTTTTTTATCGTAATGGATCAATAAAAACACGCCTGCTCACAATAGGACGCTACACGAGGATAATGCATTGTCCCAATGACCTTATCTAGAACCGCTTCATGTCACAAAGTGGGTACAGGAAGTGCTGAAGAATGAATGATTCTCTGTGTCTTTGTGTTGTCATATTTGTTATTTTTTTTTTTTTTAACTTTCCAGCAGCTCCTGTGTTTTGTATTATGTTTTTCTACTTCTTTCTTTCCTTTCCTCTTCCTTCCATAACTTTGCTGGTGTGAATTTCTCCACTGTGAGACGAATAAAGGTACATCCAACAGGAAGTGCCATATAAGGAAGCGTAGGGGAGTCAAGTGGTGCGTTCAGGTGCGCTCAGTTTGGTCGAGAACCCATTTTTGGGTGTTCACCGAGGCATAAAATCAAAAACCGAATTGGACGAGAACCAGGATGTTCCAAAATGGAGTTTTGACGGTACCATTATTTATTTTTCTTTCAATTTCACCCCAGAAGAGCGACAAGCTAGCAACCGGGCTAATCCGAAGTGGACGATGGCCCTAAGCGACGCGGTGGTGGATGACCATCTGCCCCCCGGGGGTGAAGGCCATCCTCAAGGCGGCGGCGGGAACGCGCCTTCAACCGACACCAGTTTCCCGGAGTCTCACGCGGCTGCTCCGAACGCCGATGACCTTTCACCCGAGGCGCCTGAAGAAAGCGTCTCGCTTCGGAATTCGGCACGTCGACAGCTGCAAAAGAGGCGGCGCGTCCAGAGAACAAACAGAGCGAGCCAAAATGGCGGCGTCGTCAAACAGAACGGAAGCCTCGGGACGCTCCCTCGCCCGCCCGCCGTCGCCGAAACGCAAGGCGAACGTCACGTTTCGTCCGATGCATCGCCGCCGCCGGCCATTTGCTGCCAGCAGTGTCACTTCCTGTCCTTTCGCTGCCCGTGCGGTCAGCAGGAGTGTCACCCCCTTCAGATTCCGGGCACGGGTTTGCTAGCTCCCGCTAGGAACCCTCCGACCTGCTCTTGTTGTCCACCCGCCTGCACTTACACCCACCAGCTGCCTCATATTACGCACCCCGTTTGCCAGGGTTGTCGACATCATCACCAACCCTGGCAGGAGCACCTCCAGAGTTCGACGCATCCGACTGGCATCAGGTATGTGGAGAAATCATTATTTTTTATTCCAAATAAAAAAAAATAGTTAACTCATTAACTGCCAGACGATGTGCAAAAATGTGTCCACTCCAGTGCCAGGGTTTTTGTCATTTTCACTCAAATTGCAGGACCCACAGAATATTGAGTTTTAGGACGACATAAATATTCAATTCAGGGTTAAAAACCTTAGTCTCTCTTCTTTCATCAGAAAAAAAAAACAGTTAATTCCTAAGTTATATGGGTCTGGAGTTATCTGAGCTTGAAATGGGGGCGGCTGTACAAAATAGGATACATACATATTGGTTTATATAATAATAATAATACATTTCATTATAAGCGCCTTTCAAATTTCTCACGGTCATTTTACAGTCACATGATAAGTTTTTCTGTGGGTGAGCAGCGGCAGCCACATGCGCCAGCGTTCACTCAACCCGGAAGTAACTCAAATAGATAGAAACTTAGCTAGCTAGCCAATAGTGAGCCAGATAGATAGGTAGCTATCTAGCTATATGGCTAATAGATAGATGGCTGGCCAGGGAAGCTAGATAGCAAATAGATAGCTAACGAGATAGCTAGCTAGATAGCTGAATACACTTTAACAACAGCTGAAGCTGTAACAAAGCGCTCACATGGACAAAAGGCAAATGCTGCCCCGTCGTGGAAGGGAAAAACATTGTCGGAGGTCTGACCAGCGCTTTATCGGCACTGTTTTTGTGGGATATTTTGAAAATGTTGTTCGGATTCGAATAAAATAATGTGGCGGTCCAGATTTAGCCCCCCGGGCCTCGACTTTAACACCAGTGGTTTTAAACTGTCTCGGGGTCTTTCGCAACCAAGCATTTGCCTGTCAAAGCGTCGTGTGAGTATGAAAGCCATTTTTTGGCAAACCTTCCCGCATTTCCGAGTGATCCAGATTTAGCGAGAAGGGAGTTGACTTTTCCCTCTCAAACCGCATCCCGTCGTCACGGCATCTGGAACTGGGATCATTTAATGGCCTGCGTAATTATTTGCATCATCCTACACAGTATGTTCATTTAACTCCAAAATGGCCGTGATGATGTCGATAAGGAAAACCTCTATTTCATGATATTTCATGCAGGAAGGCGAACTCACACACTGCGCCATCCTCTCACACATGCTTGACAAGCCCCCCCCTGCATTTTTTCTTCTTTGCTCTGTTAGCATAGCGTTGAGTGAGTAGCCAGTGGTCTGCGTTTACCTTATTAATTAGCCCGGTGATCCAGAAAGACTTTCACAGGTAAATAGAAAAACAGTAAATGTCACACGGACAAAAGAAAAAAAAGACAGTTACAAGCGTCAACATCGACTAGTTTTTCCTTTTTTTAAAATTTATTGTTTTTCTCTGCGAAGCTAATGTCATGTCACCGTGGGTAAATTCCAAAACAGTAACATCATGACTCCTGAAAATAAATACAGGTAACATTTGATCGAGTTCCGTTCCGACCAAACGGTTGTAAGTTGAAATGGTCGTAAGTCGAAATCCATTCAAAATGTTGAATAGCGACTCGGAGGCTAAAGGGGACAGTGTGAGTGAGGGTATTATCGGCGAGAAAGCACGGCAACTTCACTCCGATATCATCATGAGGCAACATGGCAGTTTGTCATCCATTAACTACCATCACAAAGGTAAATAAAACGACTTTATTATACGGTACAGTTTATTTCTTTCATTACAATACAATAGCACATTTATTATACCCAAAATAAGGTATATTTTGTGTAGTTTTAAGGCTTATTCCGTAGACAACTATGTTTTATGGGGACCTGCGAATGGATTATTCTCATTTTAATGGCTTCTTATGGGAAATAAATGTTTGGAAGACTAACTTTTCGCCTTTCACACACTTTCTGGGAACCAATTAAGTTCGTATCACTGTGCAATGTTTCTGTCAAGCTGCATGTGGTGGAGAAAGTGTTAAATTACAGTTGTTGGGTTTTTGAAGGCAATATTAAAATTTTGCTGTCAGAACCAATCATTTTTTATGGTTTTCCCATCGAACACCGCGTCCCCGCGCCGTTGCTCATATTGGGAGCCAAAGGTCTGGCGGCGTCGTAAATTCAGCCTTCTGGCCTCCTCCAAAAGGCCTTGCAAAATAAAATCTCTTTGGGATTGGCCGGCGCTCTGACATGAAAATGTAAACCTTATTTATCTGTCTCATTTTCTTTTTTTTTTTTTTTTCCAGCCCCGCCTGGTCCTTTCGATTCCCCAAAAGGTAAGTATTGCCAAAACCGAGTCTTACCCCCCATCCCCCGTTCCTCCCTCTCCCCCATTCCTCCCCCATTCCATCCATCACTGCTGTCATACCTCAGCAGTGAGTCACGAGTGATCTTGTAGGAGTTGCGTCTGTCTGTACCTGACCCGAGTCAACCGGCAGACTGCCGATCATCATTTCTCCGTTGCATGCTAGCGCTAATTCAGTGGATTTATGCCACTGGTGTCAAAGTCAAGGCGCCGGGAGCCAGATCTGGCCCGCCACATCATTTTATTCGGCCCGCGAAAGCTAATCAAGCTTGTGAAATTCCATCATTCCTGCTAAAGTCGACAGGATTCGTAAATTCGCCCTCTTTGAACGGCTTCTTATGTCTCATAAATATGCGTTTTGTTTTTCCCGATGTTTTGCATCTGCCGTGTTGGCATTCTTTTTCAGGCCTGGCCCGCATTTCACATTTGCGCGGGTCAGCTCATTTTGTTTGCGTTAACCAATGAGGCTAAATTAGCTATCTAGCTGGCTGTTAGCTGGCTAGCTGGCTGGCTGTTGGCAATCTTACTGTCTATTAGCTATTTATTAGCTAGCTAGCTAGCCTTCTATCTATTTGAATTACTTCTGGGTTGAGTGAACGCTGGCGCGGGTGGCTGCCGCTGCTCACCCACAGAAAAACTTATCCTGCGATTGTAAAGATACCTTGAGAGTTTTGAAATGCGCTTATGAAATGTATTATTATTATTATTATTATAATAAAGTCCCAACCAAAATTTCAAATCATCATGAAAACCGCAATAAATGTCATTATTTTTGACTTCAAATTTGAAAACTAGTTATGACTGACACTCTTGTGGTATGCGTTCGTGTTTTTTTGTCAAAAAATGTTTGACATTCTCCTTCTTACGTTTTCAGCTACTCTGAGCTAATAGCCGATTGGCCGGTGGTGGTCCTCGGTGTGTGCACGGTGCTGATTGTCGTGTGCGCCCTGGTGGGCGTTCTTGTTCCCGACCTTCCCGATTTCTCTGACCCTCTTTTGGTGAGTCATTTTAGTCTTAAGATGTTTCAGGCAATAGTAGTAGTAGTGGCAGTAGTAGTAGTATAATAAAAGTTAGTTGTAGTAGTCCAATAAAAGTTAGTAGTGGTAATAATATAATTAAAAGGTAGTCGTAGTATAATAAAAGGCAGTAGTAGTATAATAAAAGGTAGTAGTTGTAGTAATAATATATTAAAAGGTAGTAGTGTAGTAGTAGTATAATAAAAGGTGGTAGTAGTAGTAGTAGTATAATAGAAGTTAGTAGTATAAAAGTTAGACGTTGTTGTAGTCTTAGTAAAATAAAAGGTAGTAGTTGTAGTAGTAGTATAATAAAAGATAGTAGTTGTAGTAGTTTAATAAAAGTTAGTAGTAGTATAATAAAAGTTAGTAGTGGTAGTATAAAAGTTAGTAGCAGTGGTAATATGATAAAAGTTAATGGTAGTAGTAGTACTAGTAGTAGTATAAAGATTAGTAGTAGTAGTATAATCAAAGTTTTTCTTCATTTTTTTCAAAGGGTTTTGAGCCTCGAGGAACGGCCATCGGTCAACGCTTGGTCACCTGGAACAACATGGTGAAGAACACGGGCTACAAAGCCACGCTTGCCAACTACCCTTTCAAATATGCTGACGAGCAAGCTAAAAAGTAAGCGATCTCTCGCATCACTCACACTGTCCCCTGCTAGCTGTTTTTCATTAATCCAAATCAACAGAAGTTTTTCGACTTCTTCTATTCCCTGACACCGTTGCTTGGACTACTCCGAAACACGCCTAGCCACACGTAGCAATGGTCGACTTAGCATACTGGTACTGGGACGCTAAGTCACACAAACGCACACCTCGTTCTTTTTTTTTTTTCGATGATCTCCTTCTTCTTATCGACCGTAATTTTCTTTAATGTCTTTTTAGGCTTAACACTAGCCAATGGTGGGGTATTTTTCGGTCCCACAATTGCAAAAATACTCCACTCGATAACAAACCACATCTGCACTCAAAGTAAGGTGGTGACGAAAACTAGTCCGCCAGCCACCGTGGCACCGTGTGGTTTGGTTTGTCCACCGAAAAATAGTTTGTATGCCAAGATTATATTCTTGCAAATTTAATGTTTGTAAGGCAAAAAGTACGTTAGCTGAAGCATTGGTTCGTAAGCCGAGGGATCACTGTATTCCGTGGGTCCTGCAATTTGAATGAAAATGACAAAAACTGCACTGGAGTGGACACATTTTTCACATTTACCGTCTGCCAGTCAATGAGTTCATAACGCCATTGTCTCATCCTATTGATTTTCTGTTTCCTTCAAGTCACCAGGAACCCAAGTGGCCCGAAGATCACTTTGATCGAGAAAAACGGCACGCCGAGTGGGACTTCAGCAAAGAGTTCTTCTGCGACGTGCCAGGTAGATATCTTATACAATGATACCTCGGTTTACAAACGCTTTAGCTAGCGATTTTTGCGTCAGTTCATTTCTTTGATTACAATACAATAACACATTTAGTATATGTGAAATAAGGTATATTTTGTGTAGTTTTAAGGCTTATTTAGTATAAAATTATGTTTCATGGGACCTGGGAACGGATTATTCTCATTTTAAGGGTGTCCTATGGGAAATTAATGTTTGGAAGACACACTTTTCGCCTTACACACACTTTCTCAGAACCAATTAAGTTCGTAAGCCGAGGTATCACTGTATATTTTTTATCTATGTATTTAGAAACGAAATGTATTATTATTATTATTATTATTATTATTATTGTGATAAAATGGTTTCATTTTGCCTGGCAGGCTCCAGCTATTCCCGGCTGGTTTTCTCATCTGCTGAGGGGAAGAATCTGTGGAGTGTTCAGGCCATCAAATCCATGTGCGACGTGGACAACGCGCGGGTACGAAGCAGTCGGCGTCACCGGATGCTTTGACGGCCATGTTGTCATTGTTGTTTTTCAATGTCGGTCCACCTTCAGGTGCGCTCACACCGCGACTACTGGAGCCTTTGCCAGCGCACCAACGACGCCTCGTGCTGCCCCAGCTGGACGCTGGGCAACTACATCGCGGCGCTGGCCAACAGGTAATACTACTAATAATAATAATAATTCATTTCGTTTTCAAAACTCTCTTAATTTTTTTAATTATAATACCATAGCACATATATTATACATAAAATAAGGTATATTTTGTGTAGTTTTAAGGCTTAGAAAATTAGAAAGTAGAAAATCATGGGGACCTGGGAACGGATTATTCTCATTTTAATGCTTTCCTATGGGAAAATATTTTTTGCGATACACACTTTTCGCCTTACACACTCTGTCTGGGAACCAATTAAGTTCGTAAGCCAAGATATCACTGTTTTGACATTTCAGATTTTTTTTTTATTAATATAGAAAATTGTCATTTTCTAAATTTCAGGTCATCGTGCCAAAGCATCAGCGAGCGCGACGTGGCGCACACGCTAAAGGTTTTGCGCTCGTGCGCCAAGTTTTACCACAACGGCACGCTGGCACCCGATTGCTGGGACATGGCGCTGAAGCGCAAGGATCAACTCAAATGCGCCAACGTGCCTCGCAAGTGCACCAAGTACAACGCCGTCTACCAAATGATGCACTTCCTGTTGGACAAGGACTTCCTGTCCGCCAAGAACCCCGAATCGGCGCCGCCCGTGCTTACACACAGCATGCTTTTCTCGCCCACGGAAAAAGGGGCGTCCATGATGAATATTTACCTGGATAATTTTGAGAAGTGGAACTCGTCGGACGGCGTGACGGAAGTGACCGGGATCGAGTTTGGCATTAAACACGAGCTCTTCCAGGACTACCTTCTGACGGACACGGTCTACCCGGCCATCGCCATCGCCATCGTCCTACTGGTCATGTGCGCGTATACGCGCTCGCTTTTCATCACGCTCATGACCATCATCGCCATCGTCAGCTCGCTCATCGTGTCGTATTTCCTCTACCGCCTGGTCTTCAACTTTGAGTTTTTCCCTTTCATGAACCTGACGGCGCTCATCATCCTGGTGGGCATCGGCGCCGACGACGCCTTTGTACTTTGCGACGTGTGGAACTACACCAAATCGGACCGGCCCGGCGCTCGGCTGGCGGAAACGGTCGACGTCACCTTACGTCACGCCGCCTTGTCCATGTTCGTCACCAGCTTCACCACCGCCGCCGCCTTCTACGCCAACTACGTTAGCAACATCACCGCCATCCGCTGCTTCGGCATCTACGCCGGAACGGCCATTTTGGTCAACTACGTCCTCATGGTGACGTGGTTGCCGGCGGTGGTGGTCTTGCACGAGCGCTACCTGCCCGGCGCCCTCCCCTGCCCCGAACTCCGGCGCCAAGGGGGCGACGACGACGGCTTCCGGGCGATGGCGGCGGGCCTCTGCCGGTCCGCCCGCAAGGGCCTTCTAGCCATCTCCGAAGCTTCTAGAATCTTCTTTGAGAAGGTTCTACCCTGCGTCGTCATCAAGCTACGCTACCTCTGGCTCCTGTGGTTCCTCGGGTTGACTGTGGGCGGGGCCTACGTGGTTTTCGTGGACCCTAAGATGAAGCTCCCCTCGCTGGAGCTGGCCGAGTTTCAGGTCTTCCGTTCCTCGCACCCTTTCGAGCGCTACGACGCAGAGTACAAGAAGCTCTTTATGTTCGAGAGGGCGCATCACGGCGAGGACCTCCACATGCCCATCACCATCGTCTGGGGGGTCACGCCCGTGGATAACGGAGACCCCCTTAACCCCAAAAACAAGGGAAAGTTGATGCTGGACGCCAGCTTCAACGTCGCTAGTCCGGCCTCTCAGCTGTGGATCCTGAATTTCTGCCAGAGGCTTCGAAACCAGACTTTTGTCTTTCAATCGGACGAGCAGGACTTTACCAGCTGCTTCATCGAGACCTTCAAGCAGGTAAGACCCTCCAGTATGATGAACGCAATCGTCTGGATCAGATCCGAAAGACAAGAACATGACAGCCCGTCACCCCGTTTGGGCATCGCTTAAATCAGGTGCATCGATGACAACGTTTCTTTAGCCGTCATTTGTACTTTGCCTTGGTGGTGTGAGGTTTGAGATCAATACCTCATAGGCTTAGTTATGCTGATGAGGTGATACCATAATCAGTCGGCTTAACACTAGCCTGTGGTGGGGTCGATAACAAGCCACGTCTGCACTCAAAGGGCGCGGTTGTGGAAAACTAGTCCGCCAGCCACAGTGGCGCTGTGTGGTTTGGTTCTTCCGCCGAAAACTAGTTCGTCTGCCGAGATTATATTCTCGCGAATTTAATGTTCATTAGCTAAAGCGTTCTGGGCATCACTGTATGTATATATATATTCTTTTTTCCAGTGGATGGAGAACCAAGACTGCGAGGAGGCATCCGTCTACCCCTGCTGCAGTCAATCCACCTTCCCTTACAAACAGGAAGTCTTTGAGTTATGCATCAAGAGGGCCATCATGGAGCTCGATCGTAGTACCAACTACCACCTGGATAGCAAGACACCAGGGCCTCGATTTGACATCAACGACACCATCAAAGCCATGGTTTTGGAGTTTAAGAGCACCTTCCTTTTCACGCTAGCCTACGAGAAGATGCACCAGTTTTATTGCGAGGTCAGTTCATTTTATGATCTATGCTAGCTGCTGTATCGTCAATTTACGGCCGTATGGCGATGACACGTTTCCTCTTCCGCATGAAAAGAAGGTATGAAAATGAAACAAACAAAGACAGTTGCGAACTAAGGAATAAAATAACCCTCGGTTACATTTCCAGAGAGTAAAAAATACGACACAAGGCTACAAAAGTGGGTTGAGGCCTACGCGGCATCCACAGTGCATTTTGATTGGCTGTGTCACCCATGCTTTGAAATCTGATTGGCCGTTTTACCAAAGCGCCCGCCTCTCCCAATCGTTTAGTTTTGGTAGCTGGTTTCAAATAGCATGCGAGAGTGTTAGCAAAGAATTAGCTTCTCAAACGTCTCTCTGAAGTTGTTGCTAGCGTCGACACTGAAATAGAACGTGGGTGTGAACGTATTGTTTTGTCAGCAAAATAGCGACGAAACGCTGCTCGTTTTCCGGTTCAAAAGTGTGCTAGGTGAATTATTAGCAAGCTAGCTGGGTTAGGCACGGATTGCTACTTTATTTGTTTTCGATTAGCTAGACAGCTGGCTAGCTGTTGGCAATATGGCTATCTAGCTATCTATTAGCTCGCTATCTAGCTTTCTATCTATTTGAGTTACTTCCGGGTTGACTGAACGCTGGCGCGTGTGGCTGCCACTGCTCACCCACAGAAAAACTGATCCTGTGACTGTAAAGTGACCTTGAGAGTTTTGAAAGGTGCTTAGAAATGAAATATATTATTGTTATTATATCAATTAGCTATTTTTTAGCTATCCATTAGCTAGCCGGCTAGCTATTAGCTGTCTAGCTGTAATCTGTCTGGCTGGCTAGCTGTTAGCAATATGGCTATCTATTAGCTATTTATTAGGTATCCATTAGCTAGCTGGCTAGCTATTAGGTGTCTAGCTGTCTAGCTGTCTGGCTGGCTATTTGGTTATCTATTCGCTATTTATTTGCTATCCATTAGCTAGCTATCTTACTATCTATTTGAGTTACTTCGGGATTGAGTGAACGCTGGCTCATGTGGCTGCCGCTGCTCACCCATAGAAAAACTATCCTGTGCCTGTAAAGTGACCTTGAGAGTTTTGAAAGGCGCTTCGAAATGAAATGTATTATTTTTTTATTATTATTAATAGTACATGGGTGTCCAAGTCAAGGCCCGGGGGCCAAATCTGGCCCGCCACATCATTTTATTCGGTCGGCGATTATTATCATTATTGACGAAACCAAAGCAGCAACTTGTCAATTTTGAAGCCTTCTGTGGTTGTCTTGTTGGTTCTCCAGGTGGACGCCTGGATCACGGAGGAGCTCCGCCACGCCCCGCTCGGCCTGAGCCACGGTTGGCTCGTCAGCAACCTGGAATTCTTCGATCTCCAGGACAGTCTTTCCGACGGCACCCTGGTCGCCATGGCGCTGTCGGTAGCCGTGGCCTTCAGCGTGATGCTGCTCACCACCCGGAACATCGTCATCAGCCTGTACGCCATCTTCTCCATCGCCGGGACCATTTTCGTCACCGTGGGCTCGCTGGTGCTTCTGGGTTGGGAACTGAACGTCTTGGAGTCGGTCACCATTTCCGTGGCGGTCGGGCTGTCGGTGGATTTTGCCGTTCACTACGGCGTGGCGTACCGGCTGGCCCCCGAGCCGGACCGTGAGGGAAAAGTCATTTTCTCCCTGGGCCGCATGGGTTCCGCCATCGCCATGGCCGCCTTGACCACCTTTGTGGCGGGCGCTATGATGATGCCCTCCACGGTGTTGGCCTACACCCAGCTGGGCACTTTCATGATGTTGATCATGTGCATCAGCTGGGCCTTCGCTACCTTCTTTTTTCAGTGCATGTGCCGCTGTTTGGGACCTCAGGGGACCTGCGGTCAGATCCCGCTACCCAAAAAGCTCCCGTGTCGGGCTTTCTCTCCGGACCAGAACTCCGCTTTGGGGAAATACCAGCTGGACGGTGGGGACGGGGAGGCGGAACATTACGAATTAGAGCCGCTAGCTTCTGGTCCGAAAGCCGAAGACAAGACTCAAGAGGATCAGCGTCCCAACGGCGTCAGCGCTCACCTCCAATATTCGCACGCTCGGTCCAATCACCAAACGGAGGCCAGCAAACGCAGCCCTAAAAACCGCCTGGTCGATGTTCCCAACGCAGCGATGCGGTGCCGCTATTCCCAAAACACGGATTGCTCGTGCGGGGAACCACCTCCGCATCTAGCGGGAAAGCGTCCCAGCAAACCGGAGCCACGCGGGAATCTCTGCAAGCACCGCGTCCCTTGCCCACCTCCTCACTCTCACCGATGCGGCCCGGGAAGGGTCGTCTACCCGAGACAACCGCCCGCCCCCTGCTGTCATTTACACCAGCAATCCATCCACTCCGGCCCTATCCGCCACATGGCCCAAAACGGAGGCTCGTTTCAGGTCAACGAGCCCGTTTGTGGGCCAGAAGCGCCGAGCCCGATTCCAACTCCGCAGTCGTCCGTGGCCACGGCGGAGGATATTTGGCGTAAAATTCCCAGCCGGCGGGAAAACCCGCCATGTGCCAAAAACTGCAATCAGAACTCGAAACCAGAGCGAAGTTGCGCCCCGCCAAAGAAACTTTACTGTTTGAACAGGGCCTTGAAGGTCAAGTGCAACTCGGCTTCCGAGTTCAACGTCCCAAAAAGTGAAACTAATGTGCCTCCCGTCGTCGTAAACGGCAGTCGCTCCACTGAGAGTTTATGTTAGGACAATAATAATAATAATAATAATAATAATAAATCCACAACATCAAACCGATACTAGTCATCTTGTGATGCTAAGTGCCTCGGTGTCACGCTCAACCACCCAATAATTTCTATTGGATTCGATTGGGTGTACAGTGATACCTCGGTTTACGAACGCTTTAGCTCCCGAACTTTTCGCCTTATCAACGTTAAATTCGCGAGAATATAATCTTGGCATCCGAACTACTACTAAACACACGGAGCGCCACAATGGCTGGAATGAAACAAAAAACAAAAGTGAAATGAGAAAATGGATAGAAAACACATTGAAATCTGGACTCGTTTCAACTTTATTGATAGTTCAAAGGCAGAGTGTGGACTGCAAGGTTAAAATATCCCATCAATCAGGCTCCACAAATAACCCGCACAAGCCATCTGTACAATTTGAAGAGAACATACAAACAGACACTTTATGCAAAAAGCTATCCATTCCGTCAAGCCATCAACGACCATCACAAAGGTAAATAAAACCACTTTATTATAGAGTACAGTTTATTTCTTTACTTACAATACCATAGCACATTTATTATATATAAAATAAGGTATATTGTGTGTAGTTTTAAGGCTTATTTAGTTGAAAATTATGTTTGGATCATTCTCATTTTAATGGTTTCTTATGGTAAATGAATGTTTGGAATACACACTTTTCACCTTACACACACTTTCTGGGAACCAATTAAGTTCGTAAGCTAAGGTATCACTGTACCTGTATTAGTCTCGCAGTGGAGAAATTTACATTTCACCGCAGCAAAGTGATGAAAGGAAAGAAAGTAGAAAAAACAAAATACAGGAGCTGCTGGAAAGGCAGCCACTCTCGCGGGCGCCATCTTGAAGTAAAAAAACAAAACCAAAAACTAAATAACAAATATGAAAACACAAAGACACAGATTCCTTCATTCTTCAGCACTTGCTGTACCCTCTTCGTGACATGAAGCAGTTCCTATGGCTGAACTTTGTTTCCTCTTAAAACAGTCACATCACTTATTATATATTTTTAATGATGTGCCAATATACCGCAGCCATTTGCACAGGCAGAACGCACATATTTGCTACGGAATGTGATCACATGACCCGTGATGTCACATTAAAAAAGTAAAGAAACACACACAATGCTTTTTTATTATTATTATTTTTGTTGAAATTTATGTCCCCAGTGGATGATGGTCTATCCAATTAAAATTTATCCCTTCATCGCCGTTGTCCCGTTTATCAAACCGACCACAAAATGTGTCACGGTTCCATTGTGCGATTGTATATGTGAGGATATACTCAAAAAACTATTAATGTATACAGGCAACATCTGACTTACGAACGGCTCGACTTACGACCACCCGTACTTACGACCATGACCCGCAGACCCTATTTTCAAAATTTTAATTCTATAATAATAATCAATTTCATTTACAAGCGCCTTTCCAAACTCTCACGGACACTTTACAGTCACAGGATCAGTTTTTCTGTTAGCTAGATAGCCAGCCAGCTAGATTGTGAATTGCTAGCTAGATTCCATAATTCAACGCCTGGCATCGCAACGCGCTAGCTACGACAGCGCGTACGACAATTTTGGCCAACCAGCCAGCATCTCACTCTCGCACAGCAATCGACCGTGTGATGGCACCAGAGGGGGGGGGGGGGGGGTTGCGAGTCATTCAACTTCATATTATTTTCAGGTTAAGTGAACGCTGGCGAGTGTGGCTGCCACTGCTCACCCGCAGAAAAAATATCCTGTGACTGTAAAGTGTCCTTGAGAGTTTTGAAAGGCGCTTATAAATGAAATGTATTATTATTATTATTATTTAGACTAATAGTCTCTATTCAACATTTTGGATTTATTTCGACTTACAACCATTTTGACTTACGACCGTTTGGTCGGAACAGAACTCTGATTTTATCTGTATATATTTTGATATATTCAAGATTCGATTTTTATCACAGCTGATTGCGAGATGATGAAGTCATTCTGGTCGAGCAAATCGGTTCTGTTGATTGGCCGTTTGAAGTCAGCAAAAATGATGTCAGTGGAATCGTATATTTGTCGGCATATTTATTTTTACAGTGGGAACCTGAGAGCTGACTGGGTTGTCTGTGATCATTGGAGTCTTTGAGTTCTCTGTGTTGATGCTCGTTCTTGTGATGTGGTACTTCAAGCGGAACTTTGAATTAAAAGGCCGCTTTGATGTTTGATTCAACATCCTTACACTTTTGGTGTAAGGCAAGGGTGTCGAAGTCATTTTTTTGTTGTTTTTTTTTTACGGTTTCCTCTCGGGTGGGTCGGTGTGAATTTTGGGGAAGTTTCATGTTTCATGTTCTTCTCAGTCTGCTTGGAAGGTTTCCTCACCCGTTCGGCGGCTTTCAAGACATCAGTCGCCAGGAAAGATTGACGACAGCCCAAACCGTCAGCCAGGTAAGACTTTTCTTATGTTCTTGCTTATCTTCTGTATTTCTTATTTTCACTGTTTGGTTGAGCTCCGACTGCAGCTCAGCCGGCTTGCCTCCAAAAGCATCTCCTGTCATGACATTGATTTAAACGGAGGTCAAATATCAGCTATGGTGGAGGGGGTGGGTTACATTTTTATTTGCAAAATCTTGGAAAAAATGGTGTCCTCCCAGCTACACTTTCACCTCTTCCAGAATGATCTCGATTAACAATTTCCCTGTGATAGCATGTTGTATATTCCAGCAAGCTTGAATTAACTACCCAGAGGTCTCTGCGATTCCTGGGGTTGTTGACACGGTAAATATTTACATTTTCAAATTAGATCTCGGCTATGACGGAGATGAAACAGGAAGCTCGTTCATTGGAAGGGCACATGTGCTTTTTTTTCATCTGCAGTCGTTATTAGATCGGTAAAAAAAAAATATCAGTAAATTGAACCTCTCTGATAATGGGCCCCACAGTGAGTTTCATTTTAGAATGCAAATTCTGTCCATTTTACGCCATCATTTGTGAAATTAAACTCATGCTAATCCATTCAGAATTTGCCTTTCAATGTGTGGTTGTTGCTTTCCCCAAAAAAATCCCAAAAAGTTTGTCATTGTGCTTTTTTTATCAACTTTTGTCTTTCAATATTTGCATTTGTCACGTTGAGAGGCCAACATGGGCTAGAAATACAGTGATACCTTAGTTTACGAACTTAATTGGTTCCCAGAGTGTTTTAGGCGAAAAGTGTGTATTCCATACATTTATTTCCCATAAGAAACCATTAAAATGAGAATAATCCGTTCCCAGGTCCGCATAAAACATCCTTTTCTCCTCAAGTCTTGCAACTACTGAAAATATACCTTATTTATGTATAATAAATGTGCATTTGTATTGTAATGCAATAAATAAACTGTACTATATAATAGTCGTTTTATTTACCTTTGTGATTGTCATTGATGTAGTTGCCTCTTGATGATAACCGAGTGAAGTTGCTGTGCTTTCTCTGCAATAATACACTCACTCACACGATCCCCCGCTAGCTGCTTTTCGTTAATCCAAATCAACAAAGGTTTTTCAACCTCTTCTATTGCCTGAGACCGTTGCTTAGACAACACAGAAACACCATAGCTAGATAGCTAGTCAGCTCGATAGCTAGTCACCTTGATAGCTAGCCAGCTAGATAGCTAGCCAGCTCGCTGTTTTCACTGACTTGACCATTCAAAGAAGCCCAATCGCTATTCCATTCAAGTGCTGTTGTTGACATGTCACCGTTGCGCTTCAATATTCTCAAGCTGGATGTCGTTTCCAGGTGGGATGTCGGGTTTCAGAGCGTCCCTGTCGGACGTCTTCACCTCTGTGTCTTTGAGTATCTTGGTGACGAGGCGCTCGTAAAACCATGCCAGATCCTGCGGATCCTCCGGCCAGCTCAGGTACTCCCTCCTCTGAACGAACGCTCGGACCGCGTTGTACTTCATCAGCTGGTAGTGAGCCACCTTTGAATGAGGTTATAATAATAATCGTAATACATTTCATTTATAAGCGCCTTTCAAAACTCTCAAGGTCACTTTACAGTCCCAGGATAAGCTTTTCTGTGGGTGAGCAGCGGCAGACACACACGTAAGCAATGTACAACTGACCTTGCCGACCACCAACATAATCAGAACGTTTCGGAGTTCGTTCAGCATGCGTCCCTGAGCCAAGGTGAACGCCTCTAAGCACCAACCGTCTGTAGAAGGAGATCATACAATTACATACTGTCATTTCCGCACTATAAGGCACACCGAAAATTTTCAAAACAGTCGCCACATGGGATTTTTTTCTCAATTTCACAATTTTTTTTAGATTTTAGGGCAATGATTAAAAATGGAAACATTGGCATTTTTTTGCTCATTTTTGAATTTAGTGTCTGCAAAAAATATATATACAGGTAACATCCGAATTACGGCCAGCTCGACTTACGACCACCCGTACTTACCTCCAGACCCTATTTTTAAAAATGTTAATTCTACGCCTGGCATCGCAACGCGCTAGCAGGTCGGCAACGCGTACGACAATTTTGGCCAGCCAGCCAGCAATCGACCGTGTGATGGCACTAGAGGGCGGGAATTTGCGTGTCATTTAGCCTCCGAGTCTCTATTCAACACTTTTAATGGATTTCGACTTACTTTTGACTTATAAATGCTACCAAAATAAAAAAAAAGCTGGAAATAAACACATGTATGTCGATGGAATGTTGCCATGAAACTGTACCTCGAAGAAACTCATTGGAGACGACGCAAACGGTCTTCCTGCTGCTCCAGATGGCATCTCTAATGTTGGACAGGTGGTCCTGGCCCGGCAGGAAGTCTCTAGCTTCGAAACAACAGTTCAGGATGTTCTCCTCGGAGAACTTGTTGTCCAACTTTTTCAGCAAAGCGCCTTCCACCCACGCGTAATCCGTGTTGCTGAAGCACAAGTAGATGTCGTATTGGGCCTCCCGCAAAGGATCCGGCGCTTTGGGACCCTCCAGAACTCGACCGATGACTTTTTTGTAAAGAAGATAAATGCGTCCGCGGAGACGAGCGTAAGCGATCCCGCCAAGTGTGACACCAAGAACCAGGAAGGCGGACAAGACGAACAACGCAAATTGAAGCTCTCGGACCGCGAGCTCGTCATTGACCTGGCACGCTTCCACCGTCCGGGAGTAGTTGAGCAGAGGAAGGTCGTAATGGACCACCGGAAGCTCGCATCGGTAATCCTCCGGTCCAATGAAGGTCACGTTGGTCTCATTCATCCACTTGAGGAAGCTCTCCAGATGACAGTCGCAGTAGAAGCGATTTCCTGAAAGGCTGAGGACCAGGAGGGAATCCAAAGCGCTGGGATCTGGGTAGGCCAAGAAGTTGTCGGAAAGGTCCAGGTTTCGAAGACTGTCAGGAAAAACGTTTGGCTGCAGATGGGTCAGGGCGTTGGATGACAGATCCATCTCCACCACAGACCTGAGTCCGTCAAAAATGCCTCGCGGGAGAACCTTGAGGGAATTGAAGCTCAAATTGAGACCCAGCAGATTTTCCAGACGATCAAACACATCCAGGCACGTCTCCTCGGCCCAAAGCAACTGCAGGGAGCTATCGTGAAGATCCAGCACTCGGACGCTGTGGTTAAGCGGAATGGAGCTGTTCCAGCCCAGCGTGCACCACTTGACGAAATTCCCGCCAAAGAAGAAATTTTGCAGTTTCTGGAAACGTCCTAAAATGAGGTAAACGTCCTCAAAGTTGCTCAATCGGTTATTGGTCACGTCCAGGTGAATCGCATTGCCGCCCAGGTCAGCGATGTTGTAGAGGTTCTTCAGGCGATTGTCACCCAAGAGGAGAAATTCCAAGTTTGGCAAAAGCGCCGGAGATCCCAAAGTCCGCAGGGAGTTTCCCGTCATGTATAACGCTCGCAATTTGGGAAGATCTTGGAACGCGTGATACCCCAACACTCCGATATTATTGAAAGACAAATCCAGAACCCTCAACTCTGTCAGATTAAGAAACGTCTGCGAATAGATCTCGCCCAGGATATTGAAGGACAAGTTGAGCAATCTTAAATTGCCCTGCACTCCGCCGAAGGCCTGATCTTCGATTTGATTGATCTTGTTGTTGGAGACGTCAATAATGATGGCGCTGCTCAAGGAGCTGAAGACGGCTCTCCGTAACGCGAATATACGGTTTCCCGATACATCCAGAATGCTAACGCCGCTTTCCGCCAAACCTTGGAAGGTGTACCTGTCAGGATCCGGGAGGTTGTCATGAGAAAAACCTTTACCCAAGTGCCCGGAGAATCTGAGATGAACCACGGGGGTCCCTTCCATGGCTTTGAGAAATCGTTGCGTGGTGCTCACGTTGAAACCGTTGCTCCCCAAGTCCAGGAGATGGAAGGCCATTCCTTGGAAGGGGTTCCCGCATCTTTCCCAGTCGAAATCGGCAGCGGACATTTTGAACAGGTGATTGGAGTCCATGTTGAAATAGGTCAAGTACTTCCCCCTGAAGCCGACGAGATCTTCCTGGCAGAGTTGCTCGATCTTGTTCAACATGAAGTTGATCTCCGTCAACTTGGTGAGATTTTGAAAGAAAAGACCCGGTTTGACTTTTTGGAGTGCGTTCCCAAAAAGATTCAAGCTTTCCAAGGAGATAAGCGGCTCCAGGTAGTTGCCCACCAATACGTTGTCCGTCAACCCGCAATGGTCCAGGAAGAGGTACTTCAACCCCACCATCCCCGTAAACGCCCCAGGTTCCAATTGAAGTCCGACGTTGTCGCCCAAAACCAAAGCGCCGCAACCTCCTCTGCCTTAGGAAGGCGTTGCTCCGAATCACCAGCGTCACGTACTGCTTCCCCAGATCCAACTCCAGCAGCTGCTCCAGATTTTGGAACGACGTGCTGTTGATCTCGGAGATTCTGTTCATCTCCAAGTAGAGTCTGGTAATATTTGGCGGTAGGGCGGGAACCCAGCGGTGATTCTGTCCGTGACAAGCGGCTAGCAAGCCGTATATTTTACAAGATGGGTAACACGTGGCGACCTGTGGAAAGAAAAAATTCATAGTCCTGAACAAGGAACTGAAACTTGGAATGTCTAACGGCATAGACAAGGGTACAGAAAATCCTATGAAACCCTCCGCACCCTGCTCACTACCTTTTCCAGCTACTCCCCGTCTACTGATCCATGCGCATCAAATCTAGCAGACACTTGAACAGCTTCTTCCATCACAGTTTGGTTAGGAGCCAATATACCAACTTCAACGGACAGTTAGGACTCTGTAGGACTTGAATACTGCAAGAATCCAAACAAGAGTGCGGAAAATCCTGCCGGACCCTCCGCACCCTGACCACCAACTTTTCCAGCGACTCCCCTCAGGCAGGCGCTACCGATCCATGGCGCAACAAATCCAGCATACATTTAGACAGCCTCTTTCCTCTGTCGCCATTAACTCTCTAAGCAGTAACCCAAATAGCTGGCCAGGTAGCTATCTATTAGTGACTATATTGTATCTATTAAGCTAGCTCTCTATCTATTTGAGTTACTTTGCGGTTGAGTGAACACTGGCGCGTTTTATTGACATGAAACAATGTTTTCAGACCAAACAAAGTACCCAAAATGCATTGTGTGTCGCTTTCTCGGTCAAGTTGGTGACGATTCCAGACGTGACGTCACGTCTGGAATCGTCACCAACTTGAAAACAAGACTTCCTGAATATTCAGTGTGAGTCTTAAAACGTAAAATATAGCTAAATGCGGTGGAATCTTTGTCAAATACGCGTCGGTTGTCCTTTAAGGCTTAGAAAATTAGAAAGTAGAAAATTGTTTTATGGGGACCTGGGAACGGATTATCCTCATTTTAATGGTTTCCTATGGGAAATTATTATTGGGGATACACACGTTTCATCTTACACACTGTCTGGGAACCAATTAAGTTGGCAAGCCAAGGTATCAACTGTATGAGCGTGCAAGCAACGCCGTCACACGTACCTGCGTAGTCACGCCAATGAAGATCATCTGAAGCGCCGCCATCCACATTTTTCAATCGCCCGGCCGGGTCGCACGTCTCGGGCGAGCTTTTCAAAGATGATGCGTTCACGTAGGGACTCCGCGTTAAAAGTATCGCCCATCGAACGCGCCGCCCGCATCAGAGGAGGAGGAAATTGTGTAACACTGTTTGCCTTGCATTGGTTCATAGTTCAGCGGTGCAGCTTGTTGCCACACTCTTGTAAAGCTTTATTGAAACAGTTTATGTCTCATCCGATAAGAAACAAAAGACCTTAGTTACTCTGATTACCCCCCCCCCCCCTCTAAAAAAGCATCTGTCACATTAATCATGTATCTGATTCCTCCTAAATCAATCAACCAAATACAATAAAATGAGTTGTTTTCAGTGGGCGCCAAGTGTAGTAGTTTATTTTACACAGAAAACAGCGTAGCTCGCTTTCTATTAACTATCTATTAGCTAACTATTAGCTAACTGGCCGGCTAGCTAGCTATCTGGCTGGCAATGTATTAGTTATATAGCTAGTTGTCTAGCTGGCTATCTATTGGCTATCTATTAGTTAGCTAGCTTTCTATTTGTTTGAGTTACTTCCGGGGTCAGGTTGAGTGAACGCTGGTGCGTGTGGCTGCCGCTGCTCACCCACAGAAAAAAACTTATCCTGTGATTGTAAAGTGACCTTGAGAGTTTTGAAAGACGCTATTAAATGAAATGTATTCTTCTTCTTCTTATTATTATTATTATAACATGGAAAAAAATGACATTCTGCCCCCTTGTGGAAAAGAAGAAACATTGCCAGAGGTCTGACCAGCGCTTTATTAGCACCCAAGCATGGAAAAACTATTTTTGTATTTCATATGAAAATTATATTTTCATATTTTCAATTCCCGAATAAATTTGTGAATGGCAGTGAAGGAGTTAAAAGGATTTGTGAATGGGCTTCTGTCGTGTGTGGATGAAAAAAAGTTCCGTTTTGTGCGGGTGTCACTTTGTGTCGCTAAAAATGTTGAACTTGCACTTTAGTTAAAAAAAAAACTGCTCATTGCGTCACTGTCAAAATACGCATTTAGCAATTTTCAACTGCACACACACTTTATTTCCTGTATATGACAGCTGTTCATGTTAAGCGCTTTATTATGTATTGTATTGTATTGTATTCACACGGACAACTAAGAGCAACATTATCGCATTGGATCAAGTGGGTATCATCATTATTTTGTATGAATCATCATTGTTTCAGATGTCGCAATTTTTCAAATAGATAGAAAGCTAGCTAACTAGCTAATAGATAGCCAGTAGATATCTAGCTAGATAGCCATATAGCTAATTGATAGCTAGCCAGCCAGCAAGATAGCAAATAGATAGTTATCTAGGTAGCCAATAGATAGCCAGCCAGATAGCCATATAGCTAATAGATAGCTACCTAGATAGCTCATAGATAGCTGGCCAGATAGCTAATAGATAGCAACCTAGATAGCTAGGTAGCCAGCAAGATAGCAAATAGATAGCTAGCTAGGGAGCTAGCTAGATAAAAAAAAAGAAGTGAAGAGAGGAAATATGATATGCTAATGCTAGCACTACTTTGAGCCAACAAAGTGAATGATAAAGAAGGACAAAAGAACTAGCTAGCTAGCTAGCTAATGGATGGCTAATAGGAACTAAGCAGTATTATTGCATTGGATCACGTGGGTATCATAATAATTATTTTTATATGATGTCATCATTGTTTTAGATGTCGCAATCTTTTATATTGAAGGCGTTCCGTGTTTTAATTTTATTTATTTTGTGAATTTATTTATTTTTTCTGGTTGAACCTTTCAAAACAAGACTCGTCGTTTGGGTTTCGGCTGCAGTACACCATAGTCACCAGATGAGGGCACTCTTGGTCTGAGAAAGTTTTAAGCGGGACGGGAAAAGTAATTGACATTTATTTTATTGGCGTTTCATCACACAAAAAAACACAGTTCGAGTGTGTATTTAACCCCGCAGCCCCTCCTGTCGTTCCATTGCTTCAATTTCAGATAAAATTTATGTTTAAAAAGCTTTTCTGTGGACGTCTTGTGGGTAAATAATGTCCTTGTATCAAAACTAACACTAAAATCTCGTTACCAATAATGCTATCGTCTGCTGTTTAAAATTGATGTTAAATGAATGACTAAAGGGGGAAAAAAAATCTGCATTTAGTCTGAATATTTCTTGATTTATTTAGCTAGCTAGCTATTTGCTATCTATTTGCTGGCCGGCTATCTAGCTAGCTATCGATGAACTATATAGCTATCTAGCTGGCTATATATTCGCTATATAGCTATCTATTGGCGCTAGCTAGCTAGCTTTCTATATCTATCTAGCTAGTTATCTATTTCTAGCTAGCTATCTATTTTTATCTATTAACTGTGTAGCTGACTGGCTAGCCATCTAGCTAGCTACCGTTTAGCTATCTAGCTGGCTAGATAGCTATCTATTGGCGACTGTATCTATTAGGTAGCGAGCTAGCTTTCTATCTGTTTGAGTTACTTCCGGGGTAAGTGAACGCTTAGAAATGAAATGTATTATTATTTCTTGTGTTTTCTTGGCATCAAAATTAGCTACATAGCTAGCTTTCTATCGGCTAGCTAGCTAGCTTTCTATCTATTTGACTTACTTCTGGGTTGAAATGAAATGGATTATTATTATTATGATTATTATTATTTGTTGTGTTTTCTTGGCATCAAAATTAGTTACCTAGCTAGCTATTTGCTATGTTGCTGGCTAGCTCGCTATCAGTCCCAAATTGGGGGCTGTGAGGAGGGTGTTATCCTTGTCTCTACATTCACACGTCATTCTTTAAAAAAAAAATGTCCTCCATCCTTCATTCCGAATTAAGCTTCTTCCCCCATCCCGTGTAAACTGTGCGTCTCCCCTCCATCCGGGGCTTTGTACGCCGCCCCCCGTTCCAATTTCCCATTTTTGTTCAGGAAACGCTGACCCAAAAACACCCCCGCCACCACCACCAGGACGCAGCACACGATGATGGCCGCCAGGCCGCCCGACGTCACCCCCGACGGCTGCCGAGTAGGAGCGACCTCCTTCGGCGTCGTCGGAGCGTCCGGCGCGGTCGTGGCGGTGGTCTCCCCGGACCCCCCCTCCTCTTCGTCTTCGTTCCGGACGCAAAAGACCTCATCGACCAACGCGAAGCCCTTCCGGCACGAGCAAACGAAGCCGCCGTAAGTGTTCCTACAACCCTGGTCGCAGTAGTCGTCGCCGCACTCGTCCAGGTCGATGCAGACGGTTATGTCGGCCCGCTCCTCGGCGATGTAGCCGCCGGGACAGAAGCACTGAAATCGGTCATTGGGGTCGCATTCAGCCGCGCACTCCTCCCGGCCGCAGTATAGCTCGCACTTGTTAGCATCCCGCGGGTCCGCCCGGTAGCCGGCGTAACACGAGCACGCGTAACTCCCGCGGGTGTTGTCACACGCGTGCTCGCAAGGAGCGGACGCGCACTCGTCGCGGTCCTCGCAAAGCCCCTCCGGCGTGCTTTTAAAGCCGGCGTCGCACTCGCATTCGAAGCCGCCGCGGGTGTTGACGCAGCGGTTGTGCTCGCCGGGACACTGGCGCGCGTCCGCGCAGTCGTCAAAATCCACGCACGAGCGGCCGTCCGCCGCTAACTCGAAGCCTTGGTCGCACGCGCACGCGTGCGCGCCGTCGTCTTCCTCCAGGCAGGCGTACTCGCACTGCATCCGCGCGCACGGGTCCAGCGCGTCCACGTCGCAGGTGATTTGGTTCACGCGGTTGACGGAGAGGCCGGGCGGGCACGAGCACGACGGCTCGTGCTCGTCATCCAGAGCGCAGTTGTGCTCGCAACCCCCCCGCAGGATCTCGCAGTTCCACGGCGCCCGCCGCCACTTGTCGTGGCAGACGAACTTGCGTTTGCTCGGCGTGAGCGTGGCGACGGTTCCGGGCGGCAGGTGGCGCAGGTCCGCTCCCCCCCCGAACCCCAAGGGGGTGTCGAAATCCGGGGTTTCCCCGTCCGCCGTGACGTCTTCGCTGTCGCACGAGTACGCGAAGCGGTACTCGCACAGGAAGCCGGCGACCGGCCCCTCGCACGGTCCCGCGACCCACCGGAGCTCGTCCGTCGGGGAAGCGCTCACGCAGTGCGGGGACAAGCAGCCGCCGTGGAAGCCCGGAGCCCAATCGTCACCCGACGTCTGGTTGGGGCAGCCGCTCGAACGATGCAAACCGACCCAGAAGTGACCCGAAAAGTTCCCCGGGAGTTGCTCCAGTGCGTCACGTGAGCCGGGCGAAC